>NW_006202806.1:756624-800139 GCF_000334495.1 Tupaia belangeri chinensis
CATCTCAGTATCTTGGGCACCCACGCACACGCCCCCGGCGTGAGTTTTAAGCCAATGGGTCCGAGACACGAACTGCAGTCAACTACTTGAGAGTCCAGCTACATAGCCATTATGCTAACTGCTGGTCCCAAGGATCTCTCACATTCTTATATTTTATTTGAGTAAAAGACATTGATGACTTTGCTCTTCTATATCATTGCCTAAATATTTGTAGAGAAAATAGTCTTAAAGGTTAGAGGTTATATTTCCCTCTGAGGCAAAGGGAAAATTCCTGATCAGAAAAATAATGTCTCCATCTGGGTCAATGGTTGGACAAGTTTTCTAGAAGTCCCTTAATGGTTACATCACTAGACTCCCAGATAGTTGACCGTGGTTTGAGTCCTGTATCCGGCTACTTAAAACTCATGCTGGGTGCAGGTGTGTGCATGCCCAAGATCTCAAGGGGAGAATGGAGGAGAAATAATTGCGGCATGGTTATCTCTCCTTGGGGGTGATTTTTGCTTTATGTTTTTCTATCTCTCTGTCTCTCTGCCAAGTGCACACACCCTATAGCAAAAATCTCTCTCTAAAAAAATTGGAGTTTCCTAAACTCGAGGTTTCTTAAAAATGGCACAGATCCACTGAATGCATCTGTGTTCTTCTCCACATAACCTCCAGGGAGCTTAAGAAACAAGACAAATGAAACCAGCCAGTAGCAGGTTAGTTAAGGCAGCTGTGATCCCATACAGTCGACTGAGCAGTTCAAGTCCCAGACCCCAATGGCTTGAAAAAACATGCCGGGCACATGTGTATGTGCCCAAAATCCTAAAAGGAGAAATGAATGAGAAGGAATTATGACATGACCATCCTTCATGGGGATGATCTCATTTTCCCTCTCTCTAGTGAGTGTATGCACCTTCCAGCAAAACAAACAAACAAAAAACTCAACAATCACAAATCTCTGTTTACTGTAGTATGACTATTAATATATAATAAGACAATAATAACAGTAGTAATAAATAATAAGAACCTTTGCTACTGACCAAGAAGTCTCATGTCTTCTGGCAGCATCTATGAAACTATGGTAGATACTCATTGGCCTATAGTAGGATAAGTAGGATAAAATTTGAGATGTTTTTCATTTATTTGTTTTGCTGGAGTACTCTTGTGATTACCAGAAAGAGATAGAAAGAAAGAGAAAAAGAAAGAGGAAGAGAAAGCACCCACACACACAATGAGTCATGGTCATGGCACAGTCCCTTGTCCTTATTTCTTCATCCTGTCAAGATTTTAGGTAAACACACCTAAATACCTGGCATGTTTCTCAAGCTGCCAGGACCAGAATTTGAACCATGGTCAGCCATGTGGGATTTAGCTCCCTTAACCACTAGGCAAAGGAGTCAGTCCAAAATTTGAAGTGCTTAATAGTAATAGGCAGGGATTAAAAGCAAAGTGGAGAAAACCAAAATCTAACCCAGTACTTGAAGTTAAGCTTAGTCAACTTGCAGCTTGAAGCAGAGCCCAGCAAGCCCAGTCTAGATCAGTCAATCCACAGTTGATATGAAGATAAGTAAGTGCAATCAATAGACTTACCATTTCAAGGCACCCAAATTTGGGGTGATTTGTTACACAGAATTATTGCAGCATTAGCTAACTGATATCCATATAGTAAGCTAAGTGCTATGGTAAGATTAAGCATATACTATAGAAATAGGAAAAAATAAACAGGTCCATCTGAGGTGGCATTGTATGCTCTGAAAAAAGTACTATGGATATTAAAACAGTTACAAAATTTTATATCATCCATCTAACATCCACAAAACGAATCCTGTCCATTGCTTGCTCACAAATATTAGAAATTATTTTCTTATATTCTTTCTTATACTTAGCATGAAATGAAACAACTAGAGATTAAATTGAAATAAACATACTAAGATAAATTGAGTTGAAAATTCCCAATCCAAGAAGTTTCTCAAACTGAGTAAAATATGAATTTCATTATGGACAACTGCTGACACTAGGTTTAATATAGTAAGGCTTTAAAAGAAAATGTAATTGAACTTTACAAGAATACAAATGATGTAAGAGCAGCGTGTCCACTTCATCAAGCAAGATGTTTTATCTATGATAGTCTGTCAAAATAGGCATGGGTACAATTGAAAAGAGTTGTTGGCCCCTTTTTGCTAAGGTACTCACAATCATGAAACACAAATGTGTTACATTTCAATATTTCAAGCACAATGTTCAAAGAATTAGACAGGGAAAATGACCTTCTTAGGGTAGCCTATTTGGAATATCTATTGTTTGGTGCAAATACTTTTGGCTAATTGGACAATTTTGTTATCTCCAGTGAATTTGCCAATTGATGATAGAAATGTTATGTGAATATCATCTGGGCAAAATAAGAAATGGGAGCAATTATTCTTCTTAACTAGATCTTTTATGTGAAGCTTCCTCTTAAAACTTGTGCATCGTATGCAGTTCTGTTTAAGCTCTTTTCTCTTAGGATTTCTGAACTCAGTTTTACATCTGCCATGGTTACAGACAGGATTATGAAAACAATATTCTCTTATTCTTCATGTTTTTAAGAACTGAAAGAATTTAAACAGTAGTTGTCCTTTCAAGAAATCAGAAAACAGTATCCAGTTCCGCTCATGAATGATGTTCCATTTATAAATGACATTGTCAATATGGTACCAGTGAGGATAACTTCTAGATGATGGCTTTGCTTTGACCAAGAAAAATTTGAATGTTCCAGTAATAATGTATTAATCAAAAAATATTTCATGAATATCTGCAGAGTCCAGTATTGTAGGACATTTCTAAGAAAGGGTATTTAGTAACTTGACTTCCTTTGTGTCATTGAGAGAGTGTAGAGAATATAGGCTACAATTGCCTTGTTCAAAGTTATAGAACTGGATATTGAGCTTGGAAACTCAGCTTCATTTCTCTAGTCATTAGCCTTTTCCTTTACACTGCTTCTTTCAATCAATCCGGTAGCTGCTCTATCTCATCACACTGCATCCTGAGGATACAGAGGTAAAAAGGATTTTGCCCTTACCCTTTAGAAACTCATGGTATAATGTGATGAACAGATATATAAGCATTTCACTAAAGTACAGAGGATGAACCACCCCAAATAGACATAATCTCTAGAGGTACACTCTCTTGGGACATGTAACAATATGACACAGGAATTAACATTAGAATTGAGAGGGGAGACTGGGGGAAACTTTTTTGAGGTAGGTCTGATTTTGAAAGCTTTTGTCATCAATCAAAAATCAAACCAGAAAATAAAAAAAAAAAATTCCAATCCATTAACAGCCAACTGTAACAGAAAATATTTACTGTTAACACACCAGAGGAAACTAACTTTCTTAAGTTCTATATTTTTAAGATTCCATATGGAAACAAATGGGAATCTACTGCAAGACCTTTATAAGCAGTTTTTATTAATAATATTGTGCACATTAAAGTTCTAAATTTAGTCTATACCACAGATGAGTTTTTTTGTTTAAAAAATTGTATTTTTACTCCTGGTACAAGGAGTTAATCAATCTGAACAATGTAACTGTTGTTGTTGTTGTTGTTGCTTTAAAGTCTGGACCCCAGATAGAATGAACAGAAGCCGAAAAAAAAGAGTAATGATGATGAGAACCAGGTTTAGAAACTAGACATGCCTGACTAGTATTTTGCTAACTACCTGTTGCAATGTCATATAGATTATGACTAGAAATACAAAGTATATATATGTTGTGAGAATTGTATGCTTAATTTTTATGCAGTAAGTAGTCTATATAAATAAAAGTTTTAAAGAATGAACTTATCTGAAGTATATCTGAAGTAATCTAGATATAGAAAGATAAATACATAGATACATAAATATACAATTTATAGGTATGTATAGAGATACACAGATATATGTACATATACTACATATATGAAAACCCTTTCTGATGGTTAATTTTGTGTGTCAACTTTACTGTCCTATCCATTGTCATAGTATTTTACACAGCATTGCTTCTGTTCAAGGAACTCACTTTATGAAAATGTGGGTCTACATTAATGAAATTCACTGGTCTTACCATGTTTCCCACAATTCTGAAGCAACTGGCTTGACACAATTATGGAATGGCTTTTTGAAGAGTGAATTACAACACCAGCTTGGTAGTGATACTTTGTAGAGCTTGGGCAAGTGTCTTCAGAAGGCTTTACATGTTCTGACTCATCATCCAATACATAGTGCTGATTATCCAATAGTCAAAAGTCATGAGTTCAGGAAATCAAGGGGCAGAAATTGAAGTGGCACCACTCACTATTAACCCTAGAGACGGACTAGGAAAAAATTTGCTTTCTAATACTGTACTCATTATGCTCTACTGCTCTAGAGGTCATATTTCCAGAGAGAGGAATGCTTCTACCAGGAAACACAATAATGAGTCCACTGAACTGGAAGTTAAACTGTCCTTATGCCCTTTTGTGCCTCTTGTGCCTCTGAATGAACAGGCAAAGAAAGGACTTACAGTATTGTCTGAAGTGACTTATCTTCACTATTAGGGGGAAATTGGATGATTGCTCTACAAGGAAGATAAGAAAGTATGTCTGGAATAGAGGATCTCTTAGTATTATAATGTCCTATGGTTAATTAGGTCAATGTAAAACTACAACAATTCAGTCTAGGAAGAACTACTAATGACTGTTCAGGAATAAAAGGCTTTGTTACCACATCAAATAAAGAACCATGAGCAGTTGAGATTATTGCTAAAGACAAAGGAAATATGAAATGCCTAGTGTGGGAAGGTAGTTATAAATACTACAGCCATGTGACCAATTAAAGAAATGAGTTCTATAATTGTCATGAGATTTTCCTCAGTTTTTTATGTATACATTTGTATGTATGTTTGTGTGTGTTTTGTGTATTAAGCAAATATCTGTTTTCTTTTCTCATCGTATAATATTAGATGTGTTGATTTCATAAGAATTATGAATATTTTTTATCCAAGTATTTAAGTTATAGGATGTCAAGGAGAAGAGTAAACATCACTCAAGGACTTCACCTCCTCTTCTGGAGAAGGATGGTATTTTGTGTTCTCTGAAGGATAGTTGTATCATGTTAGGCAGTGTGAGTTTAAGCCACTGGTTCCAGGACTCGAACCCCTGTCAACTACATGGGAGTTCAATAACATAGCCATTATACCATCTGCTGGTCCCTTTTCTTCTTTCTTTCAAATATCTGCTACAGGACATGTGAGCTCACTGGAAATAGGTGGGATATGGGGGAGAGAAAGGGAGAAAGAGAGAAAGTACCTCCCAGTGGAGATGGCCACATTATAGTACCTTCTCCTCCATTCTCCTCTCAGGACTGGGCACACATGCATACATGCCCAGGATGTTTCTTAAGCCACTGAGTCAAGGACTCAAATCATACAGTCAGCCATGTGGAATCCAGCCACTTTAACCACCACACCACTGGATGGCCTAAGTTATTTCAATTTCTTAGCCCAGCAGAAAACCTAATTTTTAAAGATGCACCTGTCCCAATGATTAAGTAACTAATAGAAGGAGTAAGCACAATTGCAATTCTAACAAAGGAGGTATTGATTTGTAGAAGGATGAATTAAGCAGAGCTGTAGCTCAATATAAAAATACCTGTTCTTTGGAAAGAAGTAGAGGTTTGCTTGAGAAAATAGCACAGCTTTAATAGTTAATTTTTAAACTGAATTATAGTACTACTTTATATTTTAAAATATTCTAGTCATAATCTTCAAGGAGGCATAGGTGTGTGTGTGTGTGTGTGTGTGTGTGTATATATATAATTTATTAAATCCATCTATATAGAGAGATCTACATAACATATTTTCATTGATATAGTAAATGATATCATTCATTTCATTACATGAACTTAGTTTGTTGTCTATAAATTAAACTGATTACTGGAGGTTAATTTTCTATCCTATAGCCATCACTTTTTTTTCAGAATCATTAATTTAAGTTTCTTGCCCATTATAATATTTTAACTTGACCAGAAAGAGACAGAGAGAGATAGAGGGAGGGAAAGTGAGAAAGCAGGCCACCTGGCCAGAGACTTAAACTGCAGTCCACTATGTGGGAATCCAGCACCTTAACCACCATGCCACCTGCTGGCCCCTAGCTATCACTTTTATGTTTTTAGTTTTGTTCATTCCAATGATGTTCTGGCCAGCTCCCTAAATATGTTACATAATTTGGTATCCACTTTTCTAAGAGTTGAAACTATTACATGTTTAATCTTAAGGTATTGGCTAGAATGTCTAGAACAATGTTGAAAGTAGCAGTGAGAACAGGCATTCTCAAATTATTCCTTAACATTAAACATATAAGAATTCCCTGGTGAAATGATGCTTATAACCTTAACTATGTCTGTTTCAATCCAAGCTTATTAAGCATTTTCATATTGAATGGCTTTTAGATCTAATCAAATGTATCTTCATGGTCAATTTATCTGATCATAGGTTTTTTTTTTTTTCTTAGCTTACTATTGTTAGACTATAGCAATAAATTTCATAGCATTAAACTATTTGTTAAATTCTAGAGTAGATCCCACATGGTCATTATTTATTAGTTTAATAAAATAATAAATTTGGGACCAGCAGTTAGCGTAATAGCTATGTCACTGGATTCCCACGTAGTCAATTGCGGTTCGAGTCCCGGACCCGGTGGCTTAAACTCACACCAGGCGCGTGTGCGTGTGTGCCCAAGGTCCCGAGAGGAGAATGGAGGAGGAGGGATTGCGGCGTGGCCATCCCCCCTGGGGGGTGATTTCTCACTTTCTATCTCTCTGTCTGCCTGGCGAGTGCATGCGCCCTATAGCAAAAACCTCTCAAGAAAAAATTAAAATTAAAAAAATTAAAAAAAAATAAAATAATGAATTTATTAAACAGATATCTTACATTTAATTTAAAATTTTGAAGTAAAAAAATGTTTCACTCAAGTTACTAGTATGTTTAGAGGACTTTTGCATCCATATCTTTTTAATTGTCAGAGGGTAGGTGTGCTCATCAGAGAAGACAGAGGCAGAGAGAGCAATGGAGAGGGAGAAAATACCCCCCTCCCCCATTTCTCCACCCGATCAAGATTTTGGGCTTGCATGCATGTACCTAGGATGTTTTCCAAGCCTCTGGGACCAGGATTTGAACTGCCATTGGCCATATGGGATCTGGCATCTTTAACTGGGCTGGCACTGCATCCTTCATTTTATTGATTAAAGAAATGAGTTCTATAATTGTCATGAGGTTTTCCTCAGGTTTTTTTTTTTTACGTATACATTTGTATGTATGTTTGTGTTTGTGTGTATTAAGCAAATATCTGTTTTTATTTGTCAATTGTTTTCTAGATAAAGCTGAGATAACTAACCACCCAACATGTTAGTGACATATTAAAAAAGTCTTTTTTTTCTCACTACCTCCTCACAATTTGCATGTTGACTGCAGGTCTATGGCTTCACTTTAATGCTATCACCATCCTAGGAGCCAAGCAGACAGTGCGGCCCTTATTTTTTACTTATTCACACTTAATTGATCAAACCAGTTACATAGCTAAGCATGATATTAATTACTGAGTTGAGAAAGTATATTTCTTCCACAAGGAGACATGGCACAATGTATGGCAATGGCAAAGATACATGATCCTCTTACAGGTAAAGGGGAAGTAAATAACTCAGAATAATAATCCAATCCAATATACCAAAATGATAAATAAGATTGATTGGCAGTGCTCATCTTGGTTTTATCTTTGCTAGGTTTCATATTCCCTTTTATTAAGTATGCTAGATTTATAATTATAAAGTTTTCAGGTTATTTTCTAATATTACACACACACACACATACAATCAACCCTAATTATTCACATTAGTTAGTTTACATGAAGTTATCACAAATACTGAACCATCAGTTGTTGTGCAGAAATACAAGCAAAGATTTCTGTATGCCTTTGGTCACGACATGTTCATTAACCCATCCATATGTAAATTTGTTTTCTGTGTATTTCAATTTAAAGACATCTTATTTGATACATATTGTGATTCATTGAGTTCACACCAATAGCACTAAAACTCATGCAAAACAAAGTTTATCAATTAACATATTTTCTCTATAAGCAATACTACAGCCTTCTTGTACACAAGAACATCAGCTATCTTCAGCACAATGTATCAGGACTATTTTAAATGGCAAAATCACCAAAAAGCACAAAAATGGGGAGGACATCACACTGTATATACTACAAAAATGACACTGTTTATGATATGAGAATTAAAAATAAAGCAAGTTCCATGTCAGCTAGGAAGATCCACATCAGGTGACTCCAACTTTTCTTTCTTTCTTTCTTAATATTATATTTTATATTTAACCATTGTGTATCATTACAACATACAAAATGAGTTTTTCCAGCATGAAGACATTGTATTTAAGCCTGTCAAAGTTATTACCATACACATTATCATCAGCAGATAATTTTCCATTTTTGTGTCCCTTAAACGTTTTGCTTTCTTTCCCTTTGATTCCCTCCCTCTCACCCTCCATCATTTCTCACTCTCCTTCCACACTGCTTCTAATATCCACAATTGTGTTACATGCTTTTATTCCTTCCAATCTTTCAGTTTCTGCCATAGAGTGCAGACATTCAGAATATATTAAGTGGGTAAATAATACCTCTCTTTCATAGTCTGGCTTGCTTCACTTAGCAGTAAGTCTTCCATATTCATCCACTTTCTCCCAAATGTCAGGATCTATCTCTCTCTCTTTTTTTTATGACTGAGTAGTATTCCATAGCATATACGTGCCACACTTGCATATCCAATTTTTCATTGTTCCTTTCATGTCTGTGCATCACTGCAAAGGCAGAGCAAGCATGGGGTTTAGGGTCACAAATACATTCTAGCAAGTAAGTGAATTTGCAAATTTGGAATCTACAAATAATGTGGATTTATTTCACAAAGTTACTAGACCCTGACTCTTATTTTGGTTGTATTTTAGAATTATACATCTTCCCTTTTGCATTTCTATTTTACTATCTGCATATTTTTGTCATAATTACTAAATTTATGTACAACTGACTTTACTATTCTAATCTTTCTGTAAGTTTATTTTGAATATCTTTTGGTCCATGACACATGTTGCCAAATATTTTGTTTATATGTGTGGTATTCTTTCTGAACCCTCTAATTTCTGAGAATGTTTTCCTCTTGCTGTCTATGATAAATTACAACTTGGAGACATAATGAGTTTGCGACTCACAAAATTGTTTTCTGGTGGTTATTGTTCTAGAGAAGTTTGAGGGTCAGCCTCTTTTTGTTCCTTTGTGGGGAATACTTCTTCCTATTTAAACTTAAAAGACGTTTTCCCTTAATTTAAAGTTTCATGATGTTCTTTGATTTAATTTGTTTTATTTTATTATATTCTCTTGATATTTACTGAAATTGCTCAATCAACAGGGTAGGGTCTTTGGCTTTTGAAAAAATATACCAGTGTATTTCTGTCATTTCTGTTCCATTTAGTTGGTCCATTTTAAGAAAATTTTTATTTCGCAGTTTTGATATATGTATATTTTGCTTATATTTTATTCAGATTTTAATGCTTTCAAGTTAATTTTTATATGAGCAAGCTGTCTTACCTTGTATCTACTTCTCAGTTAACTCCTATTTTATCTTACTCTTTATATTTTCATTTTATTTTGACCTATATAAGTCAAAATGATCTGTAGAGAGCATGTAATTTCTTGAATATCATTAAATACACACAAAATACATTTTCTCTAGCATCTCTCTTCTAGATACAAACCATTTTAAAATAATTTTCTTTTCCTAAACTGTGAGGTATGTAATCTCTTTCGTGCTCCAGAATCTTGTTAGATAGCTAATTATTGAGAGTTCTCTTAATTCATAAATGCAATTTTTCTATGGGTTTTAACAAAGTCTATAGGAAAAACTTTTTATTTTCCCCTAAAAGAAAAGTGGTAATTCTATCTTCATTTTATAAAGAAAATAAGAACATATTTGATTGAGACATTTGTTTCTCTATTTTGTTTCTGTTAAGTATGAGATTTTGAAGCTTATCATTTCCCAGGATGTTGGTGGAAATGATTGGACAAAATCACTACGTGGAGGGAAAAAAAAAAAAAAAAAGACAGAGAGCAGATACCAGATACCAAAAGCAAAAATGATTTCTTGCAAACTGGACCAGGAAGGCAGATGGGAACATTCTAAGATAAATAGTAAATCACTAATAATGAGAAGGGTTTCCTTCTATCTTTTCTGCTGGATCTAAAACTTGTTGACCAAACTACATGGCCTAATTAAATTTTAAAAAGAATTTTTCATTTACCCTTGTATAAGTAACAATCAATGAATAAAACATGCTCAAAATATGAACAACAGTGTCGTGGTCAGGCTTTTCTGAGATCTTCATAGATATTCCAGGAAATTCTTCACTTTCTAACAGAAAAATAGTAATGTGTTTTCAGTTTATAAAACATAAATAATTGGCATGCTTATCTATTTCTATCTCTAATAATGCAAAGTTTTGGGGAAATTTAGACCCATAATATAGAATGGGGGGATCTTATAAATATAAAAATGTATACAAACAACCTAGAGGTCTTAAGAAGCTACTGCATACAATAGTAAGAAGGTTGCCTACTTTAGTGGTTGATTTTCCCCACTCTGAGCCAAGGGACAGTCCTCTAAAAAAGAATGATCTACTTCCTCACCATCTCCAGTGTCATTTACATGGCAAACATTTGTCACAGTCAACAAAAAAAACGGAGTTCTCATTTCAGTTTCCTTGTATTTTACCTAATTGAAATTCCTCTGAGATTCTGACACGAATTCAGCTGCCTATCTTAGTTTCTGAACTTTCTGAGTTTTTCTTTTCTTTTTGTAATTTTCATAGCTATTTTAATTTGAAATTAGAAAAGATTAAATTGTTAGCATATTATTTATATTTCAACTCATTCTCCCCTCCTTATATTTCCATGCAAAGTAAGGGAACTTTTACTCTAGTCTCCAGGAAGGTGATAATGTGGGAAGAACACTTCAAGTTTCTCTCCACCCTCTCTCTGTCCTCTTTGTTGGGGTAGGGCAAGGTGGTAAGTGTATGGAAGTATATGACTTATAGGTAAACTACAGACTTGAAGTTAAAATCATGTTCAGATTGCCTCCCTTCTCTTTGGCTTCCTTACATGTTTTGTCCCATACAGCAATGGTCCTCAACATTTATGGCGCCAGGGACCAGTTTGTGGAAGACAATTTTTCCACGTACTTGGAGAAGATGGTTTCAGAATGACTCAAGTGCATTGCATTTAGTCTGAACTTTATTTATATTATTATTACTTTGTAATATATAATGAAATAATTATACCACTCACCATAATGCAGCATTTGCAGTTGCTCCCCAGCGCTAGCATCACCACCTCAGCTCCACCTCAGATCATCAGGTGTTAGATTCTCATAAAAAGTGTGCAGCCTGGATCCCTTACATGTGCAGGTCACAATAGGGTTCATGCTCCTATGAGAATCTAATGCCCCTGCTGATCTGACAGGTGGTAGAGCTCAGCCAGTAATGCAAGCGATGACTAGTAGCTATAAATATAAATGAAGTTTTGATCCCTAGTCTGCCATTCACCTCCTGTTGCATGGTTCAGTTACTAACAGGCCCTCACCACTAACAGTTTGTGGTCTGGGAAATGGGAACCTCTACCATATTGGGTATCCTCTGGTCTGCTGCTCATTATGTAATACATTTATTAAATAACTTCTACCCCTGAAATGGGGTGGCTTGGATTTGGGAATGTAAGTCAACATAGGAGTAATACATTATTAGTCAATGGTTACATATTTGAACTTTGTTCTCTTGTTTATCTTTCCTGGAGTTAACCTCTTTTGTTGTGGACAGAAATGTAAGCTATGTTCCAATTGATTTTAATCAGTAATAAAATTCCTGCTCTGTATTTGTGTCCCTCAATTGATTCTGAACATAGGAGGGCAATTCATGTATTAGCTCCTAAACTCCATATGTTGGTACAGAGTCAAAGAACTTGGATAAATAGAAGAGAGCTAGTATAATAGGGAGAAAATTAGTAGGTATGAAAAAACAAAATTTCTGAGGTGAGCAGGTAGTGAGTTAAAAATTCAAAGCTTTAATAAGTAACTATAAAATATCTTGCCTTAGGCTGTGAATGAGCATACAGTGCAATGGGAGGTATCTAGGTACAGATCTCACAGGTGTGTTCACCTTACGACAACCTATCAGTATACACACTCAAGGGGCTGGCAGGTGGCATAGTGGTTGAAGTCGCTGGACAACCACACGGTTGACGGCAATCTGAGTCTCAGAACTGGCAGCTTGCTTTTTCATTTTCTCTCTCTCTCTCTGTCTTTCTCTGGTCAAATTTTAAATAATAACAACAATAATGATAATAACAATAAAGATAAATTTTAAAAAGATATAATCTCAAGATATGTGCACCTTTCCATATGTATTTCATATTTCAATGAAAAGTTTATCAACAATAAGAAAAGGTACATGGTTAAAAACTCACGAGAAATTTATCAATAAATTATTATTCTTACTTATTTAAATTTTTGCTGAAGGGTGCATGTACTCACTGGAAAAAGGCAAGAAGAGAGAAGGAAAGTGAGAAAACATCCTCCCCTATTGAGGATGGTCATAACACAACTCCTCTCCTTCATTTCTCCTTTTAGAATTTTGGGCACACACACATTGTTCTCTTGTGTCCAACATATATGTCCAACATGTTCTTTTATTTTTTTAAGAGAGTTTTTGCTATAAGGGCATCTGTACTTGCCAGAGAGACAGAAAGCAAGAAATCACCCTTTGGGGGCATGGCGGCACCACAGTCCCTTCTCTTCCATTCTCTTCTTGGGATTTTGGGCATGCATGTACACACACCCGGGGTGGGTTTCAAGCCACCAGGTTCAATATTCAAACCACTGTTGACTCTGTGGGAGTCTAGTGACCATGCCATCAGCTGGTTCCTCAACATGCTTTTTAAACCACCAGGCCTAAGGTTCAAACTGTGCAATCAGCCATGTGGGATCCACCCACCTTATCCAGTACACTACAGGCTGGCACTCAGTAAGCTTTTTCTAAAAGAAAGCCTGAGAGGAAGAAGACATTACTTTTAATATTATAACTGTTTATTCTGTGATTTTTTTTCCCCACACATGTTTGTTTTTCTTTTACTTTTTGCTAGTTTTTAGTTTTTTCAGGAAAGAGAGAGAGAGAGGGAAAGTGAGAAATCACTCCCTGGGAGATAGCCATGAACCAAGCCTTTGTCCTCCACTCTTCTCTTAGGATTTTTGGCACTCAAACATATATGCCCAGTGTGTTTTTCAAGCAGTTAGATCTAGGACTTGAACCGTGCACTCTGCCATGTGCGATCTAGCTGCCTTAACTTTCTCACCACCTGCTGGTCCTCCACATATGCATTTATAAGTTCAAATTATTTTAAAGTTTTTAAAGGAGGCCATCTTAGAGATGGAAGCACGGGCTGCATGAATCATTTCTTTTACCACAGCTGACACTACTCAATTCCTAAATGTAAGTGAGAAGATATTGCTGATTTTGAAGCAGCATAGTAATGGGAATCTTTTATGAGTAGCTGCAGAGGTTGGAGGTTCCCAGGGAATGATCATTCTTTTTATCTGGTTACAGCAAATTGCCTACTCCTAACATTCTCTCTGAGTTATAATGAACAATTGGATATAATTAACATAAAATGGTTTTGATCCCTATGGACAAAACCAAGATGTATTAGTAATGTTCTTGTTGCTGTATTTTCAATATTATACTACTTTTAAAATATTGTTTAAAATGTTCAAAAGGTTACCCATGTATGCTTAGATCATGTTTTTTTAGAAAAGAAAAATCATATGCCACAACTAACCAGAAAAAATGTTAATATTATTTTAGTTCATAAATTGAAAATCATAATACTGAGGGAGCTGATATGGTTTGATTTTATGAAATATGTCAATTAAAATTATATTATATAATTTAACTTTAAAGTAATATTAATCAAAGATCCAAAAAGGTCTGTTTTTTTTCTTTTCGCCCCATTCTATTTCCTGGTAAGGTCAGCTAGAGTCTAGTGAAATGACTCACTCATCATTATCACCCAGAGCATATCTGTGAGCAAATCAGTTATATTTATTCATGTACTCTGTTTAAAAAAGGTATATAAGAGACTAGTTCTAATAACATTAGCTTTGATAACTGGGCTCTCTATGTTAAGAGATAGATAAACACTATCAATTAATTTCAAATGAATTCTTAGGTAGCATGCTGCTGATAACACTATCCAATCAATAAACAGAATGAGTTGCATTAAAATAATCAACCCAAATAAAAAATTAAAGAAGTCCCAAACAAGTAAGTTTCCCTATGATATCATCACTCTGAAGAAAAATTTTATTTCCTAAGTGAAATCTCAAAAGCTCAGTAAGATAACCACAACATTATAGGATGATTTTACAGATTTATTTCTCTTTCTTGCATCCATTAAAATAGATAACAGACAAGGTATATGTAATTTAAGAAATTAATTTTATAAACCATGAAAGTGAACCACACTCAGA
Organism: Tupaia belangeri chinensis; assembly: GCF_000334495.1. Lineage (NCBI taxonomy): Eukaryota > Metazoa > Chordata > Mammalia > Scandentia > Tupaiidae > Tupaia > Tupaia belangeri. The sequence continues at coordinate 771,236 of NW_006202806.1, forward strand.
TAATGAGTCTGCGTTTCTATTTTCTTATTACTTATAGGCTATAATTTATTTTACTTTCTTTTTCTCTTTAATTGCTGCAGGGTGTATTTTATTGCCAGAGAGAGAGAAAGACAGAGAGACAGAGACAGAAGGAAAGGGACAAATATCCTCTCATTGGTATATGGTCACACCAAAATCCTTTCTCTATTTCTCTATCCTGTGGAGATTTAGGGCATGAATGCATATGCATCCTGCCTGTTATTTTAATTTCATAGAAAAATAAAGGGAAATTATAGCAGGCTACCTACTGATGTTCTTGACTTCAAAATTCTATAGCACAGATCAAGGCTGTTCACAAGTTCTACAGAGGTGTCTCAGAGTTCACCACAGAAGGAGATGTAATTGTTAAGAAGGACAGAGGATTTTCTCCTCTTTTTGAAGGCAACAAGGAAAATCTTTAAGTACTATCACCTTTAAAATAAATAATTTTACATGTACCGTGGCCTGAACATGTACTCTCCAAACTCATGTGTTGGTGGGATTAGGGGATGAGGCCTTTGCGGATCTGGTCATGATGGTGGAGCCCTCATGAATGGAAACAGTGCCCTTATAAAACAGGCCCTGAGAAAGACCCCTCACTTCTTCCATCCTGTGAAGACTCAACAAGAAGATACTAAATCTGCTGGCACCTTATTCTTGGACTTCACAGTTTCCCTAACAATGAGAAATGAATTTCTGTTGTTTATGAGCCACCCAGTCTGTGGCGTTTTGTTCTAGCAATCGAAATGGGGTGAAACAATATTTCAGTGCTAGAAAATATTTTATGTAGAGGAAGTACTACCCTTATTTTGAAAATCTTGAACACTATAGGCATAAATATTTTGATTTCCTATTTGAGGAAAAGATAATATATGAAATAAAAATCTTTTGCTGACGATAAAAACAGGGATGAAGAAAACAACAAGCTTTTAAATATTATAGTAACAGCTGATTTGGTGTGCCAGAAATATAGTCTACTGCATAATAGTAGTTCTAAATGTTAATTCATATTTTGTTTTCTTTTGGTCTCTTAAAAAGTGGAATTTTGGGAACCAGCAGGTGGTATAGTGGCTAAGGCACTGGACACTCCCACATGGCTGACCATGGTTTGAGTCCTGAACCTGGCAGCTTGCTTTCTCACTTTCTCTCTCTCTCTCTCTTCTGTCTCTGGTCAAATTAAAATAAAGAAATGAATAAATAAAATTAAATAAAAAATAATTCTTTAAAAAAAGTGGAATTTTATTCTTGATAAAATAGACATCCATAAATTATGTATTTTCTAAATATAAATGAATTGACTCATTGGTACAAAAAGGGGTGCTTTATTAAATACTTAATGTTGATGATGATGGTTATTCATGAACTTTGACGGCATTGAAGAACTAGATTTAATCCCAATTCTATAAATTTTTCTTTTCGAAAGATTTATTTATTTTTAATGTTTTATTTATTATCATTACTCTTCAATTTTGATCAGAGAGACAGACAGACAGAAACGGAGAGTGAGAAAGCAAGCTGTCAGGTCTAGGACTTCAACCATGGTTGGCCCTGTGGGAGTTCAGCACCTCAACTACTACACCTGCTGGCGCATCTAAAAATGAACAAACATAGATGATATTGTCCACTCATTCAGTAGGTATCTCTCTAATTCTCTTTGCCAAAAGCATTTTTACTTGTATTTTTTTCCCAATTTTAAATGCCCATTATGTTTGGGGAAAACTGTATCCCTACCCAGTTTCAAGGGGTGTTTTGTGATTGGTCTTCAAGGTCGTTATGTCGATCTTCTTTTGCTTAGTAACCAGTGAGAAATGTGTTGCAATTCTGGCCAATGGAAATGCAAAGAACACATGCTTAAGTACTTATGGAAAGGGAGTGAAAACATGGAAATTATTTCTTATATACATATTAACGTGAATGTGATACATGAAACTGATGTCATTATGCAGCAACATGCTAAAAAATGGTAGAGAAGAAGAGTAAATCCTGCATATGTTATTGAGCCACTCATTCAAAACTTAAACCTCCTAAGATCCAAAGTTTTTTCATATGGTATAGTATAGATCCATTTACTATACATAAAGCCAAAATTATCTCATGTAGTACAAACTATTGGCTACATCACAGACATGAGTTACAAGGAATGAGTTACTAAGTTAAGAAGATTGGCTATAATGGGAGTAGGAAGATATTTATGTTTCATGGTGATGTGGAAAAGTAAACAGGTTGAGAATGTCTAAGAAACATGTGAAAAAGAAATAATGAAGGTTGACTAGCCCAACCACATATTATAATAAAGAGCTATACAGAATATACTCCAATAATAGAGGTATGTGTACATAGGAATTTGCTATATCATAAAATATCAAATCATTGGGAAGAAGATACATTAATCAGTAGATTGGAAACACAGGCTGAATTCTTTCCTCATTCTTTATACAATTCCAAAGAATGAAACGCTTATACAGAAAATAGAAGCAGAAAACGAGTAGGAGGAGAAGAGAAAAAGAAACAGCACAGTTACTAAAAAATTGGATGGTTTTCTAAAACTGTCATCTTTGAGTTTAGGTATTCTTTCTGAGAGCTATTTTTTTTTTCTTTTTATAGAGATTTTTGCTATAAGGCATGTGCACTTGCCAGAGAGACAGAAAGTGAGAAATCATCCCCTGGGGTGATGGCCCCACCACAGTTCCTTCTTTATTCTCCTCTTGGGATCTTGGGCACACAGGCAGATGCACTGGCATGAATTTTAAGCCACCAGTTCCGGGACTTGAACCATGGTCACCTACATGGGAATCCAACAATGTAACCATTATGCCATCTGCTGGTCCTTTCAGGACTATCAAAGAAAGAAAATGCAAGATTTGTTTAATATTGAAAACCCATGAATGGAATTTCCACATTAACAGAAAATAAGAGGGAGAAAATGTACATGATCATCTCAATAAATACACAAAAATCGTTTGATAAATTTCAATATTCCATCAAAATTTTTGTAAGTTTTATCTACTAAAAATAGAGGGAAATTGCATTTTCAGGAAAATAGTGACTACCAAAATCCTACCTAAATATCCTACTTAGTGAAATGTTGAAGGCTTTCCCTCTCTAAACAAGACACAAGATTAGTCACACCTACCACTTCCATTCAACATTGTACCAGATATCTTTTTTTTGAGAGGTTTTTGCTATAGGGCACATGCACTTGCCAGACAGACAGAGAGAGACAGAGAGACAGAAAGTGAGAAATCACCCCCCAGGGGGCATGGCCACGCCGCAATCCCTTCTCCTCTGTTCTCCTCTCGGGATCTTGGGCACACACGCACACGCGCCCAGGGTGAGTTTTAAGCCACCAGGTCCAGGACGCGAACCACAGTCGACTACATGGGAGTCCAGTGACATAGCCATTATGCTAACTGCTGGTCCCAGTACCAGATACCTTACCATTAAGACAGGAAAAATTAATAACTATGTTTTATTTCTTCCCTTAAAATACTTACTGCATCTATGTGTCAATAATATGATCATGTATATACAAGATCTAAAATAACCTATAGATAACATGTTAGAATTAAATGATTTTATCAAGATGAGTCAATACTCATGTATTATATTAAAACATACTATAGTTCAAGACTATACAAGAAAGAACCGTGTTTCTATAAACAAGTAACACATGACTAGGAAATAAAACTTAAAATAAAAATATTATTTGCAACAGCATCAAAAATATGAACTAGGAATATATGTAACAAGATTTGCAAGAATTCCATGGAGGAAACTGTAAAATATTTTATAGCAAGATTTTGAGATATAAAGAAATGGAGGGATATACCCTGTTAATGGATAAGAAAGCTCAATATTTTAAAAGTGGCAATTCTCTCCAAACAGATCTACTAATATCATGTGATCCCAAAGAGTATACATTTTCTAATAGAACCCATATACATTTCTAAAATTTATATGGAAATGCAAAGGACTTAAAAAGTCAAGAGATTGTATATGTACAATAGAGACATATATGAATGCTCATGGCATTACTGATTTAGTAACAACCAACCAATGGATAAATAAAGTGTAGATGTCACACAATTGAACAGTATGGAACAATGAAAGCGCATGAACTCCATTAATCAACATGATGACTCATTACATTGAACAAAATGTGTTAGACATAAAATATTGTCTGATTCAATTCAATAAAAATGTTTTTAAAAGACATAATTAATGATGGCAATTCATGTTGAAGCAATAAAATCATAAATAAAAATGAGAAACTATTACTTCCAAAAGCAGTATGGGGTTTGCTCTTAAGAGGAGGGAGAGACAGAGTAGATTGGGACAGGGTATAAGGGAGCTTCCTGGTTGTCACTATACATAGGTGATGAGTTTATGATAATTTATTGAGTTGTTCATTTGCATTCTCTGTACTTTTCATTATGTATGCTATATATTCAATGAAAGAAAGCTTACAATAAGGGACCAGCAGATGTCACTGGACCAGTAATGGTCACTGGACTCCCATGTAGTCGACCATGATTTAAGTCCCAGACCCGGCAGCTTAAAACTCATGCCAGATGCGTGAATGTGCATGCCCTAAATCTTGACAAGAGAATAGAGGAGAAGAGATTGTGGTGTGGCTATCCTTTCTGGGGCGGGGGTGGGGGGGTAATTTCTTGCTTTCTGTCTCTCTGTGTCTCTCTGTCTCTCTGGTGAGCACACACGCCCTATAGTAAAAATCTCATTTAAGAAAAATAAAAAGCCAAAACAGAGAATTATGAATGTTCTCATCACAAAGAAATGATAAAATTGTGAGCTAATGGCTATGTCTCTGGACTTCCATGTAGTTGACCACGGTTGGAGTCCTGGACCCGATGGCTTAAACTCACATCGGGTGCATGTGCATGTGTGCCCAAAATCCTGAGAGGAGAATGGAGGAGAAGGGATTGCAACATGGCCATCCGTCCTGGGGGGTGATTTCTCATTTTCTTTCTCACTGTGTCTGTCTCTCTCTCTCTCCTCTCTCCCTGGAGGCAAACACACATGCCGTAAGGCAAAAAAAAAAAGGAGAGAAAGAGAAACTGCTTAAGGAAGGCACCCAAATAAAATAAATGACAATATGAGTATAGAAGCAAGCACTCAACTAGGATTTACTCATGATTTAGAGGAATGGCCAGACAAGAAAGGCTATGCCAGTGATATCAAAAGTGGGGCCCAGAACATGGAAATAGTTGTGATCAGAGAAGAAACTCTCTCTGAAGCACCACTTTCATATTCTTCCTTATCACTGTCTTCACTGGTCGAGCCAATAATGATCCCTTCCCAAATCATTTTTGGTGTATGCAGAAGATCAGAAATCAGGGCAAAAAACAGCTCTGAGATGTAAGAACTGGAATATTTCCAGAACAGATTTAGGAAAGTGTTCCTATAGTGGGAAGCTGAACATCATGGGTAAGAAATATAAAAGTACCAGGCACAAACATGAACATGAAGGAGGAACTGTTTTAAATGATCCCAATGACAGTATGTTTTTAGAGTAGATTAGGACACCATGGATACAAATATAAGGCTATTATTATTATTTTAAGTTTTTGCTATAGAGTGCATGTGCTCACCAGAGAGAGATAGAGAGAAAGAGAGAAATCACCCCCTGGGGGGATGGCCACTCTGCTATTCCTTCTCATCTATTCTCCACTCAGGATTTTGAGCACTCATGTACATGTACCCAGTGTGATTTTTAAGCTGCCAGGTCCGGAACTCGAACCATGGTTAGCCATGTGGGTGCCCAGTGCCTTAAGCACCATGTCACCTGTTGGACCAAGGCTATTATTAATAATATATAATATCTGCCCATAAAATTATGCACAACAAACTAATCAGAGAATGTTAGCCCTAGTAAACCTGTGGAGATGATCAAGCCTCTCCCATTAAGTTAAGGGTAAGGACAGAGCCCAAAAAAGTCACATTTTGGTATGATAAAGCAAAGTTAAGTTAAATATACTATTTAAATAAGGTGATTAAAATTTTCATTGAACATAAAATTCTCATAAAAAATAAATATTTAAACTTATTTATTTTATATTGTGTTTTCTCCTTCTGATTGAAAGTCTTAGAATTGTAGATCAGATCATTACTAGAAATAATGCACTTGTGGAAAAAGAGGTACACTAAGGGAATCCTTTAGTAAATGAATTAAAGCTAATAATTTAGCATTTGACATCCTAACCAATTTTCTGGAACAAAAATATTCATATTTTAAGCCATAGCCAGCAAAATGGGTGCCCATATTCAGGTTATGATATACACTGGAAAAAAAGTTTTCTTGGTTTTTAGAATAAATCTGTGGCTGATGCTTAAAATACTTTCATCAGCAATTCTGTGAAGACACAGCTTGAGATCAGGCAAGTTTGTGAACTTAATTGAGAAGGGTTAGCAAGATATTAAAATGTCTTGTAGACAGTTTCATAAAGCCACAGTCAGAAAGAATGTTAAAGATCAGAGATGGCAGTCATAAAACCTAAGGGGAAGATATTAAAATAATAATTTTTAAAAGATTAATTCTAGTTTATCTATTATTTCTACCTCAGGTAACATAATTTGAAGATTAAATTTCTTCACACTCATAAAATGACATATGCAAGCATGTTCATGATAGCATTCTTTTTAACAATGGAAAACCGAAGGCAGCCAAAATATCCACCAAAAAAGAACAGATTAATGATTTTCAAATCCATGTACTAAGATAGCATAAAGACATTATGGTGGAGGGACCAGCAGTTAGCATAAAGGCTATGTCGCTGAACTCTCATGAAGTTGACCGTAGTTCGAGTCCTGGACCTGGTGCTTAAACTCAAGCTGGGTGCGTGTGCGTGCGTGCCGAAGATCCTGAGAGGAGAATGGAGGAGAAGGGATTGCGGCATGGCCATCTCTCCAGGGGGTGATTTCTTGCTTTCTATCTCTCTGTCTCTCTCTGTCTGTCTGGCAAGCGCACATACCCTATAGCAGAAACCTCTCAAAAAAAATGCATATGGTGGATATGTATCTACCGACATGGAAAAATGATGGATACAACATACATAAAAACACTGCAGAACATTACAAATTTGTATAGAAATGTTTGGAGGCTTTGTCACGAAAAAGTTCATAATAATCTAGGAGGTGATGTTACCAGGAGTTTCACTGTCTACAATCATAAAAATAGATGCAGAAAAACTAAATAATATATTAGCAAATAAATTTCTTATTGTTTAGCTGTTCTGTATCTATGCCCATGAATGAGTACAGATGATAATTATTTTGTAGTGCCCTTGTCAGATGTTGACATTAGGTTATGTTGGCTTTAGCAGAACTTTGAAAGTCTTCTTTGCTTTCTGGAAGAGTTCATGCAATATTGATGGCATTTTATTTGTTCTTCATGTATCTGGAAAGAATTTACCAGTAAAGCCAACTGGACTTGGAGTTTTCTGTGAGAGTAGATTTTGAGTTATAGACTTATTTATTAATAATAGGATGATTCTGATTTTTCATTTATTCTTATTTGGTTTTATTATATGATGTTTTCAAGGAAATAGTATTTTCAATGATTTATTTTATTTGAATAGTTGATTATTGCCAGCATTGTTTATCTCTTCTTACAATCTTTTAGACTTCTATAGACTCTGTAGTAATATTCCTTTTTTTATTCCAATATTGATTATTTGTGTCTTTTTTTTTCTTTTTCCTTGATCTAGGTGTCTATCAGTGGTATTTTTTAAAGAACCAACTTTTGGTCATATTGATTTTAATATATGATTGGGTTTAATTTGCTGTTATAGTCTATCACACTATATAAATTGTTTTTTGGTATTCTTTTCTAGTATATATACTCTTGTCTGTAAGTTTTTATCTATACGTGACTTTAGTTACAGATCATAAATTTTTATATACTAACTATATTATCATTTACTTCCCAACATTTCCTAGTACCCATTATGAATACTTCTTTATAACAATAAAGCTTAATATCATAGATTAAGGGATTTTTCTGTTTATCTTTTGATGTTGATTTTTCATTTCATTCTACTCACAGTAAACATAATCTCTTTTGAAATGTGTTGAAATTAGTTTCATGGTCCATAATATGGTCAATACTAGTGCCTTTCCAAGTACACTTGAGAAGAAGAAAATGCATTGTAATCATGGGGTGCAGTGTTCTATACATGTCCTAGTTCAAGTTCATTAGTGGTGTTATTCAATCCCAATCAAAGTCCCAGCTAGGTTTGTTTGTTTATTTGTAAAAATCTAATGGAGAGAAACACAAAAGGTCAGATCCATTTCAATGTATTTTACTACTCTCAGGACCTTAGCTTCACAAGTCCTAAATTCTCTTTATTGTCTTCTGTTGTCTTTAAACAGCTGTTCTTTGTATTTTATCCAGCTTTTATAGCTTTTTTCAGTAGAAGAGTTATTGTCATATAAGTTTCTCTATCAAAACAGAAAATGGAACTCCCCACCTACCATATTTTCACCATTGGCATTACTAGTCCAAATAGAATGAGTGAATTTCCCTAAAATATGTCAAAGGAATCTATTTCTGGGATGAATATATTTTTTCATGTTCTAATTTATTGTGTAGTTATTTAACTAGTGTATTTCTAGAAAGCAGAATGAATAATAGAATATAAATCTAAGCTCTTTTAAAAATATAAGATTTATTCATATGCAGGGAATGGCAGCATTTACCTTACATCATTATATTTCATATGCACTTACCCAACTACAGGTAGAGCAAATTATTCTTCTTTGGGAGGAGCATTGCTCAGGTCTGAGCCAAAACTAAGTAAGACTCACAGAACATAATAATCCATGCACATCCGTATCAATATAGCTTTTCTGCCACAAGCTGAAATGATAAACATATGTTGTAGATGTATACAGCAATTATAAATGCATTATGTTTGCAGGAATGTGTCTGTGTAACAGGAGTGTGGGTATTCTTATTTATGTAAATCCGGTTTGTTACATGGCCTGCATTTGGATGGTTTATCTGTAGATATCTAGGGAAAAGTTGTACATGTTTATGGATAGATATGTAGGGTGCTAGACCTAAGAGCACATATACGTACATCTTGCATTGACCAACATGGTTCTATAGACTGCTCTGTCTAGGGGGGTGGTTGAGGGACCTGGGGAGAAGGTATCTCAGGGAGTATGAAAGGAGAAGAGAAATCACATGATAGCCTAAACACCATATGTTAATATACTTTGGAATTTTATACCCAACATTCTATGACCGTAACCTAATCCTTTACGTTACATCTATTCTCCAGAAAGATCTGCAGTCTTAGTATACTGAAAACGTTCCAATTTCTGCAGCACTAAAAAGTCTGAGTTGGGTTTTGACTCCTGCTAAACTACCAAACTGCTATGTTCTTCCACTCCCAGCTCTAGCTTTGTGTTCTCAGCAAAAAAGCTCCCATGTGTCTCAATGCTTTACCTACCAGTCCACAGATGTTCTCTCTTCCAACACATTATTGCTACATCCATGAATTTTATCAGGCTAAACACACTAGAGAATTCTATGATCTTTTAGATACTAATTTCAGCAAGCAAACAACACATTTCCTGCTTGCTCATCTTCCTATGTAGCATCACAGGCCCAGAATGGCTTCCTATGACCACATACCCAAAGGAAATTGTGGCTTGAGTCTACAGCAGATACTATAGGAATGATCATTCACAAAGCCTATTACCCAACTGTCCACAATGTTATGCTGACAATTACTAGCGCCAGCAAAATACTCCTATATTCTAAGCCTAAACAGTTTATTTTAATTAGATTATATGAGACTAGAAATGTTAGGGGGCAATTTTTTTTGAGAGATTTTTGCTACAGGGGGTGTGCACTTGCTGGAGAGACAGAGAAACAGAAAGCAAGAAATCATCCCCTCGGGGTGATACCCATGCTGCAATCCCTTCACCTCCATTCACGTCTCAGGATTTTGGGCACACATGCACACACACTCAATGTTGGGTCCAGGACTTGAACTGCAGTTGACTATGTGGGAGTCCAGCCATGTAACCATTACACCATCTGCTGGTCCCACCGAGGACAATTTTACATGCTTATTGTAGTAATTTCTTGTACCTTTTTTTGCCAAACTTGATTGGTATTACTGGGAGGAAAAGTCAGAAGAAACCTCAAATATACTCAATGAAATGACAGTATCTAGAATTTTAAAGAAAAAAATAAATCTGTTATCATTTTCTAAAATTAAGAGAACCCCCAGAAACAATTCAAGATGAGAGATCAGTGCCCAATTCTTTCATGGAATGAATGTAGTGACCACAAGGAGACGTTGTGGGTTTACTGAAAACATGTCAGACTGAGATAACTTCATGTTCGTTTTTGTAAGTATCAGAGTATTAATGTCCTAAGTAAATGCTATTGGCCATATTTCTTAATTTCAATAAGACTCATGAAAAGTACTTCACAGAATCATTATGAAGAAAATGCAGAAACATGAGTTAAAAATAATTAGGTAGATTCACAGTTGGTAGAACTTTGAATTCAAAGAGAGTATTAGTTAACCATAGTTAACTGGGAGTCAGATAACCTGGCAAGAAGCTATAGGGCCTATGGAATTGGCAGCCTTCTGGGAGTGTTGTTACTCCTAACTTTCCCTCTGGTTCCATCTAGTGGCTGAGTTTGCACCAACCACTTGCCATATCACTCATCTTGTGTTTCCATTGAGCATCAGTTTTTTAACAGAACTGTGATTATATAACGTGGTGTGTGGCTGCTGAGCCACTTCCTGGTGCATCCTAGAATGCTAACAACTAGAACAAGTCTATTTTCATGACCTGAGTTAAGCTCCAGGTCTGTAGGTATCAGCTAAACAAATCCACTAAGGAGAATAAGAGTAGGCAATCGCTTTGCACTACATATCATGCAGCTCCCATGAAACACACCACACACACACACACACACACACACACACACACTTTTTTCCCTTTCTGTGAAATGGTCTTTCTACATTACCCATGTGCTCTGGTCTTCCCATGTCCTTAGCCTCTTTTATTCTTTCACTGTCTCTTAGTTTACTTCTCTCATTTATAGTTAACACTAGCACGAATATTAGCCTCACTTTGTGTTTGCTTAGAGTTTTGTGGATTATAAGCCATCTTGATGCATCTTTTTTCTCAGACAGGACAGTTGGGAATATCTTCTGGCAGATGAAGATACTAAGATTTAGAGAGGTTAACAGTACTGATAAGCTGTCACAGCTGGTTTATCATGAAGTCAGAGCTCCAACTCAATCTTTTTAAGAATCCTTCAGTTTTCCTTCTTCATCTTACTGCTGAATAGAAAACTCCCACTCTCCCTAGTTATCCAAAGGCATAGAACACTTTTGAGTGCTTTCACCTTCTCCTCTAGCCATGATTCCAACACATCAATTTTGACAAACCATATCATGGAGACAAACATGTCCCATATCCCATTAGACTTCAGGACAAATTCTTCAAATCACAGACATTAGAATTTGAATTAGAATACAGTTTGAATTAGAATACAATTTCTTCCACCCAGAAACTTCTCTACTAACAATAGCAAAAGTAACAGAAACCTCACCAATTTGTTCTGGATGGAGGCTGACCACATGAAGTGCTTTTTGCACTATTTTTTTAAAATGTTTTTTCCTTAGGGCATGTGTGCTGATTGGGAAGAGAGAGAGACAGAGAGAGTGAGAGGGAAAGTGAGAAATCATCCCCGAGGGGATGGCCACACTGCAATTCTTTCTGCATCTTCCTCCCAAGATTTTGGGCATGCATGCACATGTGCCTGGCATGAGTTTGATTTTAATTTTTTTAAGAGAGTTTTTTGGCTAGAGGGTATGTGTACTTCCTAGAGAGAAATAGAGAGACAGAAAGTGAGAAATCACCCCCCAGGGGGATAACCACACTGAAATTCCTTCTCCTTCATTCTTCTCTTGAGCACACACACACATGCCCTAGGTGTGAGTTTTAAGCCACTGGGTCTATGAACCGTGGTTGACTATATGGGAGTCCAGCGATGTAACCATTATGCTAACTACTGGTTACCCTGCATAAGTTTTAAGCTACTGGGTCTAGGACTCAAACCACTGTTGGCCATGTGGGAGTCCAGTGATGTAACCGCTGCACCATCTGTTGGCCCTACTTCTTGTAATTTCATATGGCATCATCCTTTCTATCTGCCATAGTGTATCAGAAATGAAGACAGATTCCAGCACTTCTTCAATATAAGTCACCAGCATTCTTCATTACCATCATCCTTATTTCCACAAATGATATTTACTGAATAATATTAAGAACAATAGCCAATAACTACCAATAACTATGCTGAGTGTTGTACACCCATTATCTCAGTTAATCTTTCACAACCCTGAGAAATAGGAATTACTACATTTAGACTTTGATGACACTGAAACTTAAGGAGGCTGAGAAGTCAACAAAAATCATAGAGATAGTAAATTGCAGAGTTGAGATCTGAAACTGGATCTTCTCATGCACCTAGCACCCACATAATACCTTGCACAGGTACTCAATTCATGCAACAACAGTAAAGTGTCCTCTTTCTCATGTGTTCTCTCTACTTTTACTGTACAACAGATTCCTTCTTAAGATGAAATACTGAACCAGATGAATTCTTGGTCTTTCCAATGTTTAGATTCCACAAATTAAATCATGAACTTTGCCCTGTACCAGCCCAGCAAGCAGAGGAGATCTGGTGAATGAATGAAGAGTAAGTGAGACTTCACACTTCCAGTGGTAAGAAACATTCAGCCAGGAATTAAAGTCAAGAGGGTCTTGTTTTTATTTTGAAAGAAATTTTATACCACACAATAAATGTCATGGAAACAACCCATGATAGTCTTTTCCAATGTGACTCAGCATACTTTAGCAGAGATTTACCAAGTACTTGTTATGATGAAAAGGAAATTGGAAGGTCGAGTTATCATCTCCCTGTACATTGATTCAATCAGGCTTGGGATGGTTTGCTGTAAATTCAGTTTTCTTTTTTCTTTTTTTCTTTTTTTTTTTTTTTTTTTGTAGAGGTTCTGCTTTAGGGCATGTGTGCTCATCAGAGAGAAAGAGTCAAAGACAAAGGGATGGAAAGTGAGAAATCACCTCCCAATGTGGGATGGTCACACTGAAATCCCTTCTCCTCCATTCTCCTCCTGGGATTTTTGGGACACACACACACACACACACACACACACACACACACATCACCGGGTCCAGGATTCAAACTGCAGTTCATCATGTGGGAGTCCAACAATATAACCACTATGCCATCTCCCGGCCCAGTAAACACATTTTTCTACATCATTGTTTCTTAAGGTTTACATAATTTGCTAGCTATATGACATATAAAGGAAGTTTCCTTTAGAAAATAAACTAAGTTAAAAAACAAAAACAGAGCTAGTCATATTGCTAAAATATTTGAGGATGAATACTATTGATAACGTTACAAAAGGTTGCATTATGGTAGACAACATTAACAGAGGCAGATGGGATAATGTACTTCTCTAATGGTGTATAAACATGTGCACACACTGAGTGCAATTAGGAAAATCCTGAATATATGGCAAAAATGATAATCATAATCTCTAAACAGAATGCATTTTGATACTAAGATTTTAATGAGGCCACAGTGAAGCCACCGTGTGATAAATGCTAAAATTTTTAGATAACTCAAAGTTATAGAAACAAAATTAATACAGCCATCTTTATGGTAAGTGACAATGCAAAAATACCTCATTCCTCTGTCTAGTTTTGTTACCTTCTAATGTGCTTTTTTTTCATCAAAACTGCTGATGACACTGCTGATACTAAGATTTTAATGAGGCCACAGTGAAGCCACCGTGTGATAAATGCTAAAATTTTTAGATAACTCAAAGTTATAGAAACAAAATTAATACAGCCATCTTTATGGTAAGTGACAATGCAAAAATACCTCATTCCTCTGTCTAGTTTTGTTACCTTCTAATGTGCTTTTTTTTCATCAAAACTGCTGATGACACTGCACTAACAAATTTTATTTTTACTGTCAGATATTTTATATGCCTAACCAGATGCAATTATAAACTAAAAAAAAAGAGAAATTATAAGCCATATATCATACTGAAAATAACTGTTACTTTTCCAAAAATATTACTAAAATAATTCTCAAATTATTCTTTATTGGTTCCTTTGAATTTTAATCAGTGGAGTAAATCTTACTAAAAATTCAGGACACAAAATAACTAATTGATAAACCTTTAAATTAGTGGCTGGGGGGTGAGTAAAATTAATATTTCCACTGTACTCATATTTCATTAACTACAATGGCCATTTTCTACTATGTGATGGAAAAAATGCAGTTCATTTAAGATTAGAGGGATATCAGATGTGATGCAAATGCTCCATTAATTTTCTCAATGGCTTGTTTTTGAAATCATCTATCAGAAACATTGGAAAAAACATACCTTTCAGTTTATTCTGAACATACAGAATGAATATGTGTCTCTCTCTCTCCACTTCAATGAACTTTAAAAAAAAATAATTTACCAGAGGGCACATATGCTCATGAGATACAGAGAGAGAGAGAGAGAGAGAGAGAAAGTGAAAAAGCACTTTGCATGGGGAACAGTCATGCTGCAATCCCTTCTCCTCCATCTCTCCCTCCTTTAGGGATTCCAGGCATGCACACACATGCCCAGCATGGTATTTAAATTAACCAGATCCAGTACTAGAACCATACAGTCAGCCATGTGGGATCTAGCCATCTCAACCCCCAGACTATGAGTTGGTCAGTCAGTGAATTTTAAGAGCTATTTCTACCCGCACTATTGCCATGTCAGGTGGGAGCATTAGTCCATGTTTATCAATGATGACACTTAGCAGATTAGAGATTAGAACAGAAATTTTACATTGAATAGAGATTTTAGGCTGAATATGCGCCAAACAGTGAGAGATCTTTGATTTGGAACCCTGAATCACAGGTCATTATTTTCTCTGGAGAAAATAAGGGTTGCTCAGTTTTCAAGTGATGAGATAATGATCTACACCCTTATCTTAAGTCAATAATCTAACACACAATATGACAGCATGGTGCTTACGATGACTGGGAATCTCTATATGAGCCAACTGGAAATAAAAACATTCTTCGTGCCTCTGTGCAAGGCCTACCATAGTCTTCAGAAATATTGACAACCAGAACCAGCAGATGACATAATGGCTGTCACTAGACTCCCACATAGTAGGCCATGGTTCAAGTCCCAGACCCGGCGGCTTAACACTCACTCTGGACATGTGTGTATGCGTGCCCAAAATCCTGAGAGGAGACTGGAGAAGGAATTCTGGCATGGCCATCCCCCCAGGGGGTGATTTCTCACTTTCTATCTCTCTCAACAACAACAACAACAAAGAAATACCGACAACCTGTGTTTATCAGATGCTTAAAGAGAGTTATGGTGGTACCACAGATACAGAAAAGCCTTGGGCTCAGTTTATATACAAGCTTTTGAAGAGGAAGTGCTGTTGACGGATCTGTCTTTCATAGCTTCTGGCACAGGTCAGGCTCACAGCAGGCATTTAGTACATTTTTGCTGACTTATTTCACTGTCTTGACTCCTGAGCAGAATGATGGCATCTAAGCTGTGACTGCTAAATATATGCTGAGACTGGCTTCTGTTTGCTGGAAATAATCAGGGATGACATGGAGAATGAAAGTAGAGGGCTAAGTGAGAGAGAGAGAGAGAGAGAGAGAGCTATAGACTTTTTCCATCTGTGTTTTGGGAGCACATGGTGTTACCAGTTTCAAGACTTTATGAGAGTATGTCTAAAAGCATTTC
Organism: Tupaia belangeri chinensis; assembly: GCF_000334495.1. Taxonomy (NCBI): domain Eukaryota; kingdom Metazoa; phylum Chordata; class Mammalia; order Scandentia; family Tupaiidae; genus Tupaia; species Tupaia belangeri. Next base: position 787,105 of record NW_006202806.1, read on the forward strand.
ATCTATTATGTTTGCTTCATCTTGAGATAGGCCAAATTTCTCTAATAGATAAATGACTATTTAATAACAAATGTGTAAAGTTCAGATGCAAAAGAGGATAAAAACACATTTATTTATTAATTACAGCATTTTGGAATTCAAAGAACATTTGTTCCAATCTCTTCATTTTCTAAAGAAGAAAGATAAGAATCAAAGAGGAGAAATTACTTCCCTGAAGTCAAACAGTCGGCAAAGAGCAAGGACTATTGACTTCCAGTTTTGTGATTCTGGCATCTCACTAGGCCACCTTGTACACTGCTGGGTCACATTCCTATTTCCAACCTCATATTAGACATCAGTGAAACTCACCAAAACAGCGTGTACAGGAAATGCCTTTTTCCGCTCTTCATTAGGTATCTATAAAAAATTTTCCCAAGATTTATCAAGAGACTTATAACCCGTAGTTATGTTTAATAATTTGTAGATTTTATAATTACCTGGCATAATCATTTACTTAATGATTCTCAGAGTCAATTTTCAGATATTACATTGGATATTTTGATCATTCCCTCTTAATTTACCCATAGTACAAGTGACACAGATTTTGTTTTCTATTACATATATATATATATATATGTAATATATACATTATATATACATTTAACATATGTATTATTTATATAACATGAAGCTTCACTAGCTTGCTCGCCACTCACCTCCTGCTGTGCAGTCCAGTTCTCAACAGGCCATGGAGTTTAGGGACCCTTGATCCTGAAGGTAGAGGCCAAGAATACTGCTACCAGGGATATGTTCTAATACAATGTCAGTATAGCCTATCCCCCCAAAAATTATTTATCTGGACCCATATGTCAGTATTACCAATGAGGTTAAGAAACCCTGTTCTTGCAACATATCAATTTAGGGAGCTATATAGATAACATTTCTTAAGGAGGAAAAAATCTCACTTGTAAAAGCAGAATGAGATAGTTAAAAATTTCCTCTGGCAAATCACTCCATTATGAAAAGCTGAATGATCAAGGATATTAGAATAGCAGAGTGGTCTCAAGAATTGCAAGCAGGTAGAATGTACATGTAGCCCTAGGGTGTAAAGTTCATTTTCTTAGTACTTGCGTTTAACATGGCTGATTGGTATTGTAAAAGCAGTCCAGTAATAGTTCATTGTCTACTTTTTGGTTCTCATTAGTGTTAAAAACATCAAAATCCAAGAATCACTTAATAAGTACCCTTGAGATGGTAACATTGTATTAGGCACGCCTTAGAGGTTAATCTCTGGCTTTAACTGTTTGCAGGAGTAATTGACAATTTTTTTAAAATGCATGACTATAAAACCTTTGGAGAAGTTTTCCCTTCCTTTCCCAGTGAAGTTATGTTCATCATTGTCATTTCATGTGATAACAATTAGACTGCTGAAGTTGTTGAATCTCTGCTGAGGAAAACCAGTGTTGCAGTATGGATGCAGGAAACCATCAGCCAGCTCTGGGCACTGACAGAATTCCTTTGTAGAGATGAGTTCTGTTAAATGTCAGAGTCAGGCTCTATAGTGAGATGCACAGTGGACAATGATAGAAGCAGTTTTTGGGAGTTCAAAAGCTGGGGAAGGAAAGAGCCATGGCACCAGGCATCTGGCAGGCTGATGCTGATGGTCTTAAGTTCTCTGCCTCCCACCCAAGTCTGCTCTGGGTCTGATGTCTCCAAAATTCAGACCACACATTTTACACGTGTGCTAAGTGACAATGAGGTGTACTGGAGGAAAATAAACTTTACAGTAACAATGTTCAATCTAAAAATGGAAAGCAATGTGGTTTGCTAATGATTGATGTAGGACTTTCACACTTGATTTGTCTGCCAGATGTTCAAGTGTCACATTGCATCCTGGGGAAAGCCCAAGGTTTGTCCACCACAGTGACTTTACTGGCTCCTTTGTTTTCAACATATTGCAACAGATTGTGGTTTATACACATGTAGGTACGTGATTTTAGCATCTTAACTGGTAGGATCTTCACAGGATTGTATATAAGGATGGGATGTGAGCAAAATGTTTTTATCTTCCCCACCAAGTTTCACTCCCAACAAAGCAAAAACAATTGTTTTTACAAAATGGAGAAAGGATTATGGTGTGGCCATCCTCCCTGGTGGGTGATTTCTCACTTTCTCTCTTGCTCTCTCTCTTTCTCTCTCTGGAGAGTACACACAACCTATGTCAAAAACTTAAAAAAAAAAAAAGTAAGTGGGTTTTTACAAAAAAATTATAAAGTAGTTTCTGTTGAAAATAACTCATGCTATGTAGAGAATACTCTAAAAAGGTCTTGGGTTTGGCAAGTTTTTTTTTGTATTTCCTCCCCTTTCTGGATTGTTTTGTTGCTGAAAAAGATTACATGCCATCTGTAGAAACCGTGAGATTTGGTTATTTAGAAAGTAGGCTTTGATTTTCTAACATAATTACGTCTTTTTAAAATTATTTTTATTTAACTTTATTTATTTGTTTATTTAGAGTGACAGAGTGAGAGAGGGGAAAATGAGAAAGCAGGCCACCAGGTCCGGGACTCAAACCACAATCGGCCATGTGGGAGTCCAGCGCCTTTAACCACCATACCACCTGCCGGCCCCATAATTATGTCTTTGATAAATGTTTTCTGTTTCTTCCACAGGGGTTCACGGGCTAGCTCCTGACAAAGCACAAAAAAGTATAGATAGTTGAGAGAGCTGGATGGTGGTACAGTGTAATGCAGCTCTCTGTGGGGCTGATCCACAAGGGAAGGTTCTGGGTTTGTCTAAGACAATAAACATGCTAGGTGTGCACGTAACCATGATCTGGGGATGGTTGCCACTGGTGTACTGTGGTGTGAAGATCCTATTGGAGGTTCTATCACTCTCTTTCTCTCTGTCTGTTCCACTTGTCCATGGGAAGAAAAATAAATACACATAAAAAAGTATAGTTAGGGAGAAAAATAGGCAAGGCATTTGTGGGACTCAGTAATGGTTTATTGCCTGTTGATGATATTGTGTACAGTATTCTCAACTGGACTGGTCTGAGATGTATTTCATGTTGAGTAAATTCTCTTTGCAAGTCAAATGATGTATAGTAATCGAATGTATAAAATAATAATAATAATAAAATTTAAATAAAAAAGGCATAGTCAACATTAGAGCTATTTTTTGTAACAAAACCATATGGGTCAATATGCTGACCTTCTCAGTCTTTTAAAGACACAAACACATTTTTATGCAATCTTTCAATTTACTACATATATAAATATATTTAATAGTTTAATTGAGACCAAATTCATATGCCATAAAACTCACCATTAAAAAGTACAATTAAGTGATTTTTGTACATTCATCTAAAATCCTATATTTTCTCCTGACTTCTGTTCTGAGACATTAGTAAGTTCTGTCCATGAGTCTAATTAATTTTGTTTTGCTTAAACCACAGGTGTTCTCCCTTATTGCAGTGAGTCTGATGGACTCAGCTTTAGGTAATCAACGAATGCTTCTGATGGAGTCTTGGAATTCACATATGGCAACTCCCTTAGATCCCAACATGGGTTTCTGAAGCAAGCATCAATATGATTCTGTTTGCTCGTGGACCATGTTCAAACTCTTGAATTGTAGACTAATTCCAGTATAGCCACTTTTCTTTGGCTCTGCCACCAGAGAACTCTCCATAGGGTCTGACTTGCCTTGCAGTTCAGTCAAAAGTCTCAGTGTGGGGAGCCAGCAGATGGCACAGTGGTTAAAGTTCTGGACTCACACATGGTCAACCACGGTTCAAGTCCCAGATTTGGCAGCTTGTTTTCTCACTTTCCCTTTGTCTCTCTCTTTGTCTTTCGCTGGTCAAATTAAAAATAATGGCGATAATAATAAATAAAATAAATAATTCTTTAAAATACTCTCAGTGTGGAATGTAAATTAGCACAACCGTTATGGCAAATAGTATGGTGATTCCCCAGAAAACTAAAAATAGAATTCCCATATGATCTAGCAGTCCCACTACTAGACATACATCCAAAGGAAAGGAAATCAATATGTTGTAAAGTTACCTACACTCCAATGTTTACTGAAGCCTGATGCACAATAGCCAAGATATGGAATTAACCTAAGTGTCAAACAACAAAGAAATGGATAAAGAAAATGAGATACACACATACACACAATGGAATACTATTCAGCCATTAAAAATAAAGAAATAATGTTTTCTGAGGTAAAATGGGCAAGATTAGAAGATATTAAGTAAAATAAGCCAGGCACAGAAAGAGAAATACTATAAATAATTTAGTTTATTTTAATTGATGCTCTCGCTTTTATGAGAAAATCAAAAAGGATGACTTCATAGGAGTAGAGAGCACAAAAATGACTACTAGAGCCTTGGAAGGATGAGGGGGGACAGTGATAGGGGAATAAAAAGATGTTGGTTAATAAAAATAAGTTTACAGGTAAATGAGAGGAATAATTTTTAGTGTTATAAATTACAGTAGGGTGAATATAGTTAACAAGTTACTGTCTCTCTCTGAGTAAATAAAAAACAAGATTTTGAATGTTTCCAACATAAACTAATGACAAATGGTTAAGATGATAAATATACCAATTATCCTGACTTAATAATACACATTGTATTTTTATACTGAAAAATCACATTGTGTCCCACAAATACGTACAATTATTATACATCAATTAAAAATAAAATCCTAATGTGACATATAATTATAGTGTATTTTTGAGGTAAATATACCCAATGTTTGTTTTGCAGAGGAAAATGTGATGTTGGAAGTAAGTTTGGGGACCAATTATCTAGTCCAGTGTTTCTCATTCTTCAGTGTGCATATACAATCATCTAGGGAATCTTGTTAAAATGCAAATGAGTGGATTCTGATTCAGTAGGTCTAGAGTGAGGTCTGAGCTTCTGCATTCCTAATAAGCTCCCAGGAGATGACAAAGCTGTTGATCTTCAGACCCCACTTGGCATAGCAAGGCTCCAGCCAGCCTCCCTGGGTCAGTAGTTGGGGCCAAACTGTGAATTCTCTGAGGTGGAAAACTGTAAACAGAACAACCACCAGAATGTAATCACTCATCCCTGTGTTTGTCCAGGCAGGGAAATAAGGAAAAGAATCCAGATGTAACATGAGGAATGATAAAAATTGAGATGTAGTGATGGACATAGGACAGGAAGATTTTGAAAGGAAATTAAAGATGTGAGACACAGAGGCAGGAGATAAGAAAAGCGACAGAGAATAATGAGAGGAAGAACATAGACAAAACTAATGCAATTTGGCATTTCTGGTCTACATTTCATTGGGTAAACACACTATCAAATGGCAGCTTTGCTGTCTATGTAAGAAATATGAGGCTCTCAATTTGTTGTTGTTCGATATTAAATAAACTTGAGGTGGGAGATGGTCTGATTGGGAAGACACAGAGCCAGCCTGGGCACATCATACCAATTCTTTTCTGCTTCTTTTCACATCCACTGCTGCTATGCAACATTCAAGAAATTTTCTTGAGAAGTGTCCAAACTGATAGTAAAAATATTACAGAAGTTGAAAAATAGAATTATGAAAAAGTCCAGCCTACATAAAAATATATTTAATCATCTCATAAGTTTGCTGTAGCTAGAATCATTTTCGTTTTTTTCCCTGTCAAAGACTTCTCACCTTTTCAAAATTTGTTTAATTAATGCAGAATTTGAAGGAGGTAATAGAGTTCAGTCATTTTCAGCAGCATTTTTTGAAAAAGCACAGATAATACGGGGTGAACAAGACATGTCCATGAGTAGGAGTTTCCAATATCAGACTCTGTTGTCCAGGGAGGTAGTGGCCATGTTCTGTTCAAAGCTTCTCTCATGTAACAGTAGAATTCACTATGTCTCACCCACATGTTATGTGACCTGCTTCTAAATCAATACAGTGAGACAGACAAGTGAGACACTTCCCAGGTATCACAATCATTATGAGCTAATGAATCAGTGTCTCTGGTCTAATGATGTGAAAAAAAAAAAAACTTGAAAGAAACAGTGAATTTTTAGTCTACTCATGGACCTAGAGACCAAAAAAAGAAAAAAAGAAAGAAAAAACACTTTCATTTCTCAACTTGAAAAATATTTTACAGTGGTTCTATTTATAAGAAGCTGCAGGTTACCTCAGAGGTACTTTGCCATCTTGAGTGCTGATAAATTTGTCTTAGTTAGGCAACATATGTGAATATGTGGTTACAATAAAATGAAAATCCTTACCAAAACCCGAAAATGTACACACACACACACACACACACACACACACAGGCTTAAACTTCTGCATTGGTTAACTCTTTTTTTAACTTTTAAAAATAATTCTTCCCAGCCATTATATTTATTTTCTGGTTCTCTCCTCATTAGCATTTCTGTCTCTTCTTTTGGAAGCAGTTTTATGAGTGGTTTCATGACAGAAAAAATAAATGCAGATGAATCATAAAGATTTCTTAAATGAGCCTTAAGCCTTATTAAAACAGTTGAGTCATTTTTGTTTCCCTCCCACAGGGGCAATAAAAATGCATTTAGTATAAATCTTTTTCACTTTCCCACTACCAGTTTCTGAATCTCTTAAACCTGAAGAAACCTTCAGAGTATTTCCATCTAGGGGATTTAGAACCATGTGTCCGACCATAGGTGGGAAGGATGAGTTGACAATCTTTTATATGATAATTTTACCTTTCTTTTACATAACAACTCACAAAATATTTGAGAGGAGGAAATAAATAATAATCATTTTCTTTAAAGTAACTAAAATTCTGAACTTCCATGTTTTCATTTACTATTAATGGGCTATACTCTCCCTCTACCTGTCTGCTCTTTTCCTAATAACCCATTTTCTTATAGAATACTCATTTTAGGGGCCAGCAGGTGGTGTGGTAGTTGCTGGACTCACACATGGGCTACTGAAGTTCTTGCTCTGGACCTGGCCAATTGAGAATCATACCAGGCATGTGTGAATGCATGCCCCAAATCCTGAGAGGATAATGGAGTAGGGATTGCAGTGTGGCCACCCCTCTGGGGAGCGATTTCTCTCGTTGTCTCTCTGTCTATCTGGTGCGCATTTCTCTCTTTCTTTCTCTCTGTCTCTCTCTGCTTCTGTCTCTCTCTGTCTCTGTCTATCTCTGGTGAGTGCATATGTCTTATGGCAAACACCCTTCCAAGAAATGCTCATTTTATTGATTAACTTCATAAATGATGAAAAGATTTGGTGCTCTTTGGCATTTTTGAGATTTTCAATTATGGTCATTTGAGCACTATGGTACAAGGGACCCTTTTGGGATAGATGTGTATGGCAAATCATGAAATCAAGACAATAAACACATTTCCTATCTATAGCAACATAATGATATCAGGTTATAATAATAGTGGCTGATTAGTGTTTTCATCAGATACTTATACAGTCAGAGGTATATAAGCTTTGGGCTATTAACAGTTCTTGAAGAGAGAATGTCAGGTCTGTAGCTCCCATGGAGGTGTTAATTCCTTCAATTAGTCTTTGGTGCAGAGGTAATGAAGTTGCCTTAGAAATCTGAAGTTTAGTTCTACTGTGTTAATATTGTGTATCTAACTTAAAGACTGAGACCGTCTTGACAAAGACTCTGTCCTTTAACCAGAACTTCAGTCAGATTTCTCTTTGTTCTCTGACCAGGTCGGACCTTGGGCTTCTCTCTCTGCCCTTGCACAATCCAGTTTGGGCAAAAATCTTAAGACATTTTAGGGAAAATCCCCCACCTTTGGAATCTGACTAGCCTTGATTTTATCACTCTTGCCTGCCTTCAGTAATGATCCTGTCAAGTCAGTTAAACTAGAAACTCCTTACCCTTGATATTTCTTCTTAGTAATTTCTACCCACTGACCCTCACCCCCACCTTGGTTCTAAATCCCCACCTGTCCTTGCTGGAGTTGGAGTTGAATTCAGCCTCTCCCCCCCCACTACAAAACTCTGTTTCGGTGGTCCCTTTTACCTATTGCCACACCCCACTCTCCCCTTACTTTGAATAACGTCTGCCTTATCATCTTTAACAAGTGTCATAATAATTTTTTAAAACAGTCTATAAACTGGAAAATTACCAATATAATTTTACAATCATAAAAACATATTATAAAAGTAACACTGGTTTTTGATACTTAGATAGTTTGAGAGAAGTTACAAATAAGTCTGTGCAAAGGAAAGCAATTTCTTGCTCATTTCTAAAACAGGCAATGGAGTTGAATTGGCATGGTAGGATATTTGAAAATAAAGACATCCACAAGAACCCACCCATGCTTACCCTGATGCGCATCTCCACTGGCCAACAAATGCAGTAGTGTTGGATTCCAAGGAGACAAAGCCTACACCATCCACAATGTGAAGATGAGTTTATTTCCCCAAACACATAGATTCTCAATCTGTTCTCTGCCAAACAGTTATGAGTATAAAAGAAAATCAGGCTAATTGGACTGACTATGGTCCTGATTTATCCTTGGGATTCAGAGATTTGCTTAACTTTAGTATGACAATGTATTTTAAATTTTTGCCATGAGTTTCATTCTCTCAACACTCAACACAATATAACAGAGTCAAAATTCTTGTTGATGAGACAGGCTGCATATATAAAAAGGTAAATAATAGGACATGGTAGCATATCTTAGATGAGAAGTGAGCAATGCTGCCTTAGGAATTTGTATTTCTTTTGAAACATGTTCTGAATTGACTGTTATTATCCTGTGAACTGGAAGCTTTCTGTCCCTCCTGGGGTTACCCCAGGATACTTTTCATACTTTCTGGCCCTGTAGGCTCTTGGCTATTTCTAAACACTTTTTAGAGACTTGGTGTTAATTTTCTTTCTAACACTTCACTCTATTCTGTGCAGATCAAGTGCTCCTAATGCTCTCCTCAATGCTTATTTCACAGGTGTCTCAAATCTTTGAACTACTGGGAATTATCAATTTTCTGTGTACAAAAGTGACTCATACTCCCTGACTCAGGGTCAACAGTTACCTATTTATGTTGCTATTGTTTATAGTTTTATTTTTTAGGTAAAGATTATGGACAGATAAATATAAAAATTCTTAAATTTTATTTTATTTTTATTTATTTATTTGAGAGGTTTTTGCTATAGGGCGCATGCACGCGCCAGACAGACAGAGAGAGACAAAAAGCAAGAAATCACACCCCGGGGGTGGGATGGCCATGCCGCAATCCCTTCTCCTCCGTTCTCCTCTCGGGAACTTGGGCAAGCACGCACCCGCACCCAGCATGAGTTTTAAGCCACCGGGTCCGGGACTTGAACTGCGGTAGACTACATGGAAGTCCAGCAACATAGCCATTACGCTAACTGCTGGTCCCAAATTCTTTTTTATTTTTAATTGACATATATTAATTGTTAGTATTTCTGGGGAATGGTGTGATGTTTTGATATGTGTATACATTGTGTAGTGATTGAATCAGAATAATTTGCATATATATCACCTCAAACATTTGTTATTAATTTGTGTTAGGAATACTTAAAATCTTCCTATTTGGCTATCTTGAAATATACAATAAAATAAATTATTATTAATTGTAGTCATTCTATCATGTAATAGGACATTGGAACAACTTCCTTCCATCAAACTGTAACTTTGTACTTGTTGACCAATCTCTCTCCATTTTTCTTCCCTCTTACTCCCCCTCCCCTCCAGTAACCACTATTCCACTGTCTTCGTCTATGAGATCAACTTTTTTGGATTTCATAGCTTCCAATTTTATATCCTGATTTGTTGGAAGGAGCATGCCAATTTCTTTTGAATACTAATGTATTCAAAAAAAGAATAACTTCAGTAAAACAAACTCACAATGTTTGAATAATTTTATCTCAGGTGATAAATAATACTTAGAGAAATATCAAATTCATTTACAAAGGGAAAATGTATTTTTCACCAATTTTAAAAGAAATGGCCAATTTTGGCATTGGAACATATTTCTGAGAAATAAAAATGTTAGCATCCTGGTAAGAAATTCTAAATAAAATCTACCATAAGATATTTAAAAGTTATGTCGGTTTATTTTTTTGGTCGTGAAACAGAAGATGGGTGGGTGGAGATATGTGGGAGCTGAGTAGCACAGAGAACACAGTTTATTATTCATTTTGGTTCAGTGGAGAAAAATTACTAAAGGAGCTGGGTCACAGCCAGCAGAATTAGCAACATTTCTTTGTGATAAGGATTCAGTGCTTCATGGGAACTCAAATTCTTGAGACTGTACTATAAAACACAGTGGAATTTCAACATTAAGGAATTTCACCACTTAGTTGGGATTGGTTAAGTAGCACCTTTCTTAGGAGGAAATTATTAATCTTCTTGATGAATATATGAATTAGTTATTTAAACACCCACTGCTTTTCTTTTATTATAGCTACATAAGCTCTAGGCTGTGTCAGAGAGACAGTTTTTCTGAATTCCCAAGAATGGCTGCTAACTTATGTTGACAGACCATCAAAAAGACATTTTGCATTTCTTGGTCTACAGCACTATCCAACCATTGTGAAAAGTGGGATCTACTTTACAATTGAAGATTCCCCTAACTCTCTTGTATTACCTCCCAATGTCAAAAAATGTTTTGAGGCTCAGCTGTGATGGTACAGGCAGTAGGGCACTGATCTGAATTGCTGTCGTCAAATGGCAGATGCTGGGTTGACCTGAAATATGCGGGGTACACATGCATGTGCCTGCAAACCTGGCTAGCTGGGAAGGGGAACTGTGGCATGATGAAACACTGATAGGGGTGCCTTCTTCTCTTTCTCTCACTCAAGAAACAAACTTAAAAACTGTTTTAAGGGACCAGCAGATGGCATAATGATAGCATCGCTCAATTCCCACATAGTTGACCATGGTTTGAGTCCCCAACTCTGCGGCTTAAAACTCACACCAGATGGAACCAGCTGATGGCATAATAATTACATCGTTGGACTCCCATGTAGCTGATCATGGTTCAAGTCCTGGACCAGGTGGTTTAAAACTCACGCTGGCCATGAGTGCATGTGAGCCCAAAATCCCTAGAGGAGAACAAAGGAGAAGGAATTGTGGCATTTGCTGCATAGCCATGGGGGTTAGTGGTGGTGGCTTTTCACTTCCTGTCTCTCTGTCTCTATTTCTCTGGCAAGTGCACATGTCATATCCCAAAACCTCTCTAAAAACAAAACAAAACAAAATAAAACTCATGCCAGGCCTGTGTGTGTGTGTGTGTGTCCATAGCCCTGAGAGGAGAATGGAGGAGAAGAGATCATGGTGTGGCCATCTCCCCAGGGGATGATTTTTTTCAGTCTCTCTGTCTCTGTCTCTCCAGCAAGCACACATGCTCTATAGCAAAAATCTCCCTTAAAAAATGTTTTGAGACCAAATCAGAATGATTGATCTAAGGAAAAAGTAATGTGCACCTCATTTTTTACTTAAGGAGAGAATCAAATATCCAAAATATTTTGTCACTTGGGTGCGTGGTAATAATAGAAAGTTTAGAAAAATGAAAGATAAAATGGAAGTCTAAATTTTTAGCCTAGGAATTATGAGTGTTTACTAGGAAGTTTATGAAAACAGAGACTTTAAGCTTTTATCACCAAAATCAATGCTCCTCCAATGAAATGAGAAATAAAGGAATTGTCTCTATATAACCATATATGACAGGACCTATTAAAATGGTTCAAACTAAATCATATGTTGATAAGATCTAAGGTTATGGGAAAAGTCAACAAGCTGAAAGAAACCAACTAGCCTTAAGAATAGGTAGATATTAATAGAAAAATGATGAGAACTGAATTTTATGTAAGGTAAACAACATGGAAACAGAAATGGATACAGGAAGAACAATGCATCAACAGAAAATGGTGAGTATTTGAGTCTAGCTGGATCGCCGGGCTCTTCCATAAAGTAGCAGAAAGAAATTCTCTTTTGGACAATGTCCATGGAAAGGACAACCACTGTGAAAGATCATGAAAGGAAAATCATTAAGACTTAATGAACTGGCTTTGGCAAGGGGGAAAAATAATTTAGAACAACAGAATTTCATAATACAGTGACTTGGAGATCAAAGTAATTTTAAGAGTAAAACAAATTCTAGAAAAATTGTTTGCTTTTATATGATATACTGAATTTTAGCCGGAGTAATTTTGACAGTGTCTACAAGACAATAAACTGGCAGAACACAATTTTATTTTTAATTGCCAGAGGGCACCTGTGTTGGAGAGAGAGAGGACAGCGGGAGAGAGAAAGTAAGCAAACACCTCCTGATAGAGACAGAGAGACAGGAAGTCTGTGGCATGGTCACGCCATAATCCCTTCTCCATTTCTTCACCCTGTTAAGAATTTGAGCATACAAACCTGGTGTGTTTTCAAGCTGGTGGGGCTGACACTTGAGCCATACAGTTGGCCATGTGAGAGCTGGCTTCCTTAACCACTAGGCTGTGGGACTGACCCCTTTTAAGTATTTTTAATCCATGGTTGGTTGAACCTAAATATGTAGTACACACAGACATGGAAGGCACACTTAACATGCTAAAGACAATACTGGACTTGCATGTCTGCCACTTTGTGACAAAAAGGAATTTAAAATATTATGAACTGTTACCTCAGTCTCCTGCATCAAATTATAATTACTCCTCAGGCAGATGGATGCCTAGAGAAAACTATGTCATGTAGATTTTAAAGAGGAAGTTATAAAAAGAGACTAACTTATTAGTTCAGAGAGAATATATTGATAATGTGATACTAGAATTTCTGACATTTTATATCTTGACATGTTATATTGGGTATGAGCATTTGCAGTGAAGGCAGGGTCCTCTGATTTTTTTTTTCTATTGTTGGAGAGACATTTGACTGATAAATTGAGAAAAATGGCACTTTTGCCATACAAAAGTTTTCAATTCCAGGCAATTTACTTTCTCTTTTAAGGTCAATGAGCACAACAGATGGCAATAATATATGACACACACACTCACACACACACACACACACACACACACACAAATAAATAAGTAGTAGAGCAAAACCTGAAGGTACACATCAAAATACAAAGTTCT
>NW_006202806.1:800209-802111 GCF_000334495.1 Tupaia belangeri chinensis
TAATGTTGTACAAATACTAAATCTTTACCCAAACTGGTTTATATTCTATGATACTAAAATTCCGTTTTTCCTGCTTCATGAATTATTTCAAAGGCAATTTTCACCAGCATGTGACTGTAAAGTGCTGGTATTTTTAATCCTCTGTAAATACAGTCAAAGTTTAAACGCAGTGGGAAGTTTCTCCTCTGTTAGAAGTTTCACACAGCTGTGTTGAGCAAAGAAGTTGAGTTGTCTTTAAAACTGGACATATTAATTTAACTAAAGTAAATTAAATTCCACATAGTTGGACACCACTATGATTTTAAAATTTATAGTTCAAAGGTTAAAAATCTTTAAATAAAATATTAAATTGAGGGGTAGGATAATCGAATAGGATAATCATCTAATATTGATTGAGGGATCAAATCCCACTCATTTGGAAGTGACTGATTTAGCAAAATGTGCTCCATTTCCATTAAACAAATTTACAAGCACGTGCACACAAACAGCCTAAAATATTGACTATAGTCTATCATAGTATTCACATAATAAAAATACAGTAAATATCATTTCCATGATTCTCTTTATTTCTCTAACTATAGATATAGTTTGCATCTTGCCTTGACTAATGGCCAGGTTATGCTATGAATGTTTTCAAGGTTTTGCATTTCAATTGTCAGAGAATGCTATTCCAGGCAGTATTTCTAGAAAGCATGGTCATAGAAGGGCGGGATTCATAAAGCCAATCCTTTGATTCTCTCCAGTGATTTCATATGCCTACAGTAAAAACAAATCTTTCAATATTTGGAAACATATCATGAATAAATTGGTCTTTTTTTTAATAAATTGGTCTTTTGATCTAGCTCTGCTCAGTCAGAAAGCTTACCAACTAACAGAATGTGAAATCATTTATCATGTGCTTTTGTTGACTAATACTCAAAGGCTAGAAGACACATGGAGACTATGGTTCACATTGCTGAGTTAACTAAGGGTACTAGGATAACAACAAATGTCCAGAATCTCTAATCCATGTACCTGTTAGAGTCATAGAAGCCTTAAAATTTTAGACTACCATTAGCAACGAAGAATGAAAGGTCACATTAATTAAGTTGAGCATGGCACATTATCCTTTAAAACATAAAGAAATAGAATCTAGCAATGTTGTATAAATTTGGGTCAGAACCTAGTGATGAGAAGACATAGAGTTCCAAAGTATTATGTTGAATGGTATATGGTGATGTTAATGTGTGTAGGCAGGCATAGGTTCAGTGGAGGACACTGCACCAGAGGATGGAGGAGGAGGAGGGCTGAAAAAGGGAAAGGCAGCCATTGGAAACAAGAATAAACATCAAAGAGCAAGATGTGTGAGATGTTTTGAAAGCATGCCCATACATTTTTTGGCACCTTTCCTATTAAGAAGTGAAGTCTGATTCCCCTGTTTTTGTATATAGGCTGCCCTTGATTACTAGTTTCTAACTAATAGAATGAGGCTAGAATGGCAGGCACTGCATGAATTCTGAGGCTAGATTTGAAGAGAAAATACAACTTCCTTGTCTCTCTCTCAGGATGTTCATCCTTGGAACTGAGATCACATGCAGAGGCCCGATGTAGGTATCCCAGTTGATGGCGCTTGCTGAGATCCCAAGCATATAACCAGAACTGTCCATGAGCCATATATGTTGAAATTCTCACAAATGACTCTACTCTTCATCTTTGTCAAACTGTATAAGAGACTAGAAGCAAAAATTGTTTTGCTGATGTACAACATCAACACCCTAAACCGTGCATAGACAATAATAAGTGACTAGTGTTGCTTTTCTTCCTTAAGTATTAGAAGAGTTTTTATTCAGTAGTAGAGAACTGAAACAATGGAACATTTGTAAGGGTAGTCATCCTAAGAGCCAGCTTGTGAGGACATTCCTG
>NW_006202806.1:802150-809601 GCF_000334495.1 Tupaia belangeri chinensis
TCTCCAATGATTACAGCAATTCTCCAGTTTCTATCGGAGATATTGAAATGCTATTCATGTTATGACCTGTAATTGCAAAATAATAGTGACATAGCTAGTGTACTATCTCTTTAATATGAAGCGATTTGTATATAATCTAATAAATTAAAATTTAATGAATAAGAATCCTTCCATTTTTTCCAGCACCATCCAATAGAAAGATGACTTTACTAGCTGTCTAAGTATTTTAGACATTTTGCAGTGTTAGTCTTACACTAGAGATAGGGGATATTCATGTATAATATTTTGATGCAACCAGTCACTTAATCATTTTTATTTATTTAATTATATAGTTATATATTATTTCTGAAAAGATTTGTGGAAGCTAAAAGGGAAATATATTTTCATAAAAGATAACATAAATTTAAACTGTAGCATAAATTTGGCTGTAATTATTCTAACATTCTGACATCCAAAATGAAATATAAAATATAGACAATTACAGAATTCACAGTGTCCATAAAATTAAACAAAACAATTGGTCTGAAGTGTACTTATTCCTAGAACAAAAAATAAAACAGAGCTAGTTTTCTCTCCAGGTAGATTCATAAAAAGATTATTATGTTTTGTCGATAGATGCTATCATTTCAATGACTATGCAGGCGAGTTCTGGAATAGTTCTTTTTTCCTGATGTTTCTTATTTTCTTATACCTTAAATGAAGTGTTTTTTTTTTTGCTAAAAATAATCAAACAGAAAGATACATAAATTTTAAAAATGAAAGAAAAACATTTTATTTTTCCCTGCCCCACCACACAATTTGAAATATTACTTTCATTGAACAAGAAATGTTGAACTCTGTTTCATTTCATAGATCTGTTTATTCTGGCAACACCACCATATAATTTAATAAGACTGTTTCTTAGACTACATTTCAATAAGGCTGGTGATAAAAGCATTTCTGCATGAATGACTATCAGAGAGGGAAGCAATAAATGTGATCTAGGTACCAGATTTTCTGTTACAACCATCTAAGAATTCATTTTAAAATGTCTAGAAAAGTGAGAAGACACCTTCATGGCTACTGAGAACTAGTGATGTCAGGGGAATAAGAGAAATGAAGATTTTCCACTGATAATTCAGCCTCCAGCCCACAAATTCACATGGAGAGGCAAGGGAGCAGGCCTCAGAAGAAACCTTCATGGCTACTGAGAACTAGTGATTTCAGAACTAGTGATAATTCAGCCTCCAGCCCACAAACTCATGCGGTAGGAACTTTCAAGCCTCCTGTCTCTGTCTCTGTCTTTGTCTCTCTCTACCTCTGTCTCTGTCTTGTCATTTATTTGTAATTTTTCCTTCTTAAAATTTTTTAAGGTAAAGCATTTTCTGGGCTTTCAACCCCTCCTCTCCCTTTATCTTGTTAATTATCCCCTTTCCTCCCAACCCAGGAGAGGCAAGGAAGCAGGTCTCAGAAGACACAATCAAGGCTCCTGAGAACTAGTGATTTCATGTGGAGCGCTTGCATGTCACGCAGTTTTCTAATTTTTGCTTTTTAAAAATAATAATAATAATTTTTAGGGTTTTTTTTTAAGTTTTTTTCTTCTTTTTTTCTCTTTTTCTTGGTTGTTTTTGTTGCTTTTGTTTCTCTCTCTCAGTTTCCTTTTTTACATGCTCCTGGATGTTCAGATTGAACTTCAAGTTTGGGAAGAAACACACTTTCAATCAGATGACTAGAAATCACCACAGGACCACAAGAAATATGGGAAAGCAAGAAAATAACATACCTCTTCTCCAAGGGAAAAGAATAACTCCTCTTCTTCCACAGACAGTTCAATGGAAATCATGGAAATGTCTGATAAAGAATTTAGAACATTTATAATGGTGAAGCTAACAGAGATGGAAGAGAAGAGAGACAATGAACTGCAAAAGAAAGAGGAAAAAGGAGCTGATGAGTTCCAGGAGGTGAGGACATTCTTGCAAGATCTAAAAGAGGAATTACACACTTTACAAAAGAATCAAATGGAACTGTTAGAGATGAAGACTATAATAGAGGAAGTCAAAATCTCTCTTGAAAGTATTAAAAGCAGACTAGATCATACAGAAAACAGAATCTCAGACATAGAAGAGAAAATTGCTGGCCTAGCGAAATCCACCACAAAGACTGAGAAAATTGCCCAAAAATTTGAGAATAATATATGAAAAATACTAGATACCAGCAAACGTCCAAACATCCAGATAATTGGCATCCTAGAAGGCAAAGAGACTCATAAGGGCATTGATAATATATTTCATGAAATCCTGCAAGAAAACTTTCCAAACCTAGAGAGGCACTCAAAGATCCAGTCCCAAGATATACAAAGGACCCCCCCAATAGAATCAACCCAAGAAGATCTTCTCCATGACACGTTATAGCCAGACTGACTAAAACCACAGACAAAGACAAGATACTAAGATTGGCAAGAGAGAAACAGCAAGTTGCCTACAAAGGCTATCCCATTAGACTAACAGCAGACCTCTCATTGGAAACAATGTGAGCAAGGAAAGAATGGGAAAATATATTCAAAGTGTTAAGAGAAAAGCAATTTCAACCAAGAATACTGTATCTGACAAGATTATCCTTCATATGGGAAGAAAAGACAAGGATAATTTCAGATATACAAAACCTGAAAAAATTTATCAACACCAGACCAGATCTCCAAGAATTTTCAAGGGAGTGCTATTCCAGGAAAATTAAATACAGACACATGGAAATAAGAGTTCAAAAACTAAGAAAGTGGCCAACTTAATTATACACACACATCTGGAGTTGAATATTATATCCCAGAATTTAGTTGGGAAGATTAGACCACATAGATTAAGTACATGAGACTGAATTGGTGAAATAGCATTTAGAAATTGTGTGATCAATAAAATGTGGGGAGAAAGGAACAGAAGACAACTGTAGACACCAGTGATAGTGTGAGAAGAGGGTGGGAAAGGGCAGAAGGTCAGACATAGGGGTATATAGATATAGATATATATACACAAACACATATGAAACTAGAAATAGAAAATTATTGATGATAGCATGCATGATTAAGCCACCATGCAGTATATTCTCGATAGGAACCCACATTTTGTATGTTGTGATAATTCTTAGGGGATGAATGTAAGTTAATTAATTAAAAAAAAATGTTTCGTGAAGAAAAAAAAAAATTGCATGTCCTCACTTAATATAAAATGAGTTTCTGCACTCTATGACTGAAACTGAATGACTAAAAGATATAGAAACAATGTAAATGGTTGTTAATACCAGATATAGTGCAGGAAAAAGCGTGGCTGAAGGAATACAGTCTGAGGAAGAATATTAAGAAGAAAAATGGAGAGGCAAAGCATTAATGGGACAAAAAATGAGGTACTATCTGTTGAAGATAACTTTATATAGTATTATCAACTGGACTGGGGAGAAATGTAAACATGCTGGAATATTCACTTTGCAAACTAAATGATGTGTTTGAATGTATAAAAGTACCTTAAATAAAATAAGATAAATAGATAAATAAATAAATATGTCTAGAAAAGTATATGTAGCATATGTCATTCAAAGAACCCCCCTAATTCTCTTATTCCCTTAATATTAGTTAATATCAGTTGCAGAGTTAGCAAATATTGAATGGTGGAGAGCCCAAGATTATTTTATCTAGTAATTGTCTACAATGTAGCTGTTAAATATTTGCTATTAGGTTAGAGTCATAGGCCTTACCAGTTACAATTTAAGGGTATAGGTTTAATGTCATTTATTAAAATTGCAATATGGATTCACTCAAAATAGTAGGGTACTGACTCTCTCTGAGGGGAGTTGAGTGTACCTCCTCAAAGAATTGAGCTCCCTTCAATAACCTAGCTGAATGGACTTCAATGTATAGAGGATTGAGTGACCAAGACCTCAGGGTTGTGCCCTATGGCTCCAGTTACCTGGTGGTAAGTATCATGTCCATTTGATTTTGGTCAGTAACTAAAGGTTCAGAAAAAGGGAAGAGATCGTTTGGTACAAACATTCAGGTCTATTGGAATTCTCATTTCTCAGTAAGAATAACTTCATTGGCAATTTATTTATATCAAAAATCTATTCTATGCTTTGAAAGAACGTGTCAGAATGCTTAGCAAGATGGACAGATCAGGTTCTTCTGCTCTTCTGGAGTTTATATTCTGTTTGTAAAGCATTATGGTGCTTGAAACTGGGCTTTATCTTTGGAAAATTATCTTTTTACTGGAAATTATAAGACTAACGACAAGAGGAACTGAATAGAAACACTATAATCTAGTTTTGGTACAGTCATTTCTCATGACAATACAAAGTTACAATTTTAAAGTTGCTATGCAGGTGTACTGGGATTGA
Organism: Tupaia belangeri chinensis; assembly: GCF_000334495.1. Taxonomy (NCBI): domain Eukaryota; kingdom Metazoa; phylum Chordata; class Mammalia; order Scandentia; family Tupaiidae; genus Tupaia; species Tupaia belangeri. The sequence goes on from NW_006202806.1 coordinate 806,507, forward strand.
ACAAAAACATGGGTAGCAGATGGTGAGAATCAGGTTTTACATTATAGGAGATTACTGATAAAGAAAGAGGTAAAATAAACTCTTTCATAGTGGAAAATACATGTAGATATAAATTCACTTTTTGCTTAATAAAAACCAAATGTAGATATAAAAATACTTATGTAGATATAAAAATACTTTTAGATAGCTGTATAAACATGGTTCAGTATACATACATACATTTCTACTCTGTTCACTGAGCGGGATTATAAGCAAGTATACCTCAATAAGAACAAGCACACTCAATGTTCAGATCTTGATTTTTCCTTCTTCTTTTTAAAAAAATTTGTCAGAGGGCACATGTCCTCACCAAAGAGCACAGGAAGAGAGGGAGATAGGGAAATGGAGAAAGTATCTCCCAATGGAGCATGATTGCATCACAATCCCTTCTCCTCCATTTCTCCATTTTTAGCTTTGGGGCTAGAATTCTAGCCTTGTGATCAGCCATATGAGATCTAGTTGACTTAGGCCACAAGGCTGGCCCTTGATTTCTAATGCCATTCTACAATGAAGGAAACCAGAGTTTTTTGGAGAAAAAGCTAAGGCAGAGAACATACAAGATGAGCCTGGAGCATCTTCATAGTACCAGAAAGTAATGCAGTGTTTAAAAAAACAAAAGGATATCAAAGGACACAATAGCTAAACTAAAAGAGTTTTTGATGGCCAAAGTCAGAAAAAATTGAGAAACAGCAACAAATAGTAATGGATTATAATTCAAAATAGTAAATAGATATTAATGAATACATAATAATATAAATGATAAAATAAATAAATGAATGGGGGAGAGAAGACAAACTTCTGGTAGAGAAGAACAATTTAGGTAGATGCTTACCTCTCACAGAATTGGAGCTTAGCACATCACCCCTTGAGGATAAACTGTGCTTAATGACCTTCTTCCAAATAGAATTGTGATGCAAAGTGGAAAAGGGGCAGGGGGTTGAGTATATCTTTACACTAAAGAAACCCAGGAAGCACTGCCTTCATCCTAATGATCAAGGTTAGTATGATCAGGGCTGGCTCTGTGTGGTGCAGTTGTAAGCACTGCTCAGGAGAAGCCAGATCCCACATGGCCCTCACCATTTGAATCTCCAACCTCGACAGCATGAAGCACACTGGGCATGCATGGGTGTCCGAGATTGGATGAGCTGGGGGAGTGGAGGAAGGGGATTGTGGTGTGACCATACCTTCTCTCATTTCCACATGTGTACACATGAGCTCTATCATGAATAAAGAACAAAATTAAATTTCAGCATCATCTGTGTTGCTATCACATTGATAGCAGGTGCCCTTGATATGACGTGATGAGAATGGCACTTTACTTCTGTGTTATTCCTCCTCGAACCCCAATCTAACCAAATGTCAGAAAAAAACCTGAATTGAGGGACATTCTAAAAAATATTTTATCAATGATTCTCAAAACTGACAAAGTCATCAAAAAGTGAAGATTTGAGGGGACTGGCAGGTGGCATGAGTGCTAAGGTGTTGTACACTCCCACATAGTCCACCACGGTTCAAGTCCTGGACCTGGTGACTTGCTTTCTCAGTTTCCTTCTTTCTCTCTCTGTGCCTCTCTTTGGTCAAATTAAAAAAAAAAAAGAATCAAAAATAAAATTAAATAAACATTTTTTTTAAAAAGTGAAGATTTGAGAAACTTATATATCAGAGGAGAAACTATTATAGATCAGAAGAGGGTAAAGAAACATGATAACGACACAGTATTTAGTATCTTGGTGGCAATAGAACAGAAGAGGATATTCAGAAAAACTAGTGAAATTCAAATACAATGTGGAGTTCTTCGGTTACTAGTAAAGTACTAATGCCAATGTTTCTGTTGTCAGACATATACCACAGCAGTGTAAGATGTCAGCAAGAGGGAAAACTTGATGTGGAGTATGTAAGAACCCTTGGAACTACCTCTGCAACTTTTGTGTATATGTACAATTATAGTAAAAACACAATTTCAGCTTTTTAAAAAATTGGGTTTATGATAAAGTAACTGAGGGGTAGAGTGTAGGGATGTGTTTGGAGAGAGACCCTGAAGATGTAGAGACATGCTCTGAGCAAACATCACCTGTCCCTTTTGGCTATGACAGGACTTTGCAGCTTGTCCTCTCCTTGACCCTTACTACAAGCAGAGTAAAAGGTGGAATTTTCTTCCTTTCTTTCTTTTTTTCTCTCTCTTTCTTTCTTTCTTTCTTCCTTTTTTTTCTTTTTCTTTTTTTTGCTTTCAATAAGAAATTTCCTTGTTTTTAAAAAATCCAAAAGTTGGCACTGTCCAGAAACTTTTAACAGGTTTATTTATAATTGTTATAAAGTTGAACTGCTGAAACTTGTTCACCGAAACATTTTGACTTGTATTAATGCGTCACATCCCTGCATTTATATTAAAAATCCACACACAAGTGAAAATGGAAAAACTGTCAATACCTGATTTCTGCCCCCTATTTTCCACTCGCAGTCATATACTTAGGAACCTTTTGACCCTATTAGATAAAAATCTAATGTTCAGAACTACCAATAACAGGAAGAAGAGAAAAAAAATTTTGAGAATGAAATGTTTCCCATCATAGTGGATTCTTAAGCATGCTCTCCACATATGCGGCATGCTAGCTGGATGTCTTTTGGCATAATTGTTACACATGAGGCACGGATAGCACACAGGTTGTTATCTTCAAAAAGGCCAACCAAGTAGGCCTCACTTGCCTCCTGCAAAGAACCAATAGCTGAGCTCTGGAAGTGCAGATCTGTTTTGAAAATCCTGAGCAATTTCTCACACCAGACGTTGGAAAGGAAGTTTGTGAATCAGAAGTTCCCTGGACTTCTGATAACCTCTAATTTCACGGAGTGCCACAGTACCCAGCCTGTAACCATGAGGTTTCTTCACTGCTCCAGTAGAGGGTGCACTCTTGCGAGTGGCTTTTGTAGCCAGTTCCTTCCTGGGTGCTTTACCACTGGTGGATTTGCCGGCTGTTTGCTTTGTAGGAGCCATGGTATAGAGACCTCCTCACTTACTCCCCCCCCCCCCCTCCCCCCCTCCTCTGGTGCGGGGCGCCCAG
>NW_006202806.1:809704-811282 GCF_000334495.1 Tupaia belangeri chinensis
GCAAAGTCCACCCCCTGCTCTGCCTCTGTAAGATTCTTTAACCTTATCAATACCCCTTTGATGTTTGCAAGGAAGTATTCTCCCCACACCTGCAGGCTTCTCTCCACTAGATAAGAAGTCTATTGGGATGTCTCTTTGATATGGAGGTAGCCAAGAGATACACCTGGCCCAGTATGTCTAAGCCCTTACAGATTTGTTACCAGCTTCTTATTGTCTGTATCATATCAACTTATCTATGGAATGTCATGAAATGTGTGTATGTAGTGTTGCTTTGCCCTACAAATAAAGGAGCCCAGTTTGTCTGGCTGGCACAAGTTGCTTGGGCCATTTAGGCTCAGGCAGCCTGTGTCCACTGCTACTCTGTCTCTTTGTCTCTTTCTTTCTGCTTCCTCTTCGATCGAGCTAAGTCTAGGGCAGATGCAGACAGTAGAGTGAGTTGGTTACTTTAGACTAAAGGTAGGCAGGGAAGGTTTTCTCTGAAGAATTTTATTTGAACTGAGACAAATCCAAGGATACAAAGATCTGAAGGAATGGCATTTCTGGAGCAGAGAAGAGCAAGCACTGAAGCTTGAGGCAGAAATGAGTCTAGGGTGTTTAAGGAATAGCATAAAGGTCAGTGTGGCTAAGGCCATAACACGTCAATAGACAAATTGGTAAAAGATGAGAGCAAAGAAGAAACTAAGGGAGTAGCATATATAAGTGCTTTGTAGGCCACGCATTTCTCTCTCATGTTAGAGTAGGAACTACCTCAGCATAGCCTATATGGCATCCTTTTCTCCCCTAACTCCAGTATATTGACTAATAAATGTAGTTTTTTTTTTTTGGGTGGGGGGATGACTGCATTCAAAATGAGGGGGAAAAATACAGACTCAGTGGTGTGCTCACAAACATTTAACAACCCATTCACTAGGAGAATTGTAGTGTTGGCCAATTTTCTTGGTGTGAATAATCCCACCTGGCCAGTTTCAAGCTACCAGTGTGACATCACTGAATGAAGCATAGGGAAGAGACATGCACAGTAAGTTCTCAAGAACTAGCACAGGGGGAATCAGCAGTTAGTGTAATGGCTATGTTGCTGGACTCCCACGTAGTCAACCGCGGTTTGCTTCCCAGACCCGGTGGCTTAAACCCACGCCAGGCGCATGTGCGTGCGTGCCCAAGATCCCGAGAGGAGAATGGAGGAGAAAGGATTGCAGCGTGGCCATCCCCTCTGGGGTGTGATTTTCTCTCTGTCTCTCTCTGTCTGTCTGGTGAGCGCATACGCCATATAGTGAAAAACCTCTAAAAAGAAAGAAACAAAAAAAAATAAAAAAATGAACTAGAACAGGGACCAGTTACATGGTGCAGTGGTACTGTACTCCTCAGGCCAAGTCAAATACCACATGATGACTGCAGTTTGAATCCTCAGCTTGATCAGCCTGAAACATGCTGAGTACATGCACCAGTGCCCAAGGTCTGATGGCTAGAGGACTGAAAGAAGGGATTGCAGCATGGTCAGATCCTGTAGATGGGGTTTATCTCTCTCTCTGTCTCTCTCTCTCTGTCTGTGTGTGTGTGTGTGTGTGTGTGTGTGTGTGT
>NW_006202806.1:811603-818338 GCF_000334495.1 Tupaia belangeri chinensis
GGCTGGAGCTGGGGAGCTAGAGGTGGCGCTGGTGTTGGAGAGTGATGGAGGCAGTGGCTGCAAACACCAAGGGTGGAATTTTCTAGAGGCCTTCCATCAGACCCCAATTAGCAAAGTCCAACCCCTGCTCTGCCTCTGTAAGATTCTTTAACCTTATCAATACCCCTTTGATGTTTGCAAGGAAGTATTCTCCCCACACCTGCAGGCTTCTCTCCACTAGATAAGAAGTCTATTGGGATGTCTCTTTGATATGGAGGTAGCCAAGAGATACACCTGGCCCAGTATGTCTAAGCCCTTACAGATTTGTTACCAGCTTCTTATTGTCTGTATCATATCAACTTATCTATGGAATGTCATGAAATGTGTGTATGTAGTGTTGCTTTGCCCTACAAATAAAGGAGCCCAGTTTGTCTGGCTGGCACAAGTTGCTTGGGCCATTTAGGCTCAGGCAGCCTGTGTCCACTGCTACTCTGTCTCTTTGTCTCTTTCTTTCTGCTTCCTCTTCGATCGAGCTAAGTCTAGGGCAGATGCAGACAGTAGAGTGAGTTGGTTACTTTAGACTAAAGGTAGGCAGGGAAGGTTTTCTCTGAAGAATTTTATTTGAACTGAGACAAATCCAAGGATACAAAGATCTGAAGGAATGGCATTTCTGGAGCAGAGAAGAGCAAGCACTGAAGCTTGAGGCAGAAATGAGTCTAGGGTGTTTAAGGAATAGCATAAAGGTCAGTGTGGCTAAGGCCATAACACGTCAATAGACAAATTGGTAAAAGATGAGAGCAAAGAAGAAACTAAGGGAGTAGCATATATAAGTGCTTTGTAGGCCACGCATTTCTCTCTCATGTTAGAGTAGGAACTACCTCAGCATAGCCTATATGGCATCCTTTTCTCCCCTAACTCCAGTATATTGACTAATAAATGTAGTTTTTTTTTTTTGGGTGGGGGGATGACTGCATTCAAAATGAGGGGGAAAAATACAGACTCAGTGGTGTGCTCACAAACATTTAACAACCCATTCACTAGGAGAATTGTAGTGTTGGCCAATTTTCTTGGTGTGAATAATCCCACCTGGCCAGTTTCAAGCTACCAGTGTGACATCACTGAATGAAGCATAGGGAAGAGACATGCACAGTAAGTTCTCAAGAACTAGCACAGGGGGAATCAGCAGTTAGTGTAATGGCTATGTTGCTGGACTCCCACGTAGTCAACCGCGGTTTGCTTCCCAGACCCGGTGGCTTAAACCCACGCCAGGCGCATGTGCGTGCGTGCCCAAGATCCCGAGAGGAGAATGGAGGAGAAAGGATTGCAGCGTGGCCATCCCCTCTGGGGTGTGATTTTCTCTCTGTCTCTCTCTGTCTGTCTGGTGAGCGCATACGCCATATAGTGAAAAACCTCTAAAAAGAAAGAAACAAAAAAAAATAAAAAAATGAACTAGAACAGGGACCAGTTACATGGTGCAGTGGTACTGTACTCCTCAGGCCAAGTCAAATACCACATGATGACTGCAGTTTGAATCCTCAGCTTGATCAGCCTGAAACATGCTGAGTACATGCACCAGTGCCCAAGGTCTGATGGCTAGAGGACTGAAAGAAGGGATTGCAGCATGGTCAGATCCTGTAGATGGGGTTTATCTCTCTCTCTGTCTCTCTCTCTCTGTCTGTGTGTGTGTGTGTGTGTGTGTGTGTGTGTGTCTCCCTCCATCTCTCTCATGCATGTGTACCTGTTCCATAATAAATAAAGGGGGAAAAACTACAAAAAGGGTTAGCAAGACTCTGGCACATCACTGTACAGAGACCACTTAGGATCTCTCTGAACAAAACTCAGCACAGTTCTCAAGTGGCTAAAATTCCACTTAGTTACAGAGTACCAATTTTTTTCAGAAGGACACATGACACATACTATTAAATGTTTGAAGTTATAAGTTAAATAAAATAATCCAATAAAAGAAAGTTCAATTCATAAATCCTTCAACTTGTTCTTGGTGAGCTAGTTTTGGCTCCCACAAATCACCAATTCCCATTCACAATACTCACAGTCATCTCTGCCTGACCCATTTACTAATGCTTTTGATTATTAGTAAATCATCCACCAGTCTTCGCTTGGCCAAATTATAATCTTTATATTTTTGAAAATCAGAACCTCCTTTACTTCTTTCAAACACCACTTTCATATCAATGATTGCTAAATGATTACTGACAGTAATTTGCTAACTTATGACAGTGTACTCCTTTTTAGTTTAAGTACCAGGTTGGAATCTACATCCTGAAGTCCTGGAGTGTGGCCAGCACAAAAGAGGTCCTCCTAGAATTGAAAACTCTTTCCTGGATGCAGCAGACAATAAGGGAGAGGACCATCATGAAGCTGCTGTTCTGTGGCCTGCTGAGTTAAGAAAAGGGAGGAAGTTAGGACTGAAAGAATGGTGGGAGGACAGATGGAAAGGCAAAAACTCTAAGAAGCTATTCTAGGTAAGCATACAAGAAGCTATAGCATTTTGTGAGTTTTCTGAAGAACTCTTGTGTGATGGCATGGACTTGCAGTCATCGTTCAATATTCCGAAGAGTGAACAGGGTTTACACATACATGCAAAGAAAATTACTGCAGGCCATATCTCAGTGGTGTACAATGCCCAAACCTAAAGACCAACAATTTCTAGTAGTGTGGTCTCTAAGGAGGTGAAAGAACAGCTCACATTAGAGCTTTAGTATGGGATCACCTATTTAAAGCTCATTTAATCTGAAAAATAGTCTTCTGATAACATTATAATCACATTTAAAATACATGAAACTATGTTCATAGTTGAACTATTAGGATGAACCACATAAAATTGCCATTTCTGCGGGTCAAAAATGAAAATATTAAGTTTCATCGTTCATTTCATCCAAAAGTCAAAGTGTTCATAACAATCCAAAGCTGAACCCAGATCTTCTAAAACCATATCTGATTCTCTTTTTATTTCACTACATTGCATATTTAGGATGGCCATCTCTTAGTTTGCTAACTTCTAGAAAATAGGGTTTCTGCCTTTTCCTATATAGCTTGAAAATAATAAATGGCTAAAAAATTATTAGAAAATCTATCACATTGCTCTTTAGCATTATGTTGACTAGAGTTCCTAGCCATATTGTTTATCAGCAGTGCCTGGGGAGATTTCATAAAGTGCATATCCGTAGACCACATACTTAATGATTCTGATTCATGAGGTTTGTAACAAGGTTCAAATTCTGTATTTTCCAGAACCATCTAAGATAGTTCTATTTTACCTGACTTTGGAGAAATGAGGAATCAATGAGATAGAAAAAAGAAACTGTTGTGATCAAATAGATTTTTCTTTTTGTGTGGAGTTGTATGGCACCATGCAGATAACACTCTGAATCTGATTATTGAGTTTAGGCGGTACAAATAGGCACTTCACAATAATTAAGCATGAACAGGTTGATGTGGACTGCACATCTATAGACAACTAGCTAAGAGTATATCTTCAATTCAGCCTGTACTGCTAGAGGTTTGAGTAAATTAGAAAGAGTTGATTCCTCCCTACCCTCTCATATGCTACCACTCCCTCTTCTCTAACATCACCTGCCAGTTTCTGTTGCCCTTGACATTTCCTAAAGCTAGCAGCTGCCATTAAGTAAGTGTGACCAATCAGAGTTCTGGTGAACAGAACATCCCAGAGATAAAGTCATTTTTCACACAAAGTCAGGTGAAAAAAATCTTTATTTTGATATCACATTAGAAACCTTGCTGGCTACCTAAAGCGAATCAATATTTTAAGACACAGCATATACAAAGTAAGCTGCAAATAAGACACACTAAATCAATACCTTTCTTTCCTTCAGATTTATATTCTATTTTCTTCAGCCATTTGTAAATTGGCCTTTGTTTTCGTTTCTATAACTCACTGAGTTTACCTTATGCTCTCTCACAAATAGCTTATGGTTATATTTTCTCTGTGTCAGTCATTTGTCATTGTCATAGGGATCATGAGAGCTCTCTAACTTTTTCTCTTTCTTCCTCAACTTTCAACACACATACATTGACCCTGTTTTTCTCTAGGATTTCTACCCTCTACTTTGGAGATTAGGAGGTAGGGATAAAGGACTAACATTTTTTCCTTCTTTAGCTTTAACTCACAAATCATCAGAAACTGTTGATACACTGTACACATCAGGCTGAGATTCAAAAACAACCACTAAGTAATTATTTCAGCATATCACCTGAGCAGTCACATAGCAGATGCTATGCTAAGCCATGATGTTTTACATCTCCATCAAGCCAGGCATCAAACATGACTTTTTGAGCTTACATTTTAGCAGGGAAGATAGACATTAAACATTTCATTGAAACCATGATGAAGGTTACAAAATACAGAAGACCACTAAAAAAAACTAGTAGGGGGACATAATCTCATTTGGAATTCAAAGGAGACCACTGAGATGAAGTATTTAACATATTGGTGGGAACACAGAAAAGAAAGGAGAAATCAGGTAAATAACAGGGGCCAGATACTGGAAGGCTAACCAGCATTTAAAGTCCATTTTGATCCATTGAAAGGGCTAATATAGAAGAGTAACATTAACTACTTTCATTCTACTTTTAGTTTACCATGTTGAAATCAGTGGAATATTTTCTGCTCAATGCACTATCATGTATATAGGGTCCATTTCCAAAACCATTTTTGCAACTGCCTAATGTTCTTTTGTGCTTATATCTAGTGTAATGTTCTTTACATGTTTATATCTAGTGTTCATAACACCAGCTTCATTGTCCACTTAGTATATGTTAATATAATAACCATGCTTCCAGGATATCTGTGTACCAATTTAATAATACTGCAATGAGTTAAAGAATAATCTGATGGATCATTTTACCCGAAGTTGATAATAACTCATGGGTTAGAATTCCCCAAATTCGTTGATTCCAGGAGTTCAATATATTACATATAACAAGTGTCTTTTTTTCTAGTTTATTGATGATTTCATGTGGTTTAGAATCCAAAGTCCTACCTAAATCAAGATATATTTAACCCGGGACCAGCAGTTAACGTAATGGCTATGTCACTGGACTCCCATGTAGTCGACCGCAGTTCAAGTCCCAGAACCAGTGGCTTAAACTCATGCCGGGCACGTGTGCGTGCATGCCCAAGATCCCGAAAGGAGAATGGAGGAGAAGGGATTGTGATGTGGCCATCCCCCCTGGGGGGTGACTTCTCGCTTTCTGTCTCTCTGTCTCTCTCTGTCTTTCTGGGGAGCGCACGCACCCTATAGCAAAAACCTCTCCAAAAAAAAAAAAAAGATATATTTAACCTCAGTAGCTGTCCCTTTATACCTTCAGTCCATTTATATCCTCCCTATCTCATCTTATGTTTTTGTTCATGCTTATAATCATTATTTTAAAACTGGAAAGGAATCTAGAAATAATCAAGTCCAAAACTCTTCTATCCAGAGATTCAACACTCTGTGGCAGACCATGCAGTGGTTAGGACAGAGAGGGGCTGTATACTCTGGTCTTCTGATTTGGTTTCAAAGTTTTTGATCATCCCACATGGTTTTTCTAGTTGTACAATATAGGCTCACAAGTAATCTTCAAACTGATGGAGATTAAAAATGGCAGACCCCATCTTTAATACCTTCCAGTCTTTCTGTTTCTGCTATACAGTGCAGACAAAAGAAAAAAAAATGGCAGACCCTGGTCTAAATTCAATAGTTACTGTGTCATTTAGTTTGATATAGTGTATATACTTTTACAGCAGCTATCTGGGTTTAAACACTGTGATGAGAAAATAAAACCAAAACAAAGCTCTCACTAAGCAAGTGCAAAAATTTAGTTCCCTTCTTGAAAAAAGACAAGGATTGCTTAAACCTTAACATGTAAAAGTGGTGTATACAATAATTGTTAAGGTCCAAGTGTTAGCATTAATATCCACTAAAACATTTTTTCCTTTTTTTAAAAAGAAAACTATTTGTTAAAAAAACTGAAATGCATTTTACAGAATGTGAAACAGCTTTTATAAACCCCTAACTTGATGAAGTAATATAAAATGAACTTAAATTGAATGCACTCCATTTTCTTGAAGTATAATCTAATCTCTAAGAAGATAAGGAATAATGCTTGGCAAAATCCATTGAATGTATTATTCCCAAAATATATATTTTTAAATGGGAACAACATGAATTTGCTCATCCTTAAAGAAGAGCCTATTGCTTCCACTCACTCTGGCAATAACAATTTAGCTTGGATTTTGTTATTTACTCTGACACACTCTGTGGGTTACCCTCACTGCAAGTGCTCAATAAATGGTTGCAATAAGATTGACTGACAGATGTATTTGATCTCCTAAGCACCTTGGCAGTGAGCATAAACGAATATAGGGATGCTAGAAAGGAGAAGTGCATAGACCTAGGAAGTAAGGCAGGACAGAGGAGAAGGTTTGCATTTATCAGAGAGTTCAGACACTGAGACCTACATGCAATTTGAAAGTCATACCAGTCTGGGATCAGCAGTTGACGTAATGGCTATGTCTTTGGACTCACATGTAGCCGACTGCAGTTTGACTCCTGGACCCAGTGGCTTAAACTCACACCAGAAGTATGTGCATGCATGCCCAAGATCCTGAATAGAATAGAGGAGAAGGGATTGCAGCATGGCCATCCTCCCTAGGGGGTGATTTCTCACTTTTTCTGTCTCTGTCTATCTCTGTCTTTCTGGCAAGTGCAGGAGCCCTATAGCAAAAAACTCTCA
>NW_006202806.1:818561-841705 GCF_000334495.1 Tupaia belangeri chinensis
CCCGTGACCTATAGCAAAAATAAATAAATAAATAAATAATCTCTCCAAAATAAATAAGTAAATAAATAAATAAGAAAAAGAAAAAGAAAAGAAAAAAGAGAAATTCACACCAGTCAGTTATCTAGTAGTGAACCAGTGGATAACAGATTAGTGTTATTGCTAGATAAACAAAGTGGGGCTCTACCTTGGCCTTTCGTTTTCCGTTTTCTTCCCAAATATTTTTATAAATTTTAGGAGGTAAGCAAAACCTACCAGCAGTAAAGCCTAGGCTCTAGAATATACAAAATTCTTATAATCACTTCCTACTGCAACAAGGGCCTGCTTAGCCAGAGTGATCCCATCTTGTTAAAATCAAAAATGGTTTCTCTCTCTGCTTAATAGTTTTTTCTTTCTTTCTTCTTCTCCTTTCTTTCTTTCAAATTATTTTATTTATTATCATTATTATTTGTTTAATTTGACCAGAAAGAGACAGAGAGAGAGAGAAAGGGAAAGTAGGAAAGCAAGTCTTCACGTCTGGGACTCAAACCGTGGTTGACCATATGAGAATCCATCTCCCCAACCACCACACCACCTGCCAGTCCTTCTGTGCCTGATAGTCTTTGAGAGTCCTCACAGGAACTCCAAGGAGATGCACAGCCAACCTGGAGCTGAAACATTGAGAGATATTCTGCCCCAGCCACAAGCTAAATCTCCTGTCTTGAAGTTGAATTATTTCATTGTACCCCTTAACTAAGACTGAAACTCCTGTAAGAAGACTATTTGTGCCCCCCAGCTAAAGCTTAACCTAATCTATGCTTTTCTATGCTTTTCTGTAAATGGCTCTTAGCCCCCATAGCATCCCCTTTCCCCATGAAAGCATCTGTAAGTTGGCTTACCAGTGGAGGATATTATTCCTTGTCTTCTCAGTATGACCACACTGTGATAAATTTTCTTTTGTTTTCTCATCAACAAGTTTGCCTCTCTGTGTTTTATTGAGTGTCAAGGGGTCAGACCTGCTTTGGATTCCTGGACCAGGGGTATAGAGCCCCTTGCCCAATAATTCTATGGACCAGATTCTGTGCTCTGTCATGTAATGACAGAGAAGACTATGTCTCCTGGTGGAGCTCACAATCAAGTCATATGGGTGAGGCATCTCTCTTACCATGCATTAAAAACTACTTTTATTTTCTATATTCTCTTGCTTACACATCTTGGGACATCACTGATTCTAGAGGGTCTGCCCCTCTCAATGTTATCTAATTCCTAGAGATAGCAAACGCCCATGGGATCATACCTTTCATACCCAAACCAGCCCATCCAGTGCCTGCACTTCCAACCAGCTCCTTTATTGGATTTTTACATTCCAGATCACTATCCTCCTGCCTTAAACACCCCAGAGTCAGGTATCAGACAACTAAGACCAGCGCTTATGCCCCAGAACCTGTGAAATTATTTAAACTAGCCAATCCTAGGCCTCCTTATGCAGTCTCACCCAATCCTTCCTGCAGAAGTCACAATAAAGGCTCTTGTTCTCATCTCCCCTGCGTCATCTCCTAACAACTAAGTGCTTCCTCACCTGGCTCTGTCTGGTATGCTGTGCCTCTTATTTCTAGGGATTTGAGAATAAAGGAAAATTCATCCTTCAAGAAAAAAAAAATGTTAGGGACCAGCAGTGAGCGTAATGGCTATGTCGCTGGACTCCCATGTAGTCGACTGCAGTTAGAGTTCTGGACCCGGTGGCTTAAACTCACACTGGGCGTGTGTGCGTGCTTGCCCAAGATCCCGAGAGGAGAATGGAGGAGAAGGGATTGTGGCATGGCCTTCCCCCTGGGGGGTAATTTCTCACTTTCTATCTCTCTGTCTCTCTCTGTCTTTCGAGTGCGAACGCCCTGTAGCAGAAACCTCTCCCCTCCAAAAAAAGAGAATGAGACAGTGTATCCAAATGGGTCAGATTCTATTTACCATTTTTACTTAATCTATCCATTTGTAATCACATAGCTAGGTTTTACAGAGGGTTAGTGAAGACATCTGTGGTCAGAAAATATTAATGGTAATAGTTTAAAGTACCTACACTCTGGAGAACTCAATCAAATCCCAGGATTGAATCATTTTTACACAGTTATGAAAAATAATGAGCCACGTTAAGATAGTAAAAGATTACAGTCACATGTATTTTGGGAACCAGAGATCAATGTTAATTAACATTGGTTAAATGCTTTCCATGTGCTTAATATTTTAAGAAGCATTTCCCTATTCTTTCTAAGTAGAGTGATGATCATGAAATAATAATTAAATTAATTATAGTTTATTTGGGTCCAGAAAAAAACAGAAGTAAGAGAAAGAGGATAATTTTTATTTTCAGGAAGTGAAAAATTACATAATTCTCCCCTCTCCCAGCATAAAAAAATGTCAAGTTTCCACGACCCATTTACATGAAGACCACTTATAATGTAATTACATGCTTAGCAGTACACATGATGTAGGTCTTCTTACACCTGCTGGTATTACCAGATCACTGGCTCAACACTTAGCTTTCCTATCTATCTTCCAAACAAACACTTATTTCAGAGCATTTATTAAATAGACAAGGCAGATGCCCTCTGTATTCTTTTTATTTTTCCCACACTGATTAATCCCATGTGGAATGTGTGCATGTGTGTGTGTGTGTGTGCATGTAAGTGTGTGTAGTGTGTGTATTGGGTTATCAGAAAAGTTATGATGCATTTTTCTGTTTTTCCATGCAAAAATACATCATGACTTTTCTGACAACCCAATGTAAACATACTCTCAGTGTGTTTGATATTTTAAAATATGTTCTTTGTGTGTGTGTGTGTCTGTGTATGCAGATACACACGCACAAAGTAAAATGTGTATTATGGAAAAATTATGCTTGGATTTTCAAACCGTTTGCACCAAAATAAATTCATATTTCAATATCATTTTCCACAAACTTTCTGAAGTCCCCTTATATATATATCCACATATATGACATAGGTTTAGTTGTTATTTAATCAAACCAATAAAGAAAGCAAAAGTAGCCTAGAAAATTGCATTATAAAAATTCTCAGTGAAATGCATTTACTCTTTCAGTGTGGAGGTTCACACCATTATGCTTATCCTGAGAAAGCTTTCCTTGAAATGCTGCAGCTGCGGAACTGAATGAAAATCCAGAGCATCTGTACCGTGACAGATATTCATTGCCAAGGCCCTGCTGCTGGCCCACTGGTGGGCGTGGAGAATGTCCACCACTGTCTTCAAGAACATTCTTCAGACATTCCAGAGTCATGATGACTGGCTCCATGGAAAAACACATTTATCAAGGCATTGCAGCAGATTGCTGAATTTTTTTTTCTGCAATTGTGCAATAGCACAGGATGACATTCATTCTCAAGTCAGAGGTCATATGTGTCCAAGAAAAATATACATAACAAAAAAAGTATCACTTATACAGAGCTAAGAAATCTGGACTATTATTGGAACAAACTATCAGATGTGAAAAGTGAGAAAATAAACTCTCAAAGGATTGAAAGGAATCATGAAGCCTACCCATACATGAGTTGCTTGGAAACTAGTGATGGAAAGGGTAAGGAATTTCACATATATTGAACAATTAAATGTTCCCACATACTGTGAGAGTTTTTTCCTAGATAGTCACATTTTAATCATCACAATAGCTCTATAGGTAATGACAATAATAGCGATATTACTAACAAACATTTACTGAGCACTTGCTATATAACATGTACCAGAGAGTAAAATTTTCCTATATTAACCCAGTATTAACAAAGCCAAATGGTAGGGAATATCATGGTCCCATTTTAGAGTCAGAGACTGAGACACAGAGAACATACAACATGCACAAACAGCCAGAAAGTTAAAGGGACCCAGTAAATACCATAAAAGAAACAGTTGAAAGGTTCAGTAAGGAAAAATATTCATAATAGAATTCGACTGGCCTCCACTTCAAATATGTATCTGCCACCCAAACAGAGCATTAGAATGGATCTCTAAGGCTCTGAGACTTCTTGTCATGAGAAATGAGTGAAGATGACAGCATGACTTTCTGAATTGTTCAAGATTTGATTGCTCTATCTCAGGGAACTGGGAACTCTCTAATAATCTCTCCATCACAGGATGGTTCAAGTAAAACCAGATGACTCCTCCAGTCAGAGTAAAATAAACAAAGTATGCCATCTTGGTAACCTCAATGATTTGGGTTTAAATTCCAGCTTTACTATTTACTGTGTGGCCTTGGGAAAGGTACTTAAGCATTCTGTGACCATTTCCTCATCAGTATAAATGGAACAAATACTGGTACCTCATTCACCGATAACAGTGTCTGCCACATGACAAACTCGAGACAACGCACCACTTGACAAACGTGCTAAGGTCATTTTGAAAACAGGTTTACATTTAACACATTTCTAAAATATGAAGGTGTAGTATGCTCTGACTGGCTATGTGCAAAAACTGTTTATCGAACATGTTTTCTCCCTTTTCTTTTATCTTTTTGGCTTTTAGGTGGACTTCATTAGTGATAGTTCTGTGAGAATTTCATACATAAGGACAACACAAAGACACCAATGATGTACTTATTTAGAAAATTTCAGCTCATGAGTTCTGTTTCTGTAGACACAAGTCTAAAATTTTACTTTATCTGGTGGTGATCGCAGTGGGCACTGAGGAGACGATGTCTAACTTTTTGCTTCCTCATTCTGCAGTTTTCCTACTAGAGTGATTCATTTGCAGAAGATCTTTTTCGTGGATTTGTCCTTTTCTTACATTTGTCTGTTGTGACATATTTTCCCTAAAATACAGCTGCCAGTTTGATCTACATGCTGCGTCAGCTGGAAGGGTATGAAATGTCTCTCTCACAATTCAGCTGGTCCAATGGAGAAGCTTTGATTTCCTTTTCCCAGCTGTTGTGTAAATTGGCTTCTCCTTCAGTGTATTAGAGCCAGTTTACATTTCATAGCATCTAATAGCTTTAGAATTACCAGAAATAGCAGTTATAAGAAACATGAAGATGATAGCACTCATTCTTCTTCTTAAAGATAAAAGACAAAAACTTTTTTTTCCAAGTATTTTATCCCCTACCCTGACAGGTGAAAGCAACTGTTGCACAACTACAATTCTGAATTTGTAATCAAGTAACTGAGTAGGTTCTGGAAATCTTCCTTCTTTAATTCTCTCTGTCCTACCTTTTGTTTTGTTTTGTTTTACTTTATTCTGCTTTTCCCTTCTTGGTGCATGAGAAGAATCCTTTACCCCATCAATTTCAAACAGAACAAAAAATTAGATGCATGACACCTATTTTATGTGCTAAATATTGTCTACTACTAAGGAAAACAGAATGAGAAAATAGATACTAGAAAACAATGATGGAAGACTCTGCCCCTTCATCAGCCTCAAACCACCCAGGACATTTGCTCTATTTCAGCCTACTTCAACTTGATACTTGAGCATACTGTGGAGCTTTGGAAAGGAATGAAGATTCTTTGATACCATGAAAATTATAAAAAAGAAAGTCTAAGTACTTACTGTTGCATTTTCCCTACCAACTGAAACTCCAACTTGGGTTCAGGACAGTGGTTATCACTAGGTCTTAAGGGATTTACACACTCCTAGGACACTAATTTTCCCCATACCCTTAGATTATTTTTAATGGATTTACTAGGAGTTTATCTGCCTCTGCCCTGCCTGGGCTGGTTACAAAGGAATGTGAAGAAGAGCAGTCACTCTTTTGGTATTTACCACCCCAGATGGACAGCACTGTCAACCTCCACCAAAGTATTTTAACTCTCTCTTTTATGACATATCCCTCCCTCCCCCTCTCTCTCCTTCTCTCCCTCTTAGTACTGTTGATTTTACACTCAAAGTATTCATTTGACCATGGTCACCTCAAGCTGGTTCTTTCAATGGTGCCAGGTGGCATGGCTGAGTGTTTGACCTCCCTTTCATTAAAAAAGGTTTTTTTTTTGCACGAGCCAGCAAGCCTTCTATTCCAGACCCAAACAAAGAGCTGAACAGACACAGGACACAAGGCCATTCTGTAACCATCTGGTTCAAGTGACTTTCAACTGCTCCTAAATCTGTTCCCACCTGTGAATTCACCCTGTGAAACTGAGCTAAGAAGCAAGAGTCACAGTCAGTCTTTCCCTGAGTTACTGCTAAGTTTAGGTTTCACATATGACAAGAAGGACACATTTGGCCAACTGACATCCCTCTTATAGCAAATGCAAAGCGGTTTAAGTCATTTTGAAAACCAAAAAAATTCTGTATAAAATTTACTTTATTCATACAATGCAATTTGGAATTGATAGTCTAGTTTAGTCCTGTATTGTTAGAAGAAATAAAAAATATAACTGGCTTTCATTCTTTGGGATGTAGTTGTCGTCTCAATGAAATCATAAAAAGACATGACGAGACGTAATTAGATCTTACTGCCTTCTCCTAAGAAATGTTCATGTCCTGTTGTACTGTAATAAATTCCCTTAACATGTTAACAACAGATATAGTGGTGATAGATTATGAAAATCTGAGGCTACTGCCAAGATTTACAGGTATATTGTTCAGTGGTGGCTGGAGAATCTTTGCATTTTTCTCAACTTGAGCAATTGTAGTACTTCCTTTTACTTAATCACTGTATTTCCATTGTTTTCTCTCTCCCTCATGTTTGTTTATATATTTTGAAAATGTTTATTTTATGACCTTAAGAATAGCATTACTGTCTGTTCTTTGATCATTCATAGTTGCCTTGATATTTATAAGATTCCATGCATTGTTTTGCATTTAATCAGTTTTAAAACTTTAGCGCTCAGGGTTACATTTTATTTTATTTATTTACTTTGGAGAGGTTTTTTTGCTATAGGGCGCGTGCGCTCGCCAGACAGACAGAGAGAGACAGAGAGACAGAAAGCGAGAAATCACTCCCCATGGGGGATGGCCACATAGCAATCCCTTCTCCTCCATTCTCCTCTCGGGATCCTGGGCACGCACGCACACGTGCCTGGCATGAGTTTAAGCTGCCAAGTCCGGGATGCAAACCGCGGTCAACTACATGGGAGTCCAGTGACATAGCCATTATGCTAACTGCTGGTCCCAGGGTTACATTTTAGATTACCAAGTCTGAGACTAAAGAATGCCAAAGTATTCATATTTAGGGGATTTAAAAAAATTTTCATCTCTCAAACTGGCAATTGAAAATAACAAAGAATAAACAAAATGCATAATCAGTGATAATCTCCAGGGTTGACAAACTTCAGAATAATGAGATTTTTAATACGGCTATCTAATACGGCTATCTAATATGAATGTTCTCCTGGCTATATTCTATATCAGTTCCTTTTAGTTAACTATATAACCTTTATCAGAGGTTTTCATTGTCCCTGCTTACATGTTTATCTCCCTAGAGTCAATTCTCAAACCAGCAGCAGACATGAGTCTTTTAAAATATATCAGATCATGTTACTCACTCCATTCAAAACATTTCAATGGCTTTCTGCTTAACTCAGTAAAGGGTTTTGGAAGAGAAGAGATTTTATATTCAAAATACATCACAGATAAAGAGTCTAATAAAGATGCTATATTTAGAAGTTATGAGACTAAGGAAAATAATAAGGAACTATGAAACAGGCAGAAACCAGCAACACCTGGAAGCCTTTCCTGGTCCAGGTCTAAACAAGCAAATGGAAAAAACAATTTAAAGACACTGTGAGAGCCAGATCCATGGGAAAAAGCTGCCTGAGGAGCACCGTGGCCACACATGACTAGGATGAAGGTTCTTATTTCTCTGCTTCCTGCCAATGCATTCTTCCAATTGGCCAGATTTGAATGGAAGCCATTAGACAAGGGATCCAATCGAGGTGGTGCGGTCTACAGTTCCATCTTCCAAGGCTCACTGAGAGCAGAAAAGAAAAAGGTGGAAGGGTATCTTAAGAGGCAAAAAGGGCATACCCTTTCATGAGATAAAAGCTGTAGTCCTATCTATAGCATTATAAAGCATTAGACACAAATCTTTCACCTTCTACTCTCCCCTTTAATCTTTGTCTTGTTTTCCTACTAGTCCCCCAACAAACCAGTCTTCGTGCCATTCTCAAAGGAAACGCAGAAGACATTCCCTCATGTGGCCTTCAATGTAGACTTCTAATTCAAAGTTTCTGTGTCAGGTATGTGTTCCTGTGACTTATGCATTCACCTATTATTTTTTTAATCACTAGAGGGTATATGCAGAGAGAAAAAGAAGGGGAAAAGAAAGCACTCCACCAGTGGGCTGTGGTTACACCATAATCTCTTTGCCACCATTTCTTTATCCTGTTTAGGATTTGGAACATGCATGCAAATGCCCCTGGAGTGTTTCTCAAACCGGTGGGTCCAGGGTTTGAACCCTGATTGGTCTTATGGGATCCAACTCCCTTAACTACTAGACTGGGGTCAGCCTCTCATTCAGGCCCTGTTAAAAATGTTACATTTTTCTCCTTGACTGCTTCTTTAGAACTGCATTGCACTTCTTCCTACACTCTCTATCTCACTTTCC
Organism: Tupaia belangeri chinensis; assembly: GCF_000334495.1. Classification (NCBI taxonomy): domain Eukaryota; kingdom Metazoa; phylum Chordata; class Mammalia; order Scandentia; family Tupaiidae; genus Tupaia; species Tupaia belangeri. Next base: position 827,077 of record NW_006202806.1, read on the forward strand.
TGCCTAATTGTACTCAATGGCACTTAACCTCCATCTAGTATACCTTAAAAAGTTGTTGTTAGGGGGAGATAATGTAACTGTTCTTATAAGAGGATTTGGCACATAAGGCATTCAATAAAGGACAACTTCTCTCATATTGTATCTTTTTATTTTGAGAGTTTTTGTTTTTTTGTTTTTTGTTTGTTTGTTTTTGCTATAGGGTGCATGCACTCGCCAGAGAGACAGAAAGGGAGAAATCACCATGCTGGAGGATGGCCATACTGCAATCCCTTCTCCTCCATTCTCCTCTTGGGATTTCCAGCATGCATGTACACACACCCTGTATGAGTTTCAAGCTGCCATTGACTCAAAACCACAGTTGACCACATGGGAATCTAGTGCCTTAACCACTACATCACTTTCTGGTCCCTCATATTGTATCTTTAGATCAACTGTTCATTACTCTCATACAATCAAATGATACATTACCTATCCCCAAATATAACCTGACCTGATACAATTCTGTGTTGTTTTGGGTCTGCACTCTCCTACATGTGACCTGAGAACACATGTGACTCATCTGAGGTATTATGAAAAACATTACTTCACTAATGTTGCAAATGATTAGTAGAGCATAACCATGGCTAATAAGATATTTTAGATGTTTAGATTAAACAAAGAAGGAACAGGCTCAACTAGCTGCAGATTTAGTGCTTATATGAAAAGATAGAAACATTTTAAAATTTCATGTGGAATGAAAAGGCTGCTGTACTTGGTTGTCATTGAATCATTTGTCATAGAACTTTATGTGGCAAAACTCTTAGGTTGAATCATTGCAGGTATAATGTTGGTGGTGTCCTACATTTTCTACTTACTGGTTATTTTAAAGTTGTTGCCATAGAATATGGATATCTTGCTTATTTTAATGCAGTCAAATGTCAAGGTTAAAAAACTTTGCTGTGGTACTTTCTTAAACCAAGGTGATTGGGGAGTCTAAGGATTCTAAAAGATTCAACTTATTGAACACCCAGTGGCTCACAAGATTTTACTTTCTTGCTGATATAATAAGACAGTTGGACACAATGTATTTGAAACTTTAAGTGAAAAAAATATTCAGGAGCAAAAAGAGCAGGATTTATTTATTCACATAAGTGCAGGTATGCAGATGCAAATTGGACATGTGGATGGAACAGACACCTGGAGACTCCATTTATTTCTCATTACCGAATTAAATTGCCTTGAGCTAAAAGAAATAAGATATTCTGAAGAATCTTAGAACTATTTGGTGGGAATTATGTTACCATTTTAGAAGATAGTCAAGGATTTATGAGTATGAATTATGTAAGTATCTGTGGCTGTCTTTGAATGTAAACCTCAGGAAATGTCTAAGCTAACAAACATCATCCCAATTAAGATGGTACAATTTTAAGAGAATCTGCCTAAACTAAATGCAAACTGTACTCACCCAAAAACATCCCTAGAAGATTGGTACCCAAAAACATCCTTAGAAAAAAATCTCAGAATTAATCTGAAATTTCCGATGATTAAATTTAACTCTGGAATTGCTTGGGCCCACCAAACTCACTATCATAAACATATTGAAAAGGAACTGAAGATCTTTACCATTGATGTGAAGTCGAGTGAGCACTGATAAAAGAAAAGTTAATAAATAGACCCTATTATGCTAAGTAATTGTTTTATTGTGTTTCAAATTAGTTCTCTTTGAATGAATAAAAATTCTCCACTCAACCTCTCTATTTTATGCACTATAGTATAACTAATGCTTACTAAAATATTTTTGGCACTCACCACAGGATGCCATTATCACTACCATTGTTATTGTTGTTATTTTAGTTAATAGCTTATAATAGGTACTGGTCCAGGTATTCTCACCTATATTATCTCATTAATCTCCACAACAAACTTTAGATATGGATAAATATCTCAGTTTTTCAAACGATGGTGTTGAGGCTCAAGGGTTTAATGGACACTAAGTGATATAATCAATACAGACATATGACAGTAAATTCACATCTATGTGTGCACTGCATTTCCCCATTTAGGATGGATGGATGGATAGATGGATGATTATAAAGTAGAGATGCTTTTGTTAGAGGCAAAATAACAGCCACCAAGGTCCAACGTTGTGACAAGGGCCTTTATAAGTGAAAGAGAGAGAAAGGAGAGTCAGAGTCAAAGAAGATGTGATGAGAGAAAAAGAGGTCACAGCAATACTAAGAGGCATCTTCAAAAACTTCATCGAAAATGCACATTGTTAGGACCAGCAGTTGGTATAATGGCTATGTCTCTAGACATCCATGTAGTTGACCGCAGTTTGAGTCCTGGACCTGGTCATGCTGGGCACATATGTGTGCATGCCCAAGATCCCGAGAGGAGAACGGAGGAGAAAGGATTGTGGCATGGCCATTCCCCCTGGGGGGTGATTTCTCGCTTTCTGTCTCTCTGTTTCTCTCTGTCTTTCCAGCGAGCTCACATCCCCTATAGCAAAAACCTCTAAAAAAATGCATATACTAAAAAACAAAACAAAACAAAACATTTCATTGATTTCAAAATGTTTTTCAGGTAAATAAATTTACATTTATTTATTAATTTATTAATTAATTTATTTATTAATTCCATTTTCCTACAACCCTTTTGGGGTCCCCTCATATTGCTGAAATAGGGCCATGAGTCAAGGAATGCAGGTGGCCTCTAGAAGCTAGAGAAGTCAAAGAAACAAATTCTCCCACTGAACTCCCAGAAGGAACACAGCTCAGCCAGCAACTTGATTACAGACTATTGAGAACCATTTAAAATTTCTGACTTTCAGAACTATATGATTATAGATCTGTGTTGTTGAAGATACTAAGTTTATGGTAATTTGAAACAGTAGTGAAATGAAACTAATACCAGACACAATGGTATAGATGCATAACTTAATTACCAATGTTTTGGAATATCTCATTCTTTTTTAAATTTACAATCTACAGAATAAGAGCAAATATTTTCAAACTATGCTTCTGACAAGGGGTTCATATCCAGAATAAAATAAGGAATTCAACAGCTAACATGCCAACAATAACAACAAAAACAAATAAAATTGGACAAAGATCTGAACAGACATTTGTCAAAAGAAGATATACAAATGGTATATGAAAAAAAATCTCCCTAACTTAAATCTACAGCCAAAGTACCTGGTTTGTAAAATATTCATTGATATCACCCACATCGCCTCCTTCTAATGTCCACAATTCTTCTTCCACTTGTCTTTCTCCATGTTATAGTAGTAGAAGACCTCAGTAGAAGACCATAAATGCTGAACAAAAGGCATAATGTGAACTGAAATGTAATATATGAGAAGACTTTAAAGTAATCATGGGAAAATGGAATTAAAATATACGTTTATTTTGGTGCAAAAAATATCAAATCTAAACAAGGTTTTTTCATAATATGCATTTTCTACAAACTTTTTGAAGACTCCTCATAGACTAACTTTAACCTTGATTTTATTCTTTACTCCCACTAAACCCTTACACTCACATTGGTTGACTTTCTTTTTTCTAATCCACCTTTGGTTATCCACCTATGAGCCTGTGCAGATGAGAGTCCCACTGTTGGCATCGCTGTTCACATCTTCTCTGCTTAGGTATATTATACCAAGTTTTCAAGGACCTTCTCTCAAATTTGAATTCCATCTTGTCATTGTATCTTTCCTTAATACTAGGACAATTCTTTGTGAACCTGTTTCTTCCAAACGTGACATGACTATATGTCAGATGATATGCCAAATTCTGTCAACAAAATGTTCATTCTATCATAGATAATTTCTTATTTTCATATGTCTGAATTTCTTCTCCTTGATATGTTTTGCCCCTTCTTTGAATATGGTAGAGGGTACTCATATTATACTACACTGAGGGCTGACTACAATAGTTCCTGCTTCTCAGCTTGTGACCTTGGAAACCTCATTTTTCTCAACTATCAAAATAAAGACTTATATACAGATCTCTGAGGGTCGTTGTCAGATGTCATTGATTTGGTACATGTGGAATTTCTTGGGCTATGCCCAGCATGAATGAGCCAGTTGAAAAACATTAGGTTTTACCTCCTCCCTTTTTATAAGTGATTACTGAATATTTTATAACTTGCACTTATAACATTTTTTTCACTACTCTTACTAGGGTTCACCTAAATTTCTTATTTTAATTCAAATATATATAAAGAGAGAGATAATTTAAAGTATATATATTTCATAGATATACATATGTGTTTGTGTATACACACACACAAACACACACACACAGAGAAGGGGGAGCACCCCCAACAGAATCTTAATGCTGTAATCCACACTCAGTCTCAGCGGTCTCAGATCAGGGGCACATATACACACAACCAGTAAGATCAGGGAGGTCCCAGGATACAAACTCAGTACTGTTCCAATGTGAGTCTAGTTGTGTGACCACTGTATCACCATCTAGTCAATCCAGATATTTTTTAAAGAACATGGATTGGAATTTTTCTTAAAGTTATTTCAGATCTTGACAAGTAAAACTTTAAAACAAAGAAATGGCCACAATCCTTCAAGAGGATATGTACCTGGAGAAAAGCTTGAAGGCTAATTTTAAACTGCTTTTCGGAGGAGTCTGAATCATGCTGTATTTTGTTGTGCTTCTGCTGATGTATCAGTTCAATGGTTTTGTAGCTCTGAAAACAGACAGGGCACACAGAGGACATCAAATTTGATTCTCTAATGTCTAGTTTGGCACATATAAGATATTAAGAAACAACTTCTTAGCCTTGAGATTAATTCTATTTACCAGTCAAATAGTCTTTAAAACAATTGAATTATACTCTCAAAATTTAATTTCCTTCTTTTGACTCCCTATCTTCTATTTAAAATCATCAAAATTACAGCATTATTTTAGCCAATCAAATTTGAAGCCAATCTATATATATGGAGGTGCCTCTTTTGTGTCTGCAGGACCCAACTATACTATTCGTGAAATAAAAGTGGTTGAGGGACATATAGAATGCTTTAAAATAATTTATTCAACTATTTTTCCTATTATAAATTCACCTCAATAGCCAGACATGATGTTTATCAATTTAGCATATATTGGACTTTGCATAGTCTGTCAAGTCTGCTAGGAATAGCATTTTTATACTAATTTATTACAGAAAAATCTGTGTATATGTTTTATCAGAATACTTTTACTAAATTCACTGCAAAAGTATTCACTCTGTACTCTTTCAGCAGTATGCTTAACCTGGTCACCTCATTTCTGACATCTTCCAATGTTTGGGTAGGGAATTTGGATCTCGTTCCCCCTTGGGCTTATCATCTATACACATTTACTTTATATAATTAAGGCATTGGCTTCATTTTGTCTCCTTGAAGTGTTCAATACAAAATGCAAATATGGTGTTTTCTGGGGTCAGTATATAACTTCTTTGCCCTATCAGTATTGCTTATCTTTCAGCCTCGCTGAGGATCCCAGAGGTCTTAAACAGTATAGTATATTAATAAAGATTAATTAATCAGTGATGTAATTAAACCATTCAATTTCAGGACAAGTGTGAGAAATAGTCAAATGTTAGCTAGGAGCTTTCAGAAATATGGAAGAAAATGGTCTTGTGTGTACTGTAAATTTTCTTTTGGTACAAATAAATATTACAGACAAAAGATACTGGTCACTGCCCAAAGAATAGGGGAATAACATACCTTAATCTGATGATTTTCAATTCAAAAATAAAATAAAATAATAATACAATTAAAATCCTATGATGTCAGTTTATTAACCTCTCAACTGAGATTTTTCTGCTACTTCTATAAATTATGGTCAAGAATATTTGTGATGAATGGTAAATAAGCTTTGTGGGCAATTTAGAGGAAAAAATGTCAAATTAATAAGAATACTCCACCCCCCTCATATCATACTTAGGCACCATCACCCATCTTCAAGTAAAACCACAATAGCCACATAATTAACTATTTCACTTCTTTTATGTACAAATGTTGAATGAAATATATCTATTTATGTATTTCAAATAATCTGCACACACTCACAAAGAGCCACATCACACAACCACACACAGATTTTAATATATTCCCTCACAAAATGGGCTGAGGAGTTTCGTAACAAAAATTGAGAATTGTAGAAAATGTTAATCTATTTATTCTCAATATTTTAAGTCTATTTTCCTTTTTTTATTCCTTTAAGCTTTGGCTTGCAAGGTATTTTGTCTGCCAGCTTGTATCAATAGAGCCTACAACATAATGAGCTTAAAACTGCAACAAAAGAGCTTAATTGTTATGTTGCTGGACTCCCATGCAGTCGACCACAGTTCTACTCCCAGGCCCTGCAGCTTAAAAACTCATGCCAGGCACGTGTGCATGCATGCCCAAAAATCCCAAGAGGAGAATAGAGGAGAAGGGACTGTGGCATAGCCATTGCCCCTGGGGGTGAGGAGTGATTTCTCGCTTTCTGTCTCTCTGTCTCTGTCTCTCCAGCAAGTGCACATGCCCTATAGCAAAAATATCTCTCTCTCTCAAAACAAACAAACAAACAAAATCCCTGCAAAACAAAATACTGAATTCCACTGCTTCTTAGTAGTATTCAATGACATTACACAGTAGATACCGCTATTTCGCTCAGGTGGAAAAATCCTCTATGTTACCCTGCTGAGAGTCAGCACACAAGCACCATGAAGTACACGTGATTCCAGTGGAAAGAAAGTGAGTGGACCATTGGGCAGACCTCCTGAGGTTGGCAGGAAAGTTTCAGTACTATCTGAGAACTATGATAATAATAGTAGTTCATAATAAGAGCACTTATTGAATACTTACCAAGTGCTGTTTCAAGCATTGTCTTAGGCTATGCACCACCAGAAAAAGACTAAGCTGGCATATGGTAATCTTATTAGGGATTTACTCATTACCAGTATCTGTAAGAAGGTGAGGGGAGTAGGGCTGCAGAGCAATAGAAGCTGGGCACAGCAGCTCTAATAGAATGCCTTAAGGAGCCTGGAAGCTGGATGGTCTTTCAGAGTGGTCCTGAATTGAGACAAGAGGACCAGATAGAACTGAACACATTTTGGCCTTGTGCTGCCCCTAAGATGGAGCATAACCTTGTTCAGAATAGTCCCTTTCAACTGAGGGTAATCCCAAGAAAGGATTAAGTTGTGAGCCATCAGCAGCCAGCTCCCAGCATCTATGAGTAAGAGTACCTCGGTTCTGAAGTGAGTGTCTAGATGTTCCCTTATAGTAACCACCACATAATGTCTTTTTTTTTTTTTTGAGAGGTTTTCACTATAGGGTGCGTGCACTCGCCAGACAGACAGAGAGAGACATAGAGACAGAAAGCGAGAAATCACCCCCAAGGGGGGATGGTCACGCCGCAATCCCTTCTCCTCCATTCTCCTCTCAGGATCTTGGGCACACATGCACACACGCCCGGCGTGAGATTTAAGCCACCGGGTCCGAGACGCGAACCACGGTCGACTACGTGGGAGTCCAACGACATAGCCATTACACTAACTGCTGGTTCCCCACATAATGTCTTATAAGTACTATTTCATTTAATCCTCGCAACCATCCAAGGAAGCAGACACTATTATTATCCCCAGTTTACAGATAAGGAAACTGAAATTCAATTATTAGTATCTTAAGGAGTCAGGTTGTGAACCTAATTCAAGTCTTTATGCACTATGCACTACTCTTACTTAATATTTGATGAACTTACTTACAGCGACAAAAAGTAACAGATTATTTTAACTTTATACTTGGGAGAAAATGTCTTGTCTTTGGAAAGCAATTCAAATTCATTGATAAAATTTATTTTAACCCCATCTATAGTGGTGTAGGTGGTAGGGCACCACTGCATTCTTGGGGTCATAAGAAAGGCTCCATGTTCAAAGCCCAGATTGGTCCGGGCATGTTGACACACCCATAACCCTGACTGGCTGGGGCAGGGAGAGGATTGTGGCACAGCAGGACCCTCTCAATGGTCTTTCTCTCTCCCTTGTTCTCTTTCTCTCTTTAGAAATAAACAAATAAACCTTATTTTTAAAGAAACTTTTTAAAGGTCTATTTATTTATATCATGAATGAGAGACAGAGACCCAGGACTCCCAACATGGTCCCAATACCACAATTCACCTCCAGCTCAAGTCAGTTCAGATCATGTGTACGTGCATATCTGGCACACTCAGAGAGGTCTCCAAATGCAAACTGATAACCTCCCCTTGTATGTCTGCCTCCAATAGCATCACACTTTACCATTATGTCTCCATCCATTCCACAAATAAATGAACTTCAAAAAGTTTATTTAAAAAATTCACAAACCATCATTGGTGTTTCAAGTTCTCTACCAAGTAAAACTCAAACTTGAGTTAAAGCCAGGTGGTGGATATTAAAAGCTTAGAGGATATAGAAGTGAGGAAAATCATTAATGGATACTGGAGGCAGTGTGGGAATTGTGGGAATGGGGGGGGGAGAGGGAAAGTGTGAGGAAAGAAATTAAGGAGAAAAATAGAGACAGAAGACATTTATTGGACACAGAAATGGATTGTTATCTGTTGATGATAATGTGTATAGTATCCTCAACTAGACTGGTGTGAAGTGTATTCATGTTGGGTAAATTCACTTTACAAGCTAAGTGATGTATAGTGATCGAATGTATAAAAGAAATTTAAGAAGAGGTTCATTATATAATACTTACTACTTGGGTGAAAGATTAAGTTTCTTCAAATGAACATTTTTTAAAAGTCATAAGCACCAGAAGGGTTTACAGGTGAGATCCATATAACATTAAGAGGAAAAGGGCAATTTCAATGTGATCTAAAGTATTACAGATGAAGAGAAAAAGATAAAACATTAGTCAATATACTTTATGAGGCTAACAAGACTTTAATATTGAACCTGATAACAACAGTTGAAAGTATAACCCAGTCTCACTTATGGATAGGAATAAAGCTTCAAAATAAAATCTTAGGGGATATAAAACCAGAAAAAGAGCACATTATGTCAAAGTAGGATTCATTTTAGGAGACCAACTACCAAGAAGATATAACAATTATAAATATTTACTTACTCAACATCGGAGCACTCAAATACATAAAACGAAGACTACTAGACCTAAAGGGAGACAGACTCTAACACATTCATCATGGGTGATTTCAACATCCCATTCTTAACATCAAATAGATTATCTAAACAAAAAATAAAGAAAGAGACACTGGAGTTAAACAATGTCATAAACCAAATGGACCTGGAAGACATTTATAGAACATTTCATCAACAAACACAGTATACACATTTGTTTTTCAGCATCGCGTGGGACATTTTCTAAGACTGGCCACACAATAGTGCACAAAATAAGCCTCCACAAATTTAAAAGAACATAAATCATATCTAGTATCTCCTCTTGTAGTAATGAAACTAAGCTTAAAAGCAACAAAATAAACTAAAAAATGCACAAAAATGTGGAAACTAAACAATATGCTCCTGAATTATTTCAAATATATTGAAGAAATTAAAGATTAAGTTAAAAACTTTCTTAAAACATGGGCCAGGAGGTAGCATGGGGTTAAGGCACTAGATTCCCACATAACCGACTGTGGTTCAAGTCCTGGACTCGGCAGCTTGAAAGAAATGGATTATTATCTATTGGAGATAACTTTCTAGTATGGTGAACTGGACTGGTGAGAAATATACACATGTTGGAATATTCACTTTGTAAGCTAAGTAACGTGATTGGATGTATAAAAGAAATAGAAATAAAAATAAATTTAAAAAAAGAAAAATCACAATAAGTACATAGACAAATAAATGTTTAATTTTTTTTCTTGAGACAAATGATAAAGAAAATATTACATTACAGAATCTTTGGGATAAAGCAAAGGCAGTACTAGGAGGAAAGTTTACAGTAATTAATGCCCATAATTAAAGGGAAAAAATGATTGTAAATAAACAACTGAAAATGCATCTCAAGGAGATTGAAAGCAAGAACAAGCTAAATACAAAAAAGAAAAGAAATAATAAAGATTAGAGCAGAGGGCTGGCCCCATAAACCAGCAGCTGAGCACTATGCATAGGGAAATGGATACCATATGGTCAACCTCAGTTTATGTCCTGGCCCTGACAGTTTGAGGGACATGCAAGGCACGTGTGTATGCATGTCCAAAATCCTGATGGAATGGAGAAGTGGAGGAAGGATTACAGCATGATTGTGTCCTATTGGAAGGCTCTCCCTCTTTCTTTTTCTCCCAGGTGAGTACACATGCCCTCTGACAATTGATGAAAGAAAGAGCAGAGCAGAAATCCAAAATAGAGAACAAAAGAGCAACACAAAAATTTTGACAAAATAAAAAAGAAAACAGTTCTTCAAGATAAACAAAATTGACAAATTATTGACTAGATTAAACAAAAAAGAGGAAAAACTCAGATAAATAAAATAAGAAATAAAATAATTACTATGAATACAACATATATATGAAAGGGATTACTATGAGCAACTATATGCAAACAAGCTGGAAAATCTAGAAGGCATGGACAAATTTCTGAACACACATAGCATACTAGATTGACTCAGGAAGATATACAAAGCCCAAATAGGCTCATAACAAGTAATAAGATTACATCAGTAATAAGTAGACTCCCAACAAAGAAGAACTTCACTGCTGAGTCCTACAAATCCTTTAAAAACAAATTAACACCAGTTTTCCTAAAACTATTCCAAAAGATCCAAATGGAGGGAATCCTCCCAAACATATTCTAGAAATCCATCATTTCTTGATGTCAAAAGCAAACAAAAACACAACAGAAAAAGAAAACTACAGGGAACCATCAGTTAGCGTAATGGCTATGTCGCTGGACTCCCAAGTAGTCGACCGTGGTTCGCGTCCCGGACCCGGTGGCTTAAAACTCACGCTGGGCGCATAAAGGGAGACAGACTCTAACACATTCATCATGGGTGATTTCAACATCCCATTCTTAACATCAAATAGATTATCTAAACAAAAAATAAAGAAAGAGACACTGGAGTTAAACAATGTCATAAACCAAATGGACCTGGAAGACATTTATAGAACATTTCATCAACAAACACAGTATACACATTTGTTTTTCAGCATCGCGTGGGACATTTTCTAAGACTGGCCACACAATAGTGCACAAAATAAGCCTCCACAAATTTAAAAGAACATAAATCATATCTAGTATCTCCTCTTGTAGTAATGAAACTAAGCTTAAAAGCAACAAAATAAACTAAAAAATGCACAAAAATGTGGAAACTAAACAATATGCTCCTGAATTATTTCAAATATATTGAAGAAATTAAAGATTAAGTTAAAAACTTTCTTAAAACATGGGCCAGGAGGTAGCATGGGGTTAAGGCACTAGATTCCCACATAACCGACTGTGGTTCAAGTCCTGGACTCGGCAGCTTGAAAGAAATGGATTATTATCTATTGGAGATAACTTTCTAGTATGGTGAACTGGACTGGTGAGAAATATACACATGTTGGAATATTCACTTTGTAAGCTAAGTAACGTGATTGGATGTATAAAAGAAATAGAAATAAAAATAAATTTAAAAAAAGAAAAATCACAATAAGTACATAGACAAATAAATGTTTAATTTTTTTTCTTGAGACAAATGATAAAGAAAATATTACATTACAGAATCTTTGGGATAAAGCAAAGGCAGTACTAGGAGGAAAGTTTACAGTAATTAATGCCCATAATTAAAGGGAAAAAATGATTGTAAATAAACAACTGAAAATGCATCTCAAGGAGATTGAAAGCAAGAACAAGCTAAATACAAAAAAGAAAAGAAATAATAAAGATTAGAGCAGAGGGCTGGCCCCATAAACCAGCAGCTGAGCACTATGCATAGGGAAATGGATACCATATGGTCAACCTCAGTTTATGTCCTGGCCCTGACAGTTTGAGGGACATGCAAGGCACGTGTGTATGCATGTCCAAAATCCTGATGGAATGGAGAAGTGGAGGAAGGATTACAGCATGATTGTGTCCTATTGGAAGGCTCTCCCTCTTTCTTTTTCTCCCAGGTGAGTACACATGCCCTCTGACAATTGATGAAAGAAAGAGCAGAGCAGAAATCCAAAATAGAGAACAAAAGAGCAACACAAAAATTTTGACAAAATAAAAAAGAAAACAGTTCTTCAAGATAAACAAAATTGACAAATTATTGACTAGATTAAACAAAAAAGAGGAAAAACTCAGATAAATAAAATAAGAAATAAAATAATTACTATGAATACAACATATATATGAAAGGGATTACTATGAGCAACTATATGCAAACAAGCTGGAAAATCTAGAAGGCATGGACAAATTTCTGAACACACATAGCATACTAGATTGACTCAGGAAGATATACAAAGCCCAAATAGGCTCATAACAAGTAATAAGATTACATCAGTAATAAGTAGACTCCCAACAAAGAAGAACTTCACTGCTGAGTCCTACAAATCCTTTAAAAACAAATTAACACCAGTTTTCCTAAAACTATTCCAAAAGATCCAAATGGAGGGAATCCCCCCAAAAATATTCTAGAAATCCATCATTTCTTGATGTCAAAAGCAAACAAAAACACAACAGAAAAAGAAAACTACAGGGAACCATCAGTTAGCGTAATGGCTATGTCGCTGGACTCCCAAGTAGTCGACCGTGGTTCGCGTCCCGGACCCGGTGGCTTAAAACTCACGCTGGGCGCATGTGCGTGCGTGCCCAAGATCCCGAGAGGAGAATGGAGGAGAAGGGATTGCGGCGTAAACATCCCCCCTGGGGGGTGATTTCTCGCTTTCTGTCTCTATGTCTCTCTCTGTCTGTCTGGCGAGCGCACACGCCCTACAGCGAAAACCTCTCCAAAAAAAAAAACTACAGATAAATATTCCTTGATAAATATACATGCGGAAATCCTTAACAAAATACTAGAAAACTTAATCCAACAAAATATTAGAAAGATTATATACCATGACCAAGTAAGATTTATCCCAGGGATGCAAGAATGGTTCAACATACGGTATTGAAAAACATGACATATCTCATCCACAGAATGAAGAAGCTAATACATCATATGAATAGAAAGAAAGGCAAAAAAATCATATAATCATATCTATTGCTGCAGAAAAAACATTTGCTAAAATAAAAAAATCCCTTCCTTTTTTTTTTTTGGTAGAAGTTTTTGCCAAAGATGTACAGTGATTAAATGCAAATTTTAAAAATTTGTAACATTTTTGTACTATAAAAAGTGAAGTGAAGTAGAAATAAATAATTCCATTCCATTCACAATAGTAAAAAAAATGCAGAAATAAATAACAAAGGAAATAAAATATCCCTACTATAAACATTGTAAACAACTGAATAAAAAAATAAAAAAGAGACAGTTTCAAAATCTTCTAAACATAATGCAAACCAACACATTTTTTCTCAGATTCACAGTACTAATGAGTATCTATCCTGAGTTAGCCACTTTGTTAAGACGTATGGATACAATGATGCATACCACATGATGCCTTTCCTTAAAAGTGTTTCCAATGAGGAAAGTAACTGCCTATGTCCACAATTAACCATAATGCACAATAAAGATGGAAAACTTATAGTAGAAGAGCAAATGATACCTTAGAAGAACAAAAAGAAGTATAATGACATCCACATTGGGAAACAAAAGACTCAGTAAACATAATCAATTCTAATAAATATTCACTTACTATTTCAAAAAGTCCCAGTAATATTAAATATAACAGAATATGTTTGTTTGTTGTTTTTGTATTTAGTGGTTGCAGGCTTTATTCATTTTTATTGCCAGAGGATGCATGGGCTCACCCAGGAGACAGAGAGAGAGAAAGCACCCCATTATGGGACACAGTCATGCAACAATCTTTATTTCCATCCTGTGAAGATTTGGAGCACACATGCACATATACCCAGGATGTGTTTCAAACCATCAGAGCTGGGACTTGAACCATGGCTGGTCATTTGAGATCCAGCTTTCTAAGTGCAGCACTTAACCACTGCACTACAGGCTGGCTTGACAGCTGCAACCTTTAAAAGCAACTGCAAGTGAAGGGAACAAATGATTGATGGGTGACATTTTTGAGCACGTACTTTGTGAAGAAGCCAGCCCTGGAAAGCACACTGCAAAGCTAGGAAGCAGGTGCGCATTCTTTTGTGCTAAGAATAGTGCAGGCAGTTAATCAAGTGGTCAGCATCATACTGAAAGGAGCTGACTGCTCAAGTGGAAAAGAGTCCAGATGAGGTTTAAAGTTGTAAGAACTGAGTTTTAGTCCTGATTTTTTTCTCCATTTCAGATTTACATGCTTGGACATATGATTTATCTTCTTTGTATTCCACTACAAGTTCAAAACTCATTGAAATAGGAATAAAAATGAATTGAAAATAATAATTCTTTATGACTGAGTTATAACGAGGGTAAAAAATATAGCAGGTAGACGTGTTTTTGTTTGAATGCAAGATGTCATTATTAGAATAGCAACTATTCAAGAAAAGGCTGATAAAGAATTTGGGGCTGGCTGGTGGCGTAGTGGTTAGGGGCAGTAGACATCCACATGGCTGACCATGGTTCGAGTCCTGGACCTGGCAGCTTGCTTTCTCACTTTCCCTT
>NW_006202806.1:841770-847485 GCF_000334495.1 Tupaia belangeri chinensis
CCCCCCCCCACACACACACACACACACACACACACACACACACACACACACACACACACACACACACACACACACACACACTCTGTCCCTCTCTGGTTAAATTAAAATAAATAAATAAAGTTAAATGAAATAATTCTTTAAAAAAGAATTAAATATAAGTTTGCTTAAATTTACAACTGCTGAGAATAAATGGGAATGTCAGGGAATGTGTTTATTGGTCATTTCCATAGCTAGTAGACTAGGAAGTAAGCCAGAGCCCTCAGTTATGTAATGAACTCTGAATGACCTTTAATGGGTCATATAACCAATATTGATTTCCTATTCTCTAACTTGCAAGGGAAGGGAAAAATAATTTCTGAATCCATTTTCATTTTCAACTAAAATAATAATAAATAACTAACTTGATGATTTAGGTAAATATTTTGTGGCTGTTATATCGTATGTTTGAGAATAATGAATATTTGAATCTTAGAAGACAATAGAATCTGAATTAGGGAACAAGTAACCACTGGCTTGTAATTTCAAAGTAAGTTGCCATAATTTACTAAAACTCTATTGCAGGTACTTTGGATTCAGCTAAGATATGTAAAGAGCTTGAAAGCCACCAATCATTCTTAACTTTGCAACAAGAAAAAACTGAACAAATGAGCATCAACAATTTTCTTGGACACATCAGAGAACTGAAATCATAGGGCAAACCATCATCCCAAAATCTACAGACATGTTCCTCCAGGGAGACAATTTACCTGGAGTAAGAGGTACAGGGGAGATACCATGTAAGCTAGAGAAACATAAAACTAGACAATTTAATGGATTACTAATCATCTGGGTAAGCATGACAGTGAAAAGCTACTGAAAGTCATGGGTTTACAGTCATAGAGAGGTGCCCAGAGTTTTACAGACTTTTCCTGTAACAATCAAGGATCTTACATGATCATGAATCCTGGGATATGGACCAGCAGGTGGCATGGAAGTTAAGGTACTGAATCCTACTGCACCAATTGCACAGTTCAAGTTCCAGACCCAGTGACTCGAATATCATGCCAGGCGTCTGTGCAATGCATGCCCAAAATCCTGAGAGGACACTGGAGGAGAAAGGATTGTGGCATGGACATCCTCCAAGGGGTCAATTTCTCACTTTATCTCTCTGTCTCTCCTTCTCTCTGCTTCTGTCTCTCTCTCTCTGGGGAGTGCACACACCCTATAGAAAAAAAAAAAGAATCCTAGGAAAGAGATCCCATCCCAAATGACACTAGCTGGGAATGACGTTCCCACCCAAAATGACACTAGCTGGAAAAGGAAAAGAGTAGCCACCATGAAATGTGCTTGGACCCTCTGCCTTAGGAAACAAAAGGTTTAATTTTCAGGTCTGATATTGCCTGCTGACACCAGGGAAAGCCTATTCAAGCTGGTGAAGGGAACTCTCTGTGGCTCTGGTACAGACTTCATATGTCACTTTTTTTAAAAAATAAAAGATTAAATGTACTGAGAAAAAGACTTCAAAGACACAGACTGGGAACACTGGAGGATAACTACTACACTGAGAAGAGGATTAGGGGTCAGGTTGGGGAAACATTCTACCCCTATAGATGGGACAGAAACATCCACGAAGGCCACATTGATAGGCACAGGCCCACAATTCACTCTAAAGACTAGGGTTTAATTGGAATATTAGGGAACGCTTCCCCTGCACCTTTCTTCAGCTATCTTAATAATGATAAGATCCCAGGAACAAGAAGAGTAAATTACAGCTGAGATAGCAGCAAGAGACAGTTTCTCCCTAAGGAATAGTACAAAGGGAAGCTCCAAAGTCAATATTTGAAACAAGATCAAGGAAGACACTGGAAGAATTTGAAACCTCTTGTGTCCATAGCTACAAGAAATATCAAATATAACCTCCTGACAGGATTAGAAAAAATTCTCATGCTAAAGGTCTATTTAAATCAGTATTTATCACCCTATATGACATGTCAGGATTTCAGCAAGCGAGAAAAAAAAAAAGTCATGACAAAAGGAAAAATATATATATTGTCTGAAGACACAAAAGAACCAGCAGAACCAGAATCATATATAATATCAAAGTTGGAATTATCTGATGGAACTGAAAATAATTTTGATTAGTATGTTAAGGCTCTAACGGAAAAGGTAGGCATCATGCAAAACCAGATGGGTAATATCAGAAGAAAAATGGTAACTATCAAAAGGAAATTCTAGAAACTAAAACAAACAAAAAATAAAAACATAGTTAAGAAGAAAGAAAAATCCCTGGTCCAGCTGTCATGGTGCAGTGGTAGGGCATAGTTGTGCAATACTGGTGTCACATGGGAGGGCCTGGGTTTGAATTCTGGACTAGTCTGAGCATCTCAGGTATAATAGCATAACTGTGACCCTGGCTTAATGAGGGTCCAGAACAGAAAGATCATAGTATTACATGATACTGACAGGGATGCCTCGCTCTGCCTCTCTCTCTCTCTCTCTCTCTCTCTCTGTCTATCTTTCTCTCTCATAGAAAAGTTTTAAAAAAATAAAAATTCCTTGAAGAATACCCTTGAGTAGACTTGACAACGCTGATAAGGGAGTTGGTTACCTTGAAGATAGGCTGATACAAATTTTTCAAACTAAAATACAAAGAGAAAAAAAGTGAAGAAAAAAAAAAGAAAATACATCAAAGAATTGTGGGACGACATGAAGCAATATGACATATGTGAAATAGGAATACAAGAAAATGAAAATAGAGCAGAAGATACATTTGAAGAAATCATGGCAGCAAATCTTCTAAAACTAGTGACAAACACCAACCCATAGATCAAAGCAGCTCAGATCACACACACACACACACACACACAGACACACACACACACAAACCTACACACACAACCTAGTCATATCATATTCAAATGGAAGAAAACTAAAGGAAAAGTGTTTAGAGAAGCCAGAGGAGGGACCAGCAGATGGCGTAATGGCTATGTCACTGGACTCCCATGTAGTTGACTGTGGTTTGAGTCCCGGACCTAGTGGCTTAAACTCATGCTGGGCACGTGAGTGTGTGTGCCCAAGATCCCTAGAGGAGAATGGAGGTTTGTGTCCCATCCCAAATTCACATTGAATTTCATCACCAATGTAACAGTATTAAGAGGTGGGGCCTTCAAAAGGTGATTAGTCATGAGGATGGAGCCCTTGTGAATGGGATTATATGTTCTTAAAAAAAGGGCTTGATGGAGAAGGTTTGTCTTTTTTTGCCCTTCCACATTCTGCCAGGTGAGAACATAGTATTCCTCCCCTTTGGAGAATGCAGCATTCAAGGAGCCATCTTGAAAGCAGTGACTAGATCTTACCAGACATAAAACCTGCTGGTGCCTTGATCTTGAACTTTCCCATTTTCTAAACTGTGATAAAATAAACTTTTCTTCAGCAAAAGTGAACTAAATCAGAAATGTACTAATCATTTGAGGAAAAAGTAATTCTAATCTTACAAAATCTTTTTCAGAAAATGTAAGAGAAAGGAACACTCCTCAAGTCATTTGATGAGGTCAATATTAATCATATATAAATTTTAAAAAGATATGAAAAAAATAGGAAACAACAGATCATTGTTTCTCATGAACATAGACATAAAAACCTTCAACAATACATTAGCATGCTAAATCCAATAATGCATAAAAATACACTATAGCCCATTAGGCTTCATCAAAGCATGCAATACTGGTTTAACTTTTGTAAAGCAATTTATTTCACCATATTAACAAGCTAAACAATAAAAATCATATGATCATCTCAATAGATGTAGAAAAGTATTCAGTAATATTCAATACCCATTCATAATAAAAATTCTCCAATGTGTAGGAGTAATAGGAAACTGTCTTAACCTGATAAAGTATAAAAAAACTTACTGTTAATATTGTATTTAATGGTGAGAGACTAAATGTTTTAATGCCTTAGATTAGGAAAAAGATAAGGCTATCTTCTGTTATCCACTCTTATGCAACATTGTACTGGAAGTACTAGCTAACACAATATGGCAAGAGAAATAACTAAAAGTTACTCAAATTTGGAAAGAAGAAATAAAACTTTCTTTGCTGATAATATGAATGTCTATGGAAAAAACGCCAAAGAAACCATACTGGGTGGGTGGAGTTATCAAACTATAAGCATAGAAAGGCACAAGATGGAAGGTAAATGTGCAAAACTCAAGAGCTTCCTCATATACCAGTAAGGAACAGGTAGAATTTGAAATCTAAAAGAAACGCATGTATACTATTTGTAATGACACTGAAAAATGAAGCATTTAGGTATTAAATCAAAAACATATGCACAAGCGGGACCAGCAGTTGGCTTAATGGCTATGTTGCTGGACTCTCATGTTGTTGACCACGGTTCGAGTCCTGGACCCAGTGGCTTAAACTTATGCCAGGCACATGTGCATGCGTGCCCAAGAGCCCAAGAGAGAATGGAGGAGAAGGGATTACGGCGTGGCCATCCCCATAGAGGGTGAGGGTGATTTCTCGCTTTCTGTCTCTCTGTCTCTGTCTTTCTAGCGAGCACGTGCACCCTAGAGTAAAAACAACTCCTATTACATATGTAATATGTAATAAAAGATTCAAATAAATGGAGACATAGTCCATGTTTATGGATTATATATCTAGATACTATTAATATATCATTTTCCCCCAGTTTCATCGTACAGTCAACCTGACCTCAGTCAAAATTCCAGCAAACTATTTTGTAGATATTGACATCCTAATTATAAGGTTTGTATGAAAAGGTGAAGGAAGCTAACACAATACTAAAAAAGAACAAAGTTAGAGGACTCACACTAACCAATTTGAAAACATACTATAGGGCTACAATATTCATGACAGTGTAGCACTGGTGAAGCAAAGACCCATAAATCAATAGAATAGACCAGAAACTCATTGTTTCCTGTAGAAAAGACAAATTGAAATTCTTTCACTCTGGAAAATAGTTTGGCAATGTCTTATAAAGTTAATCATATGGAGTCAGTAGGTCGTGTGGTGGTTAAGGGTGCTGGGTTCCCACATGGCTGACCATGGTTTGAGTCCTGGACCTGGAGGCTTGCCTTCTCACTTTCTCTCTCTCTGTCTGTCTCTCTGTCCCTTTCTGGAAAAATTAAAAATAAACAAACAAATAAATAAGTAAATAGAGTTCAATAAAAAAATTCGAAAAAAAAAAGTTAAAGATAAATGTACCAAATAATCCTGCAATCACAATCCTAGCTATTTACCCAACTAACTTAAACATTCTATGATCACACAGAAACATGTACAAGAACGTTTATAGTTGAGGCTAGAAGATGCTGTAGTGGTTAAGGTGTTGAATTCCCACATGGCTGAGTGCAGTTCAAGTCCCAGAATTGATGGGTACAAAATCATGCTGGGAGTGTGTGCATGCATGCCCAAAATCCCAAGAGAAAAATGAGAAGGGACTGCAGCACAGCCATCCCCAGTGGGGAGTGATTTCTTAGTTCTTCTCTCTCTATCTCATTCTTAGAAGCATCCTATAGCATAAGCTATATTTTTTGCAATTTATTTATTTTTAATTTTATTTATTATCATTATTCTTTAATTTTGACCAAAATGACAAAGGAACGGAGAGTGAGAAATTAAGCTGTCAGGTTTAGGATCTGATCTATGGTCAGCCATGTGGGGAGTCCAGCACCCAACCAACATACCAACCTCCAGGCCCAGCAAAAACCCT
>NW_006202806.1:847521-852278 GCF_000334495.1 Tupaia belangeri chinensis
ATTACAGTAGCTTTATTCATTATCACCAAAAATTAGAAGGAAACAAAATTTCCTTCAATGGGAGAATGGGTAAACTGTGGTATTTTCATACTATTCTGAAATAAAAATAAAGTATTGGGCCCAGCAGGTAGTGTACTAGCTGAGGCACTGGGCTCCCCATGCCCATCCACAGTTTGAACTCCAGATCCGGTGGCTTGAAAATCACTCCAGACTTGTGTTTGTGCATGCCCAAAATCCTGAGAGGAGAATGGAAGAGAAGGGATTGCAATGTGGCCATCCTCCTGGGAGATGATTTCTCACATTCTCTCTCTCTGTCTCTGTCTGTCTTTCTCCAGCAAGCACACACACCCAATGATAACCCCCCCAAAAAAATAATAAACTATTAATTCATACAAAATATCAAGTTTTGCTAAGTAGAAGAAGACAGATTGACAGGTTTGTAAAATATACAATTATAAGTATAACATACCAAAGAAAGACAAAACTATATGGACAGAAAATCCAGTGGATTCCAGGGGGTTAAAGGAATGGTATTTTCTGAGTAAGGGAAACGCAGGGGATATTTTAGGGTCATGAACTTAATCTGTACCATACTGACTTAGTGGCTTACATGATGTTATGCTTCTGTTGGTTTTTATTTTTTTTTTAATTGCTGGAGGGTGTGTGAACTCACTAGAGAGAGAGAGAGAAAGAGATAGGGAGAAAGACCCCCTTCTCCAAAGGGATGTGGTCATGCCACAGTCTCTTCTCCATTTTTCCATCCTGTTGTGTTTTTGGATATGCATGAACACACACAACTCAATGTTTTTTCAAACTACTGAGGTCAGGACTTGAACCACGGTTGACTATGTGAGATCTAGCTCCCTTAACCCCTAGACTCCAGGGCCAGTCCAATGCTATGCATTTGTTAAAATCAGTAGCACAATGACCTTTGGTATGCATAAACTTAGGAAAATCAATTGGGGAATAAGAGCATAAAAGAATGGAATTCAGATTGTAAAGAAATCGTCTAATTCTTGTCAAAACATGTATGTCATAAACTCATTGAAAAGGGGAAGAAGGTACTGACTCAAGTTACTTGGAAAAAATCATATTCTGATTGGAAATTAGGATTAATGTAAAAAAAATAAAGGTATGTAAACCCTGAACTCTAGGTGATAAAGTCCCATGAAGATAAAAGTTAGCAACTCTAAAGCTGCTATGCATGTATCCTGGGATCTAACGAATAGGTAAAAGGAGGCAGATGATGGGAGCCAAATTTTTCATTACTGGAGTGAAAAGTTGCAGATAAGCAAGAGAAGAAAACCAGAGAGAACTAATTAATATTAACTCATATTTAGTTTTTTAAATTATTTTATTTAACTTTATTTATTGATTTATTTATTTTAATTTAACCAGAGAGGGACAGAGTGAGAGAAAAAGTGAGTGCAAGAGAAAGTGAGAAAGCAAGCCTCCAGGTCCAGGACTCGAACCGTTGTCAGCCATGTGAGAGTCCAGTGCCCTTAACCACCACATCATCTGCTGGCCCCAACACATGTTTCGCTTAATAGAAAAATAAATATGTAGATACAGAAATATTTTAGATGTATTCATATACATGGGTTGGTATACATACATATATTCTTAGCTCTGCTTACTGACAGGGCCTACAAGCAATGACACCCTAGTAACAATGAATATAGCAAGCACTCATATCTTTATTTCTAATCCAATTCTCCAATAGAAAGAATCAGGGCTTCTTAAAAGAAATTTTTGATTTTATGGAAGAAGCATAAAATAGATAAAATTAACATGGAGCATCTTACAGTGCCAGAATGTAAAGAAGTGCTTATAAATCAAAAATAACAAGCCTGATAATATCAAGCATGCTAAAGAGACACTGAGACCAACTGAATGAATTTTCAATAACTAAAGCTGGAAAAACTTGGGCAAAAATAACAGCAAAAATAAATAAATAAATAAAGTGGTACAGGATTATAACCCAAACTGAAAAAGTCCATAAGGATATAAGTAAATGCTCAAGTATATAAATAAATGAAGAGAAGAATTCCAAATAGGCAGAAGAATTCCAAGAATTCCAAATAACTAATGTAGATATTCTGGGGTGGAGATGTCCCATAACTCTTCAAATTTGAGCTGTACATAACTACTTCCTTCAGAATAGGCTATTGTGGGGAGGGAGAAAAGAAGTAACTGTAATGGGGACAATTGGCCAAAATGACTTCCATCTCAGTGATTAAGGTCAATATCAACAGTGATAAGTCATATTAAAACTATGTTCCCTCAACATGATGTGATGGAAAGGAATTTTTACCTCTGGGTTTTCCCCTACAAACCCATAATCCTTATCTAATTGTGAGAAAAGAAAAATTAGACAAGCCCCAATTAAGAGACATTCTAGAAAATATCTAAAGGTGAATTTTCAAAATTGTCAAGGTCATAACAAACAAAATAGTCTGTGAAATTGTCACAAAAAGACAAGGTGAAGGAAGCCTAATAAAATGTAATGCGGCTTCTAGATTCCAACGTAGAGTAGACAAAGACCATTAGGGATAAACAACTAATAAAACAAACCAAGTGCAGAGATTAATAGTAACATACCAATGTTGATTTCTCAGCTGTGAGAGATCTAAGATGTTCACAAGAGGAAAAACTGAGTGTGCAGTATATGAGAACTCTCTATTTCTTTGCAACTTATCTGTTAATCTAAGCCTGCTCCAAAATAAAAAGTTATTTAAATTAAAAAGTAGGTAAGTACTTTGGAAATAAGTAAATACAGGAATAGGAATGTGGAGGAAAGAATATTAGGAGGGTTTAGAAGTTGAGGACATCTTTGATTTAAAATGACATTTAAACCAAAACTTAAAGGGGATGAGAAAGTTAACTTTTCATATCTCTGAGGAAGAAGTCCACTGCCAGACAGAAGTGTCAGTGCAAAGGCACAAGGCAGGAGAGCACTCCTGGTATATTTAAAGAACAGCAAGATGGTAAAGTGTAAATGCAGCATATGCTTTAAGCAGAGATAGGGAAAAGAGGCCAGAAAAGTAATTGGTTGTGGAAGGGCAAATGATGTACATTGAAGGTCACTGTATGATGTTGGCTTTTACTCAGTGCAATACCGAACTGTTGCTGAGTTTTGAGCAGAGGAGTAACACCAAACAACTTAAGTTTTAAAAGCATTTCTTTGATCTTAGAACAGAAAAATGACATTAGTGGAAAAACTGATGAAGTCTGAATAAAGTCTGCAAACTACAGTTAATTAATAGGAATACATTAATGTTAATTTCATTGTGTTAACAAATGTGATATGGATGGTTATATAATATGTTAACATTAATGGAAACTGCATGAAGGGTATGCGGGAACTGTCTGTACTATCTTTGCAATTTATCTGTGAATCTGAAAGTATTCCAAAATAAAAAAATTTATGAAGAACATTAATTGCATCAGAGGAAAGAAGAGATTGATTGTTCCAGCCAGACGCTAACAACCACCACACTTCAGGCCTTAACACATCAAAGACTGGGTTTCATTTCACATTAAAGAATGACCAGAGACATAATCGCCTTATGGTCAACAGTGGAGGGGTCCTCTCCTGATATTTAGACCTGAAAAAGAGCTTTCTAATATTCAGCAGAAAGCAGGGTGGAATTACGTCAGTCATAAGTAAGCAAACTTCAAGAGTATCTTAAAAAGAACCAATCAAATACATATACAGAGCTTCTAGTATGTGTTCAGTAAACATTAGGAGGTATGAGGAGAGAATGTTTTCCTGGAGGAAAACTTTGAATGCCCCTAGTTGACACTTCATTGGATTTCTCTATTCAAGTCAGGTTCTCTCTAAACATCAAGAGACTGATTTCTTCATCACTTGACATTGCACCATTTAATTTGTGGCCTTGGGACCCTAACTTCATCTTAGATAAACTTTTCTAGGAAAATGGAAATGTACATTATAAACAGATTACATACATTTTTCTTGCACCAAAATAAACTCATTCTTTAATTCCATTTTCCAAAAATTTCTTTGAAGTCCTCTTATACAGTAGTACTTCAGAATCAAAAGGCAGGGATTTAAAATGGATGGCCATTAAAAATTCTTCCAGAGCTTCATTCCCTCCATAATTAAATTTTCACTTGATTGAGGCTTCAAGCTTTTCTGCATTCACTTGGTCACTTTTTTTCCCTTTAGGAAAGACCACTTCTCTTGGAATCCTTTATTTCTCTACTACATGGTCAAATTTCTTATTATTCACCATTTAGTAATAATCAAACAATGGCATCTGCACTCGTGTAAAATTGATACCTATTTGTGGAGGACAGAAAGGGAGACTTTTTGATCAGAGAAAGTCAAATGGATTGTTTCTGTTCAACTTCAACGGCATTGTCATTCCTTTTTTTTTTTTTTTTAGAGAGGTTTTTGCTGTAGGGTGCATGCGCTCACCAGACAGACAGAGAGAGACAGAGAGACAGAAAGTGAGAAATCACCCCCCAGGGGGGATGGTCACGCCGCAATCCCTTCTCCTCCATTCTCCTCTCAGGATCTTGGACACGCACGCACAACCGCCCTGCGTGAGTTTTAAGCCACTGGGTCCGGGACGTGAACCGCGGTCGACTACATGGGAGTCCAGCGACATAGTCATTACGCTAACTGCTGGTCCCACAGCATCGTCATTTCTAAAAGTGAAAAATCTCTCCTGAGAAGATAACTCATCCCATTGAACTCACACTCAGGTGAAATCATAAATGCGTGACTG
>NW_006202806.1:852426-879516 GCF_000334495.1 Tupaia belangeri chinensis
CTGCTTTTTCTTTTCCTATGTATCATATCCCTATTAATCTTACCTTGGGAAAAAACGAAATGATCTAACTTACAAAGCGACAGATTAAAAACTGTATGAATTATTTTCATATTTTTAATGAAAAGGGATACTTCTCCTAGAACTGTATTCATTTATCCCCAAGATTTCCAATGGGCCTGAAAGACATGAATGGGCTTCATCTTACTGTCACAGTTTTTTTTTTATGTCTATTAATAATTCAAAGTATGCTCAGGGGTATTTCAGAGACATTGCCATGTATTTCAATAGATACTTCCAAATAACTTATACGGTTGTTTAATATGTATGATGCTTCTACAATGTGTTCTCACCTTTATAAAATGCAACGACCCTGGATCTCTTCCATGGAACATCACTTGCCTCACAATAAATATATGGATGTAAATGCAGGGCTAAGTAGCTTAAGTTTTAGATCATCCAATTCATCTTTTATAAGATTAACATTTAAAGTGATCTGTAGGATAGAGAAAAAGCTAAGCTCATCTAGTGTTAATAAAAATAAGATCTTATATTTTAATGCTTTATAAATTATAAATTGTGTTTTCATAAATTATCTTGTTTGAGGAGCCTTATAGGAACTCTGAGTCATAGATAAAATCAACGTGTTATCTCTATTTCATAGATAAATCTGTCACAAATGAGTCTACTAAGAGAAATGTAATAACTTCCCAAAAGTATACACATTAAAAAGCAAAAGAGAAATAACAAGAAATCCCTAGTCTTTGATATTTGGTCCAATGATGAACTCTGGGTACAGACATTTAAATAGAATTACTCATACTAGTATGGAAACTGAATCACTTCATTTTCTACTTTCCCAGGGTTAGCTGAAACATAACTTAAGGCACTTTTGTAATAATTTCTCTTTCTCTATATATATATTAGGAATGATTTGCAAGTATACCCCCTTGCTTTCACGTCACTGTTAAAAATAAAGTATGAACACATAGAACTCACTATGATAGCTGCTATTATTTTAAAGGATAGACAACTGTCTCTGCAAGTAATGTGGTTAGAAGGAATTGTACCAATCTCCCAGATATTCATCTTAAATGTACACAGAGGCCCAGCAGATGCTCTGAGATTAATATACCTGGAAATTTTGGTGTTATCTATATATGCTAGAGAGGGCATTATCCTTATAAATGCCATAGAGGTGAGGATGGAAGATGAAAGAGAAAGTGAGAGAGAAAGGTGAGGCTCTCAAATTGACCCTGTTTTCCAGGTAAGGTGAACAGATGCATAATAAATAATAGAGGATAGTAAGAGGAAGATCAGGATTACCGTGATGCAGAAGTTACATTTCTCTAACTACATCACTAACCAATTTTTATTGTTCACTATTTAATTTAATCCACTTATTTCTCCAAGTTTTGGTAGAAAATAGGTTTCCTCCTAGCTCTTAGATATCCAGGACAAATGCTTCCTAATATGCAGATTGGCCTGAACTGTTTAGTTAGAGGACTAACTTGCAACAAACGATAGTGTTTTTCCTAATAAATGAACATAAAAAGTCTTGTCATAAGCTCTAAGTACTTCTTTTGAAATAAAAAAGTCTTGTCATAAGCTCTAAGTACTTCTTTTGAAAGGAAATGACATATTTATTGCTCATCTGTTACATACAAAAAATCCTGTCTTTGCAAAATAATAAGCATCACCACTGTTAGTTTTCGGTAATCTTAATTAACAAGAGAGACTGTAAATTCCTGACTATTATATCTAACTTTATAATTAGGTAAGCCAGAATAAAATTAAGATTTATCATCTAACTTTGGAATCTGCTGAATCTTAATTTTTCCCATGATGCTTGATCAGACTTTAATTCACAGTTAGGAATCAAAGAAAATTCTTATTTTTTTATCAGCTAACAATCACAAGTTGTAGTGAAAAATAAGGTAGTAGTCTAAGCAGTTCAGGATGATCATTGCAAATTTACTAGCCTTACACATAAACCAGTGTAGTTTGATTTAAATACCAGTATCTGGAATGCCATTAATGAAAATAGTGGTGAAAGAACTGCCTCTATGAATTTTTCATGAAGAACTCCCAGTGCATTTTTTTAAAATATTGGAAACAAATGTCTGATCTGAAAAGGTATATATCCTTTCCTGAAGTTAAATTAAGGACATCATATTTCTTAGTAACAGGTACACCAAAGACAGATTTCAGAAGCATCAATAATATTGATTGTCCTCTTGGCAAACTAGTCTCTCTACTTATCTGAGGGAACATTACTCAGAACTCTTCTCTGTCCATAGTTCTGAAACATTACATCAATTTTTATAATGACTGACTTACTAAGTGATCATTTTTATTTTGTTCTCTTTATTCATGATAGAGTGCATGTGTACACACTAATATGTATGTGTGTGTGTGTGTGTGTGAGAGAGAGAGAGTGAGAGAGAGAGAGAAACATCTACCATAAGACCTGATCATGCTGTGATCCCCTTCTTCCAGTCCTCCAGACCATCAAATTTTGGGCACCTGTACTTGTGCCAGATGCACTTCAGGCTGACTGGCCAGGGATTCAAACCACAGTTGCCATGTGGGATCCGGAACTTCTTGAGCAGTGTATTCCCGCTGTGCCACAGAGCCAGCTCGATTTAGATGTGATATTTATTTTTCTTCACTGTTTTTTAGCCCTTTTAGGTCTACCTTTAACAATGTCATCTATGTTCATCATCTTAATATCATGTATAACTTTTTCATTGCTTTGGGGACTCCACAGCTTTTCCAAACGCATTCCCTGGCATTTCCTTAACAACAGACATCACCCTTCATGTACCGCCCAACTTCTATTTTCTTCTTCAAAGAAAATATTTCTGGAAAAATTTTGCACTTTCTTCCCCTACTACTCCTGAGTGATTCAACTGTCAAAAAAAGATGACTCTCTCATTGTTAAATCCAGCATTAGCATTTCTCTTCTTTTTAATATATTTCTCAGTAGTAGCTTTGTTGACTACACCTTCCTTCTTTTTTTAATTTTTAATTTTTACATACAATAAAAATACTTTATTCAACTTCGCAGACCATCCGCATGGGCCAATCTGTCATCCTAGACATCCAGGACCCAGCATACTCAGCACAGCTTCTGAGCCCCTCTTTTGGACTCAAAGAGAGTTAAGTACGTTGTCCTCGCTCATGGGGCCTTCATATGATGGATAATGGAGCGGCTGGTGTCGTCCATGAATTCCACACACACCTACGTACACTGTCCCTGAAAGCCAGTCCTGCCCAGCACTTCGGTGACCCTAGCCAGCTTGATGGGCTATACGGAACTCATGTCCATGATGGTGGCGCAGTGGCGGCTGTCAAGCAGAGACTACGCTTTCCTTTTTAAAACAATTCCTTTTCCTGTCCTTTATTACACTGTACTTTCCCTGCCTCATGTGTTATTCCCACTCACTCTTCTTTGTTGGCTTCTCTATGAGGTATACAAGATCCAAAAAGTGACCTTCTGGTTTTCTGTATCTATCCAGTCGTATCTTCTGGCTCTGAAAACCAGAAGAAAAATTTTCGAATTCCAAAATTACCTCCCTGGGCTTGAGTCCTCCCTGGTATACCAGACTCCTTTATGTATCTAGCAGTTCAACATATCCACTTGAGTAGTTCAACATATCCACTTGATTGGGCAGTCATTTCACAGGCCATTTCAAAAAAGAACTCTTGATTTCGTCCTCTATCACACTTGCTCCTCCCCAAGAGTTTTTAATCTCAATAAATAAGTTTATGATAAAGGAAAGGTGAAGGATTACTTTATCAAAAAACCTTGAGTAGAACAAAGATATTAGCTAGAGTGCACAAGCAGAAAGGTTCACCTTTCCCAGGACAGTCAATTCATAGTGACCAGAAGGAAAGCAGGGTATGTGAGCGCAGACATAGATACTCATGTGGAAGTTTCTGGAAATTATCTTCTATGCTCACTAAAACAGTAAGTCAGGTCTTTGACTGAAAGCAAGTGTGGAGCAAGAGAGGAGGATGTCACCGAAATCTTATCAAGACTTAGCTCAGTATAAAATCTCTGCTTTCTATCGTTTCGGTTACCAGCAGCCAACTGTGGTCAGAAAATACTAAATGGAAAAATTCCAGAAAAAAACAATTCATGTTTAAAAATATCTGTAAATTTAATAGAACCACTCAGGGCTAATTTTTTGTTTATAGTTAAACAATTATGCCATGGATTATAATTAGTGTATTTCTTTAAAAGAGCATCCCCTTCATATTCATTGTTGTTCCCTTCAGTAGCACACATTCGATACCTGATGTCAGATGTTAAGTCAGATGGGGGATATTTGCTCAAGGACTATGTACCAAATGACTGGTGACCTTTCCAATTTTAAAAGACAACATTCATAAGCATTCCATGTGTTCTGATCTCCAAGCTAAACATTTTCAAAATTTTCACTAATTCCACTTATGTCATCATTTCAACCTCCCACTCAGCTGCCTTTGAACATAATCTAGTCTTTCAAAGAGGCTCCTAAATGTGGCATCCAGAGCTGAACCCAGCATGCCACATATGGCCTGACAAATACCATTGGAGTATTCTGGAATTATCAGTTTCCTTAATATGGACATCATTCTTCTATAAATATAACAAAGAACAAATTACATTCCAAAGGATAGCTGATTTATTAGTGTTCCACCACTAATGCATTCTCCCAACAGATGTGGTTCATATGGAAAATCATTTATCATTGACACTACAAATATATACCACAGAACTTTTTTTTTCTTTGAACAAAATACTGAAGCTGACTTAACATCCAAATATGTACATGATTCAAATACCCTCTACTTTTTTTTTTTTTTTTTTTTTTGTTTTTTTTTTTTTTTTTTTTTTTTTTTGAGCTGCATAATCATCCAGCCCAGGTTATGAGAAGCTTTAAAAAATCATTGCAGAATGTAAACCCCATGCCTGGTGCTGCAATGCCTTCTCCTCCATTCTCCTCTCAGGATCTTGGGTGCACACTCACATGTGCCCGGCATGAGTTTAAGCCACCAGGTCCGAGACTCAAACCGCAGTTGACTACATGGGAGTCCAGTGACATAGCCATTACGCCAACTGCTGGTCCCATCAAATTGCCCTTTCCAGTCACCTAGAAAGTCATACAATCATGAAACACAATTGAAGCATGTATATCAATGAGCTGTATCTCTTTTAGGGATATGTTTTATGCTTCTAAAACTCATAAACAATAGTTTATAGAATCTTTATTGAAACAATTGAGTGGTAACTAATACTCATGAGTTATATCGACCAAGATCTAATCAATCAAGCTAAGATTTCTTGTGTCGTTTATTCTTATGGTACAATATCACTAAATTTACTTAGGGAAAATATGGTTTGGGATTTGTTTAACTTATCAACATATTTTAAAATATGCTGTGGATACAGTGAATATAGAAATTCTAACATACGAATTTTTTGCTGTGAGAAGTCACAGCCTAGACAATCAACAATGAGATCGAATGTGTCCTTGGGAGAGTAATAAGCACAAGTGGCGCTTCAATGTAACACAATTTCTTGGGACCAGCAGTTAGCATAATGGCTATGTCACTGGACTCCCATGTAGTCGGCTGCGGTTCAAGTCCTGGACCCAGCAGCTTAAACTCACGCCGGGCATGTGTGCGTGTGTGCCCAAGATCCCAAGAGGAGAATGGAGGAGAAGGGATAGCGGCATGACCATCCCTCCTGGGGGGTGATTTCTTGCTTTCTATCTCTCTGTCTCTCTCTGTCTTTCGCACCCTATAGCGAAAACCTCTCCAAAAGAAAAAAAAAATAACACAATTTCTTATTAGAATAATTGTATCAGTATTGAAACTTCTCCATTTTATCAGTTACAAGATAATAAATATTTATATATGGCATATATATAAGGTTTTTTCCCAAAAGTCCATGAAATGTGTATTATAAAATTTATTTTGCACTAAAATAAACTTGTATCTTAATTCCACTTTTCATGTTGGAAGTGCCTTTATATGTGTACTTAGAGATATTCAAATTTGTATATATCTATACATATGTTTTAGGAAGAACAAGTTCAAAACTCCCTTTAGACTGTCATCTGTAGTGACAAAACAATTAGAATAAAAATCACATTACCTTTCAAACAGGTTTATGTGGTTATTATTAGAATGAAACCTTGTGTTAAAATTTCCGCTGGTCTGAGGATGAAATGCAATAATCAGAAAATGAAGTAAGTGAAAACATTACATTCATGAGCTTTATACCAAGATTTAAGAATTAGGCATAATTTAAAAAAAAAAGAATACTAACATATCAATGCTTTTGGCATCCATTTAAGATGTTACTCATAGAAAAGTGATTTTATAATTATTTAGTCATTCTTCCATATGATACCATTAAATAAAATGAAAGTATTTTACTTGGTAATACTGATGAAGATATTTCCACATTTCAACAACCTCACTTCAACTAGTAGAAGATATAAGGTAGGGACCAGCCTGGGGTGTGGTGGTTAAGGTGGCTTGAAAAACACATAGGGTACCTGTGCATGTGTGCCAAACATCATGAAGGGAGGGAGAGATGGAGGAGAAAGGATTGAGGAGTCACCATTTTCCATGAGAGGTGCTTTCTCACTCTCTCTCTCTGTGTCTCTGTCTCTGTCCAGACATGAGCTCATGTGCCTTCTGACAAAATTTTTAAGATTAAAGAAAATATAAGGCAGGTTGCTTTTGGTAGGCAGCACACCCCTGAATGGCACTAACATCCCTCTAAAACCAGGAACATGAAAGTCCTAGACAAAAATGTTAATTCACAGTTTAACTTTATATAAATAAAAAGGATATTCTTAGTTGCCAGAAGCAGAAAGTCAAGTCAAAACAACGTTAACTATAAATTTAATACCATGGTGCTTCAAGATGGTATCAGACTTGAAAACAGGCTCTGATAGCCCAAGGTTAGGCTGCAATGCTCAACAAAAGGATAGAAGATATTGTTTGGGGGCTGGTACCAATCTAATTTCCTTTGGATATACACCCAAAAGTGGGATGCTGGATCCTATGATGGTTTTATTTTTAGATGTTTAAGGAACCGCTATACATTTTTTTTAAACTAGCTATACTAATTTATATTCCAACAATGTACAAGGATTCCCTTTTCTCAACATCCTTGCCAACACTTGTTTGCTTTTGTCTTTTTTTAAAAAAGGAATTACTTAATTTTATTTATTATTATTATTTTTAATTTGCTATAGACCACGTGTACATACCAAAGAGAAAGAGAAAGCAAGCCACCAGATCTGGGAACTCGGTCAGTAGTTGGCCATGTGGGAGTCCAGTGCCTCAACCACTACGCCCACCTACTGACCTGCACTTTGTCTTTTTGATAGCATACTTGTAGATGTGAAGTAATATCTCACTGTCTTTTTAATCTGCAGTTTGTGTATTTCTTTCCAATTCTTCTAGTTTTAATTTGTTTCTCCTTATTCAGTCAGATTATCATATTTGCTGGGTCCACATCTGCTGATTCAACTAATGGGGAGGAGGTCAAAAAGGTTGGGAAAAAAATCAATCAAAATCTGTACTGAACGCATACAGACTATTTTCCTTGTCATTATTTCCTAAACAATACAGTATAACTACTTATAGAATATTTACATTGTACTAGGTGTAAGTAATTTAGAGATGATTTAAAGTATATGGGAGAATGTCCTTGAGTTATATGCAAATACTATGCTTTTTATGTAAAGTACTTGAGTACCTGCAGATTTTGTTATTCCCAAGGGTCCTGGAACCAATAACATGTGGTACTGAGGGTCCTTTGCATACAGTATTATCTAAATCCTCCCTTACAATGTTAAACAGAAGTGGTGATTGTGGGGGCCAGCACTTAGCATAATGGCTATGTCGCTGGACTCCCATGTAGTTGACCATGGTTCGAGTCCCGGACCCGGTGGCTTAAAATCACACCGGTTGCATATGCGTGCATGCATGCCCAAGATCCCAAGAGGAGAATGGAGAAGGGATCACAGTGTGGCCATCTTCCCTGGGGACGGAGGGGTTGGTTTCTTGCTTTCAGTCTCTCTGTCTTTCTGGCGAGCACACATGCCCTATAGCAAAAAAAAAAAAAAATCTCTCTCTCAAAAAAAAAATTAAAAAAAGTGGTGATTGTGGATATTTTTATCTTAATCATTCTTACTTCCTTCATTTCCCCACTGAGTTTGAGATTTGTTATTAAAGAATTTCCTTTATACAACAAATTTGTTAGTAGATCTTTTTTAATTAAATGATTTTAGGGACTAGAAGATGGCATAATGATTACATCACTTGATTCCTAGATAGTCCAAAGTGGTTCAAGTCCCAGACGTGGCAGTTTAAAACACACCAGGATCATGTGCATGCCTGCCCAAAGTCCCAAGAAAAAAATAAAGGAGAACAGATTGCACCGTGGCCATCCTCCCAGGGGGTGATTTTTGTTTTCTGCCTCTCTGTCTCTCTGGTGAGCACATACACCCTATAGCAAAAAGTCTCTCTCAAAAGATTTTAAAAGTTATTTAATTTTATAATTTTAAAAGTTATTTAATTATATAATTTTCTTTTTAATTCTGTCACTGGTGTGAAATATATCCTTGAACAAACTTAATTTTACTATGTTTTATTTTTTTTCACATTGCACAATTCAGTTTGTGTCTTAGTTCAGAAAACTAAAAGCAGTCACATGTTCAGTTACAAATGAACTTTTGAGAGAGTGCTCTATTATATTTATATGTAAAACCTATAAAAAAAAAAGTAAAAACAGAATGGGGAAAGGAACAGTCTAAACAAAGATGTGATTGAGTTGAGCCTTTTGAATCCACATTGGCTTATCCTTGGCTGCTCCCAGTAAAGTGGGACCTGTGCAAGGCATGGGATAAGGTCATTTTCCAGAGAAGCATTAAAGCACCTGGAAAATGTGTGTACCAACTGATAAAAGGAATCTGGCCAGGATTTTACAAGAAATTTCTTCATTAATTCTTTATTTAAGATTCTTTGCATCTGGATCAATCCTATGAAAACTACAGTGATGGGTCAAATCCATCCCACTGTTTTTTTAAAATAAAGTTTTACTAAAACACAGCCATCCTCATTCATTTACATATTGTCTGTGGCTGCTTTATCTACAATGAGTAGATAAAACTGAGTTGAGTAGTTGATATGGAGACTGTCCCACAAAGCCTAATTTATTTGGCATCTGACACTTTACAGAAAAATATCCCAAACTTCTGATCTAGATTCGTATTGAGATTAGTAATTTTTCTTACTCTCATTTGCTTGTTGATTTAATGAAATCAAATTTATAATAATTTTGATTATTGAAATTAAATAGGCTGTTCTGCATTTTTCTAGACTTAGAAATATTTTAAGTTGATGAAAATTTTTCTTAGAACTCACTGGTAAAACTTGCTAAGCATGGAATTTTATTTGTAGGAAGGTTTTAAAGTACTAATTCAATTTCTTTAATTATTAAGCTACATTAAAAGATTAATTTTTCATATCCTTTATGTAAATATTGTTTAATATTTTGACAGATGTGCTTATGTGACCTAAGTTTTATATTCATTGACATGTAGTTGTTCACTTAACCTTATTTTCTTTGGCACTTTTAATGTCCTCTTTCCTTTTTTTTTTTTAATTGCCAGAGGGCACATATGCTCCCCAGAGAGAGAGTACCTCCCAATGTGGTGTGATCTCACCACATTCCTTTTTCCTCCATTTCTCCATGTCCTCAAGATTTTAGGAATGTAAACACATATGCCCAGCAGTTTTTCAAGCTGCCAGGGCCAAGATTCCAATCACAGTCAGTCATGTGAGATCTGGTTCCCTAAGTACAACACTTAATCACTGTGCTATGGAACCAGAGCCCTTTCTTTCATAATATGCTTTGCTTTTCCATCCTTAACACTCTAAACTTTTATTAATCTTTTCAAATAACTAGCATTGTTGATTTTCTCATTTGATTCTTATTTGTTTCTAATTTATTAATTTATTCTTGTACCTCTATTACCTTCATCATAGTTTCCTTAGATTGTATTGTTTTTTTTTTTTTTTTCAAACCTTTTCAAGTTATATATTTGGCTCATAAATTTTGACCTTACTGGTTCCCAATATAAATGTGTGATTTATACTATATTTTTAAATGCCAGAGGACATGTACATTCACTAGAGAGACAGAGAGATGGAGAGAGAGAGAAAGCAAGTATCCCCCAGTGGAGCATGGTAAAGTCGCAATCCCTTCTCCATTTATTTCTCCATACTGTTGAGATTTGCACAGGACATGGTTTTCAAGCTGCCAGGGCTGGGATTCAAGCCACATGGTTGATCATATGTAGTCAACCTCTCCCAACCACTAGGCCACAGGGATAACCTTTGATTTATAGTACTTTATATTTTCTATCTATTTATGTACCTATCACGTATATTTTCACCATGATAATTTATTTTGCCATGAATTATTTAAAATATTTTTTTATTAATTTACAAATTTATGGGGTTTCTCTAATTATCATTTGTTTCTGTTTTCAATTTAATTGCTTCGTGTCATAGTACACATTGTGTCTGATTACAATTAAGTAAAATTTTCATTTGTTTCAGGATAAAGAGTCTTTTCATTAAAAATATTATTTATAATTGAATGATATAGGATAAAGAGTGTATTCATTAAAAATATTATTTATAATTGAATGATTAAGGTATTGTGTATTTCAACACTTCTTGAACATTCCCTGACAATATATCTCTGATTGGATTTTCAGAAAGGGGAGATAGGGAAAATGGAATAGCACTGTTAAAAATACTAAGCGTTCTTATTTCTTCTTCCCATTTTTTTCTACCTCTAACATAATTACTGCCTCTTTTCCTCTATTATACATTCTGGATAATTTCTTCTTATATATCATTATTAATTTATCCTTATCTCTACATAGTCTGTTGTTTAACCGATCTTGAGTATGAGTATTTACATTCAAGCTTTACAATATTTTTAATGTCTAGACAGTCCATATGATTATTCATTTGTAATGTGTTTTGTTGCTTTTATAGATTCTTGATGCTGTATTCAATTTTTTCTTTTTTATTTATAAATATCTTAAACATAGCTATTCTATGTTTTGTGTCTGATGAACCCTACATACTATAGTTTTTGTATTTGATTCTACCTCTTTTCTTGCTTGCTCATGGCACCTCATTCCATTGTATACTTTATGATATTTTCCTGTATGCATATACTCTTTGCAACACTGTACTTATGTGGGTATTCTTTAGGCTTGGCGTGACGGTCATTTCCCCAGGGAGGATTCATGTTTACTTTCAATTAATATAAAATTGAGTGTAAATTCACCTGCTTAGAATTTCGTGTGTTTAGAAATACCAAGGGAATGTATTTCTTCCTCCAACAAGCATAAATTCAAAACAGGCCCTCCATTTTACTTATTTGTTTTTCATTCTTATTTTTTAAGACAATAGAAATGTATTCTTTCAGAATTATGGAGGCCAAAAGTCCAAAATTATGGTGTTAACAAGGCCATAGACTCTTTGGAACATCCAGAGGAGAATCTTTCTTTGCTTCAATTCTAATTTCTGGTGACATTTAGCAATCCATGGCTTATAGCTTCATCACTCTGATCTCTTCCTCCATCAACACATACCCTTCTTTAGGACTCACCCTAAATTAGTATGGACTCATCTTGAACTGGTATGAAAAATAACTTTAAAATATTTGAAGAAAATGTAAAAAAAAAATGCCAGTAACATTGAGGTAGTAAAGGATAAGGAAAAAAAAAAACCTGAAAATAAATTTTTAAAACTATAAATTTATTTTTGGAAAAATTAAAATCCTACTCCAAAAGATGGTATAAATGGAATTAAAATAAAACTCATTAGGCCAGCCAGTAGTGTGGTGGTTAAGGTGCCTAGATCCCACATGGTCAACTGTGCTGTTCGAGTCTCAAACCCAGTGGCTTGAAAACATGCCAGGAACATGTGTGTGTGTGTGCACCCAAAACCCTAAGAGGAAAATGGAGGAGAAGGGGCTGTGGTGTGGTCATCCCCCTGGAGGGTGTTCTCTCACTTTCTCTCTCCTTCTCTGTCTCTCTGCAGCAAGCACCTGTGCCCCTTAGCAAACAAACAAACAAAAAATGATGACTCACTTTGTGAGGAAAAAAATGCATGGAGTGATTCTATTTTTAATTTTTTTTGTTTATTTATTTGTTTCATGAGAGAGAGGAATAGAGAGGCAGAGAAACAGGCACCTCTAACAGAATTTTCATTCTACAATTCACCCCCAGTTTCAGCTGGTTCTGATCATGGGCACATATGCGCATGCTTAGCATGCCTAGGTTCTGGTAGGTGAACACAAAATATTCCCTTGTGGGTCCAGTTGCATACTGCTGCACCCCTGTTTGACCCCAGTGATTCTAATTATAAAGAACTCATTATGAATATACTATATCTCCTCCTCCTTACTGAGCCAGAAAGGAAAAACTGTGTTCTTACAGGTAACAAATACAAGTTTCACCACTCCAAGATATAATCCAAAGAGTTCATAAATAAATTTCCTGTTTGTTCATTATTTAAGATAATATTACATAGTGTTCTAGTCTCTTCTGAACTAACATTTCAATTTGCTCTTGAATATAGTCCCTTCTCTTTAGTAATTTTATAATTTTAGAATTATTTATTTCATTTAATTAATTAATTTATTTGGAGAGTTTTTTTCCTATAGGATATGTGCACTTTACAGAGAGACAGAGAGACAGAAAGCGAGAAATCACCCCCCAGAGGTGATGGCCACACTGCCATCTCTTCTCCTCCATTCTCCTCTCGGGATTTTGGCCACACATACACATGCACCCGCCATTAATTTCAAGTCTCAGGTCTGGGACTAGAACCACATTCGGTCATGCAGGAGTCCAGTGACATAATCATTAGGCAATCTACTGGTCCCAATTTGATTTGTTATTATTATTATTTTAATTTAATTTGCTATAGGAAACATGTACTCACTAGAGAGAGAGAAAGGAAAAAAGCAAGCCGCTGGGTCTGGGACTTGAACCACAGTTGGCCATGTGGGAGTCTAGCACCTCTACCACCACACCATCTGTAGACTTTGCTTTTAAAATCAAATAACCTGACCATAGTTTTACTGTGGCAAAAACATAAAATACCATTAAATGTTGTGGACACATATAATTTAAACTAGTAGTGCACAAGTCAGAAGAAAATGTAATTAGGTCTTAAAACAAGATAAGTCCTTAAACCTGCTTTCTATCTACAAAATCATTCTGCCTCTCAACACTGATATGATGGTAGTAATTTTATAAGCTTGGTCGAAAAACCAATCTGAATTTGAACGAAATTTCCATTACTTTTCTGTTAGCTCCAGAGTGTACTACATAAATTAGAAATATTCACTTGTCAAAGATACCATTTCCTATTTTCAGTTCTTTTCTAATTTCCATCCTAAAAGTCATTCTGTGTGTGTGATGCCATGGCAAGACTGCTGGTATGCAGCCCCTGACACCCACAGAAGTGAACGATCTTAAACTTGACAAAGCAG
This sequence comes from Tupaia belangeri chinensis, assembly GCF_000334495.1. Taxonomy (NCBI): domain Eukaryota; kingdom Metazoa; phylum Chordata; class Mammalia; order Scandentia; family Tupaiidae; genus Tupaia; species Tupaia belangeri. The sequence continues at coordinate 866,024 of NW_006202806.1, forward strand.
GAAGTTCTCACTAGCACAAAAGGCATTTCCAAAAACTGCAAAACTCCTCCATAAATAGCATCATTTAAATAATCTTTTTAATAAATGTCAATATGTAGCACTCTAGATAATATTTTCTCCTATTTTTATTTCCCAAGTCCCAGCAACAAATTACAAAAAGCTATAAAATCAATGAAATCCATTGTATTCCACTTATCCAGCTTGAACAAATTCTCAAGACAGTAAAAGGTTTTCAGATGTATTTGGAGATGTCAAACGGTTTGGCAAGGCTTTTAAAAAGTTCAAACAGAGAAGAAGAAAGATGGAATAAAAATATAAAATCACCCTTTACTCTTCACAGTAACGACTCTTAGCATTTCAGTGAAAAATGCTTACTATTGAAACGATCTTGTGATGAACATCATTAAGAAAACTCATGTGTCATCAAGCACACTGCAAGTGATTTTTAAAATCTTTTTTTAGAATTATTTAATTTTAGTTGTTATTATCACTGTTGTTGTTAGTTAGCAACAGGGCTTGTGCACTCACCAGAGAGAGACAGGAAGAAAGACAAAGTGAGAAAGCAAGCCATCAGGCCCAGGATGTGAACCATGGTTGCCCATGTGGGAGTCCAGCACCTTAACCACCACACCACCTGCCGGCCCACTATTAGTGATTTTTAAGCTATATATTCATGACTGGAATTGCTGGATCAATGGACACACATTGAAAACTTCAGGAAATGTTATCAATTTCCCCCCATAAGAGCTGTACCAACATATATTCAAATTAACTGTGTGAGAGTCAGCATGCCTTATCCCCTTGGTCACACTGTCAATCTTTAAAAGCTCATTATTGTGTAACGGACAAACATGAATATGCATTCCAGGTCTTACCTGTGATTCTTGAACATATTTCCCAGGAGTGGTGCTCCTTTGAGAACTTCTACTGAACTGTTCCTGATCATATTCTTCCATCAACTAAGTTTATCCCTATGGAATTTATTAATAATTGAATCATATGGTATTGTTTTTCCTAGTGGATTTGGATAATTTCACAACATATTATGACTATTTATCCTCCACTGAACATGTTATGAATATTTTTTCTACTGTACAGGTCATTTTTAAGGTGTTTGTTTTGATCAGACAAAAACATTTCAGTCAATTTATATTTTTAGACTGTCAAATTTAACTTCATTTTTTCTTCACATCTTTGAGATTTGGAGTATCACTTAAGAAACTGAATCCAAAGAAAGTAAACATATTCTCCCATGTTTTGACCTAATAGTTATTAAAATTTAAGCCTAGAATCCACCTAAAATGTATTCCTGCATGTGAGATAAAGTAGATAATTAACATTTGCTTTCTAAGTTAATGACCAAATTGTCACAACACCAAAACCATTGACTAGCCCCTCCTTTGCCCATGTTAACACTATAAATACACACACACACACACACACACATATATATACATATATAATGTGTGTATATATATATATATATGTGTGTGTGTGTGTGTGTGCCTGCATTTTCTCTTGTTTTTTGTAAAGAATCATTAATTTTACTTGTTTATATTTTTAAATTTGCTACAGGGCACATGTGCTCACTAGAGAGGGAGAGAGAGAAAAAGTGAGAAAGCAAGTCGCCAAGTCTAGGACTCAAACTGCAGTTGACCATGTGGGAGTCCAGCACCTTAACTACCACACCACCTGCTGGCCCCTTTGCCTGTATCTCTTTACACTTGATCTTAGCCAAAGGTCAAGAAATGATTATCACACTGTTTTAATATTTCTTTGTACCATCTTTTTATACATAGTACAGAGAACTTTATTCTTTTTTATTTAATTTTTTTAGAGTTTAGGATTATGTAATCTTTCTTCAAGATAATTTTAGAATTCTATCTAGTTGCATAAAATATTCTTTTACTAAAATTGCAGTTAATTTAAACTGATTTCAGGAGATTTGACAAAATTCTTATTGAGTCTTTCCCAATTTTTCATTATTTGATTTGCATAACTTTTTACTAAGGATCAATGTGTTTGCAGCACACTTAAGCCAAGAAGTTTGAATTGTGCCAGGCCCCTGACAGTGGAATAAGCTCACTTTCAACATGTATGCTAGAAGCTACATTTTCACTGTTTTTAATGTATTCATTTATGCCCATCAATAAAGTTTTCTTCATATACCAATAAAGGTTTTGTCTTTTTCTCACACCATGGTCTTTTATTTCTCTTCTTGGGATTGCCTATGTAATATTTAGTAATATGAGCTAGTTTGTTCCTGATTTTTATAGGAAAGCATTCTTGAATTTTCTTGTAGATTTAACTGATCAAATTAATTACATTTCCTTTATCCTAAGTCATCCTGACATTTTTTTTAAAGAAATTTTTTATAAAATACCATTTTAGCTTTTATTTTCCCATTTTTTTTAAGTTTCAAAATTTTAACAATGTGGCCAGCAGGTGGCGTGGCAGTTAAGGCACTTGATCCCACATGGCCTACTTTGCAATTCAAGTCCTGGACTAGGCAACTTGAAAATTAAGCCCAGCACCTGTGCATGTGTGCCCAAAATCCCTAGGGGAGAGCAGATGAGAAGGAATTATGGAACACCAGTACATAGGCACAGACCGGCGTGTCCTTGGACTTAGAGAGCGGGTTGTCTGGCTTCTGGGTGGTTACGCTATATTCCCAAGTGACAAAAGAGAGAATTAAAAATGGGTGATGTAGAGAAAAGCAAGAAGATTTTTGTTCAGAAGTGTGCCCAGTGCCACACCATGGAAAAGGGAGGCAAGCACAAGACTGGCCCAAATCTCCATGGTCTATTTGGGCAGAAGACAGGTCAGGCCCCTGGATTCTCCAACAAGAGCAGAGGCATCACCTGGGGAGAGGATACACTGATGGAGTACTTGGAGAATCCCAAGAACATCCCCGGAACAAAAATGATCTTCACTGGCATTAAAAAGAAGTCTGAAAGAGCAGAGTTGATAGTTTATCTTAAAAAACCTGCTAATGAGTAATAGATGGCCACTGCCTTATTTACGACAAAACAGAAATGTCTCACTTTTTTAATGTGTACTATATTTTAATTGATCTCCTACACCAGAACTCAGATCATTAATGGCTGACAGGATATTTTTGTTGGACAATCCTTATTTAAGTAAGACTGGCTTGTGGTTAAATTAAATTTTTTTTTTATTTTGATAGTAATTTCAGTTCAGTAAGTGTTATCACTATTTGCCCTTTCTAAAGATATAATTGGCAATTCATTAATGATGTTCATCTTTCTACAAAGATGGTGAATGCCATCTCAAAGCCTGGTGGAGACTGGTTTTATTTAGGCTTATATGTAACTGGTTATATGAATATATAACTGCTGGAGAAATTGTTTCACTTCTCAAAACCAAGCAGACTCACCTGCATTTTAATTTGTGTTTATTAACCTGTTAAGCAAAAGCTAAAGATAAGGTAGTCATGTCTACTTCATATATTTGGTCATAACTCTACCAATTTAATTAGAATTCCCTGTATCCAAAATACTGCCTTTTACTTACTGAAAGATATTTTAGTGTGGTTTATGTATACTATCAAATAAAGTATATGTAACACTTTACATATTTATAAATGATTTGTAAGGTCAGACGCTTTTAAAAGTCAGTGTGACAAGATTTAGTAGCATATTAAATTATACCTTTGAATTGTATTATCTAAATCAGATTAAGTTATATTTCAGGATTGTTAGGCAACTGTTCAAAACCACATAGAAACTGATTGGTAATGGTGTTTTTTGACAATTTATTAGAAGGATTAAAGTAAAGGAGATATACCATCAGCATAGATTTGTAAATTATGCCATCATAAGACTTAAGATAATTAAAAACCAAATGACAGATTAAAAAAAATGAAGGAATTATGGTTCTGGCTATCTCTCCTGGGATGTGTTTTCTCACTTTCCTCTCTTCCTCTGTCTCTCTCTAGTGAGTACACACACCTTATATATATATAAAAAAAGATTAACAATGTATATTGATAGATTTTTCCATATCCAGCCAGTCTTGTCTTCTCAAGATGATTTTTATCTTACTACAAACAAGATTCAGCATGTTAGTATTTTATTTAGATTTGTTTGCATTTATTTTCATTGTCTAAATGGTGTATATGTTTGAGTATGTGTATTTGTGTTTATGTGTGTGTTTGTGTGTATGTTGTCTTTATCAATTTGTTGTCTCCATTACGAGCAAGTTTCAAAGAATGAGTGTGAAAAATATTAGACTCTGGAGTGAGCCCATAGCCTAGTTAAGGGAGCTGGATACCCATGGCCAAACCACAGTTTGAATACCAATCCTAGAGGTTTGAAAAACATACAGGGTCTATGTGCCTGCATGCTGAGAATTGCAACAGGACTGGGAAATGGAGAAGGGATTGTAGTGTGGCCATGCCCTATAGGGTAACTTCACAGTTACCATTGTCTGTGTGTGGTTGATACAAATTTAAAGTATACAATACAATATTATTATCTACAGTTATCATGCTGTACATCAGATACAGAGAACTTTTATCTTTTAACTGGTAAGGCCCTGGTAGCCACCATTCTCTGCTTCTATGTGAGCAACTCTTAGATTTCACATAAATAACGTCATGCAATATTTTTCTTTCTTTGTCAAGTTTATTTGAATTAGCATAAAGTCTTACAGGTTCATCCACATTGTAACAAATGCAGGATTTCCTTCCTTTTTTATGACCGAATAAATATATCACTGTGGTTTTCATTTGTATTCCCCTGATGATTAGGTGATATTGAGCACCTTTTCATATAGTTTTTGGCCATATGTTGTATGTCTTCTTTGGAAAAAGGCCTATTTGAGTATTTTGCCTATTTCATAAACAGGATTTTTGTTTTTGTTTTGTTATTGAGTTGTATGAGTTCTTTATATATTTTGGTTATTAATGCCCTGGCAGATAAATGGCTTTCAAATCATGTTTTGTCCCATTCCATAAGTTTCCTTTCATTTTGTGGACTATTTCCTTTGTATCTATTTTTTTAGTTTAATGTAGTACCATTTGCTTAGTTTTAGTTCTGTTGCCTGTACTTCTAGTGTCACATTAAAAAAAAAAAAATCAATGCCAGATGAGACCAGCAGATGGTGCAATGGTAATGTCACTGAACTCCCATGTAGTCAACCACGGTTCAAGACTCAGACTTGGTGGCTTCAAATTCACACCAGGCATGAGGAGAATGGAGGAAAAGGGATTATGGTGTGACCATACCCCCTGGGGGATGATTTCTCACTTTTTGTCTCTCTATATCACTCTATCTCTCTGGAGAGTGCACATGCTCTATAGCAAAAAATCTCTCTTAAAAAGAAAAAAGAAGTCATTGCCAGATGAATGGATTGAAAAAGTGTACCACATATATACTACAGAATACTACTCAGCCCTCCCCCCCCCAAAAAAAAAAAACACAACAAGACCATGGAATTAGATTCAAAGTGGATAAGTATGGAAGATAAATTGCTAAGTGAAGCAAACCAGATCATGAAAGAAAGGAATTGTATATCTCTGTTTAATATATACTAAATGTCTGCCCTCTATGGCAGAAACTGAATTATTGGAAGGTATAAAAGCATGGAAAGCAACTGTGGATACTAGAGACAATGTAGGAGGAGGGGAAGAAGTGAGGGAGAGTATAAGGGAGGGAATCAAGGGGAGAAAGAAAGAAACAAAACGTTTAAGGGACAAAAAAGATGTAGGAGGAGGGTAAGAAATGAGGGAGAGTATAAGGGAGGGAATCAAAGGGAGAAAGAAAGAAACAAAACGTTTAAGGGACAAAAAAATGGAAAAGTATTCGTTGTTGTTAATGTGTATGGTAATATCAATGACTGGACTAATATATGGTATATTCATGCTGGGAAAATTCATTCTGTACGTTGTAATGATATATAGTGATTGAATGTAAAAAAATAATAATAAAGTAAAGGGAAAAAGACATTGTCAAGACCAATGTCTAGGAGGTTTTCCACTATGTTTTCTTACAGAAGTACTATATAAGTCTTTAAGCCTGGTTGCTTATATATTCAGGCTTTCTAACATTTTGGCTTATATTTGAGTAATTTATATAACCTAAGAGAAATATATTTTTCTCTAAATTTTCACATGCTTTGATATAATTGACAAGACTACCTTTTTGAAATTTTGTATATCATGTCCCATACATTTGTTTCAGTCATTTTTCAATCTGTGTGCATATACATGTGCTTTCTCTTTCTTTCCCTTTCTATCTCTCACACATACACACACATATGCACACACACACACACATTCTCTTTCTGTTCATTTCTCCTCTCAAAATAAACATAAAATGTATATATTTTTTACTGATCTTTCCAAGAAAACAACTTTTAGTTTCCTTGTCAATTTTTATTTCAATAATTCATTTATCTTCCTACTATTTTTTCCTTTGCTTTCTGCTTTATAACTTTGAAATATATTATAATATGTGTTTGAAATTTTACTTTCATAAAAATGTATTTGAAGCTATTTATACATTCCCTGAAGTCCTCTGGGCTCTACTACAAAGTTTTGATATGAAGTATTGTAACTTTTCCTCACTTTAACATTGTTTATAATTCATATTATAATTGTTTTAGGTATCTCCTCATTTATATTATTATGATCAGTAACCTTTATAAAAGATATTCTTGAGTTTAGACGTATCCTATTTTATTTTCTATTATTATGTGCTAGATGCAGTGAATGTAACATACAGTGATTTTTTTTATGCATTTGTTCCATTTTGTTTGAAGGTATTGTACAGAGTTGATTTTTCCAAGAGTGTCTTTATTCTCAGTAATCATTTTTTCTTCTCATATTATTTAAATCTTTCATATCACTAGTTGATATTGGTCTCTTTGATTTATCCATTTTTACAATGTACATTGATTACCTACTAAGAGGTTAGATTAGTTAATTCTTCCTTAAAATGACTATTTATATTTTTCCTTAAGTATTTTAAAGAGAGATTATTTGGGACAAAGTGATATAAGGCTACTGTATTGTCTTGTACTGAATTTTTTTTTTTTTAGAAGTTTTTGTTTAAAGGCGCGTGAAGGACAGAGAGACACAGAGACAGAAAGCAAGAAATCATCCTCCCAGGGGGGATGGCCATGCCACAATCTCTTCTCTTCCATTCTCCTCACAGGATCTTGGGCACGCACACACACGCACCCAGCATGAGTTTAAACCACCAGGTCTAGGACTTGAACCACAATCAACTATGTGGGAGTCCAGTGACATAGCCATTATGCCAACTGCTGGTCCCACCACTTTTACTTTTTAAATGCTTATTGAAATTTTAGAGAATTACTCAAATAGCTCCTCAGTTGTGAAATAAAGTGAAATGAATATAATTAAAGAAAGAAGAATCATACAACAAACTAGAGCTTAGTCTTCAACTGTTTTCAAATCTGCCTCTCCTTCAATTTCCCATATTTCAAAGAGTGAGTCTATCAATCCCATGCCTTCATCCAAGAACTAAAGTCTCAACAAGTTCTAGGACCAGTAGATGGTGTATTGGTTACATCACTGGACTCCCACATAGTCAACTGTGGATCGAGTCCTGGACATGGCAGCTTAAACTTCATGCTGGGTGCATATGTGGAAGTAGCCAAGATCCCAAGGGAAGAACGGAGGAGCAGAGATTGCAGTATGGCCACCCCCCACCCCGGGGGAGTGACTTCTCACTGTCTCTCTCTGGCATGTGCATGTGCCTTATAGCAAAAATCTCTTTTAAAAATCTCAGCAAGTTCTGTGGGTCTTTGTAAATAATACTTCTTTTTTATTGTGGACTATTGATTTCATATATAAGTGAGTCGTCATTTTAACTGCTTTTAAAAATAATCATTGATTTAATTTTATTTATCATTGCTATTTTTAAATCTGCTAAAGGACACATGCAATCATGTTTAGGGTACCTCTCTTCTCTCTCTCTCTCTCAGGAAATAAACATTTTTTGGAACTTTTCTTGCTTGGTATTTCATGATGCAGCATTCCTTACTAATCTCATTTTTCATTATTTTGCTTAGAAACCAAGCTCTAGGGGACAGCAGATGGCATAGCAGTTATATTGTGGACTCCCACATGGCCAATGGCAATTCGAGTCCTGGACCAATGGCTTGAAAATCATACCAGGAATGTGTATATGTGTACCCAAGATCTTGGGAGAAGAATGGAGGACAAGAGATTGTGGTGTGGCCATCCCCACTAAAGGGGGGGGGGATTTTTCACTTTCCCTCTCACTGTCTCTTTCTCTCTGCAAGTGCATGTACACTAAGGCAAAAACTCCTTTAAAAAAAGGAAAAAGAAAAATCAATCTCTAGTTATACTGAATTCCTTTCTACTATTTAAATGACCATGTTCTCTTTTTATGGGACCTTAGCACCTGTCATCCTACTTATCTTGTTTGCCTCCTCCAGGACATTATCTGCCTAAATTCTATTCATCCTCCTAGTCTCAGATTAAATGTCACTTTTTCAGGTAAAACTTCCCTAAAATACTCAACTCTTAGGTAGGTGCCACTCTGTTTGTTCCCTTAACTTGAAACTTGTCCCATAAGTATTGTGACTGGTCCTTAAACCCCCACTAGGAAATTGTCTCTATTAAAGCAGAATCTATTCTGAAATTTTCATAGTGCCATTGCCAGCACCTAACTCAGTCTTGGCACATAGTAGGAAACCGATACATACTTCTGGAATGATCAAATGAAAGAGTGGAATGGAAAATAAGGCAGGTACATCTTAATGTACCTGAATGTAAATGGCTGAATGTAAATTTTCCATATCAGGGACTATGTGTACATCATGGACCTCTAGATAAAATTAGTTTATAGAAAATGTAAAAGGCATTTTTTGTCTTTTTTTTTTTTCACTTTTCTTGGGAACTGTACTCAATATCCTCTGTTTTCTATTTTATCAGGTGCCCTAAAAATGGTGACTGATGCAGGCGCGTGTGCATGCATGCCCGAAATCCTGAGAGGAGAATGGAGGAGAAGGGACTGCAATGCAACCATCTCCCCTGGGGGATAATATCTAATTTTCTCTCTCACTGCCCCCTCTGTCTCTTTCCAGCCAGTGCACTTACCCTATGGCAAAAAAAGAAAAAAAAAAAGGCTTAAAAAAAGTTTGAAAAACCTTTAAAATATAAAATACCAGATGTTCCTTTTTGTATGGGATAGCCTCCATTTATGTCTGTTATCCCACTGTAATTAATCATGCCCTCTTTACTTACAAAATTGTTCAAGTTTGGACAATAAATGACATGGTCATCCTACTTAGGAAACATTCACATTCTTCTTAAAAACTCTTCAACAGAATTTTATTTATGTCTCTTGATAGACAACCACGATTTACATTTTAATGAGCACCCACTCTGCCCTTTTCTGGGCTCTATCCAGACCATCAAAGCACAATTTACATATATTTATAGGCAAAGGAAAAAGCTAGAAGGGTGGAAGGGAAGTAGATTAACAAAGGTGTTTCCACAGAGCTAGTACATACATAGACTGCTGGAGGTGTTCATCAGTGAAAATTCAATTATAGTCACCACTTTAAAAGGGTCACCTCAGAGTCACCTTCTGGCTTGTCATTGTCTATCATCTGTCTGCTCTGCAGAAAGCTGGGTTATATGCTAACGTCATAAATCTGACAATATTTTGTCTCCTAAAATTAATATGCACATATGGGATGCAAAGAAAGTAAGTTTTTCTAGCTACAGTTTTTACTTTGTGATTATTTTTCCTAACATTTGACATAGAAAAATTAAAATATTGAACCAAACACCTACTTTTGAACTTGCTGATTACTGTTCGTCACATGGAAGCTGATCAATGGACTGGTTAGGGGAAACCAGGCAATGGTTTGGCTCACATTGTGGACAACCTACTGGCTGAAAAAAGAGCTCTCCAGCAAGGATTTTACTGTGAGGAGTGACTTCCAAAATACACAGAACAAGGGACCAGCAGTTAGCATAATGGCTATGTCGCTGGACTCCCATGTAGTAGACCACGGTTCAAGTTGCGGACCCAGTGGCTTAAACTCACGCCAGGCACATGTGCGTGTGTGCCCAAGATCCCGAGAGGAGAATGGAGGAGAAGGGATTGAAGTGTGGCCATCCCCCCGGGGGGTGATTTATCGCTTTCTGTCTCTCTCTCTCTCTTTCTGGGGAGCGTACATACCCTATAGCAAAAACCTCTAAGGAAAAAAAATATACAAAGAACAACTACAATTCTAAACTTCTCAAGTGGGAAGAACCAAGTTGATGATTTCTGAAACAAGACAATAGCGACATCTGGTTTAGGAGATGCCAACTGTCTTTACTTCTATAGGAAGGATGCAGTTGTGTTCCTTCATTTCAACCCGATTTCCCCAAATATGAAAAGAGATATAAGGGAGGAAAAGGTCAGCACACAGAGATATCCTCATTTCCCATTAACACTTTTTTTCTGTCTTCTACATATGTCCTATTTTAGAGAGACCTGTACACTGAAAAATATGCAGTATCTTCAAATACCTAAATAACAGTTTTTTCCTCTCAGTGTATCTTTAGCATTTATAATACTCTTTTCCTTATAGGAAGAAAATGCAAGCCCGCTATTTCTTGTCTATTTTTAGTTTTTATTTATCCCATGCAACATGTTAAGTTCATACTTCTGCAAGAACAAAGATACTGTCATTAGTACTGCAAATCTGTGTTAAAAGAATTTTATGAACTTTGACTGAAAGAGGTCTTTAGGATTATAAATTTCAACTTCCTGGAATAATGTCTTTATCAGGGGCTGTATTTTATAAACAAGGTATATTTGAATGATCCAAGGAACACACGGGGAGCTCATAGTTAATGGCAAACCTTATGGTAAGGGATGAGGGCATATTTGTGATAATGACAAAGACTTTACATTGAAGAAATCAATCTCTTAACAGAAAGGCATATGGACTACTAATTCGAAATGCTATTATGTAGTATGAAGAACAAAGTCTTAAAAAATCAAACAGAAGAAAAAATATTCCATGTCGCAGAGAAACGTTAAGTAGGTCATATTTGAGCTGAGCCTTAAAGTATGCCTATGTATTTTCCAGAAGCAGGATATTCCAAGATTACCACAGGATGAAGAAAATGAATAACTAAGTCCATTTTACCAAAATCTTCTAGCACATTTTTAATAGTAAAACCAGAATGACATTTGTTGAAAAAGCCAGGAGGAGCAAGCTAGTGTGGTGGTTAAGGCACTGGACTCCCACTTGGCCAGTCGTGGTTCAAGTTCCAGACCTCATGGCTTGAAAATCACACCAGGTGCATGTGTGTGCGTGTGTGCCCAAGATCCCAGAAGAATGGGAGAAAAGGGATTGCAGCATGGCCATCGCCCCTGGGGAATAGGTTCTCACTTTCCCTCTCTCTGTATCTCTCCATCTCTCCACAGTGAGTGCATGCACCTATGGAAATCTCTTTCCCACAAAAAAAGAAAAAGCTAGGAACAGGCATAGAAAACAAATGAAGAGTAAGACACATGTTGATTATGAGAAAATATACTTTTAATCTTTATACTGCTACACTTGTTTTTACTGCTACACTGTACAGGATAAAGGGAATGGTGGGAGAGATAGCCTCATTTAGAGGCCACAACTGCTCACCAAACTTAAAGTCCCACCCTGGGAAACCAGATGGTTAGGAAAACAAATTGAAATTCCAAAAATCAGTTTCCATTTTCTTGCTGTATATAAGTGATTTTGGCTCGCAGATAACATACACTGGGCCAGAGAGATTCAATGCATTTTCCAGAATGAGAAATGCATTAGAAAGATGAATGTGTGGGGGATCTGTGCATGTGTGTGTGTGTGTCGATGAAATGCAAATTAGAATAATAACTTTGCCATTTGAAATGGGGTAACTACACTGTACCATAAGTAGCTAAGTACTTGAAAAACACATATTTTAAAGATGTTTTCTAGAACACTATTCTTACACTAAGTTAAGAGTGTGGGCTTGTCCCTTAGCACAGTGGTTAAGTGCTGTGCATAGAAAGCAGGATGCCACATGGCCGACCACAGTTTGAACCCCATCCCCAGAAGCTCAAAAAGGATGCTGGACATGTGTGCATGCGAACTCCAAATCTGGAAGGGATAGAGAAATGTAAGAAAAAGGATTGTGGCATCACCACACCCCATTAGAGGGAGATGCATTCTCTCTCATTTGCTCTCTCTCTTTGGAGAACACACACATCTCTGGCAAAACAAAATCAATTCAATTAAATAGAAGAAGAAAATAATTTCACTAAATAGATGTTCTGAAACAGAAAAAAGATCACATTTAAACTATCAAATTCACAAATACTTTAATAGGATAATATAAATTTCAGTATGGAGAGTTGTTGCAAACATTTTCACATGAAGTAGTTACAAATATAAATTAGTACGCTTTTACTTAAGGGACCTTGGCTAAGTATTAAGTATATTTTGACCAATAAAAAATGTTCCTAGGTATTTATCCTATGAAGATAATTTTTGTTCTGTATAAAGACACATCTAAAAGGGTATTCTCTCCAAGCTTATTTTTTTCTTTTTCTTTTCTTTCTTTTTAAGAGAGAGTTTTGCTATAGGGTATGTGTGCTCACCAGAGGGACAGAGACATAAAGCAAGAAATCATCCCCCCAAAATCATCCCCCCTTCGCCTCCATTCTTCGCTCAGGATTTTTGGCATGCACACACATGTGCCTGGTATGAGTTTCAAGCCTCCAGGTCCAGGATTTAAACCACGGTCAGTCATGTGGGAGTTCAGCAACATAACCCTTATGCCATCTGCTGGTCCCACTGTTTTTCTTTTTTTAAAGAATTATTTATTTATTTTTAGCTGTTAATTGTTATTTTAATTTGCTCTAGAGCACGTGCACTCACCAGAGAGAGACAGGGGACAGGACAAGTGAGAAAGAAAGCTGCTAGGACTGGAACTCAAACCGCAGTTGACAGTGCAGGAGTTTGGCGCCTCAACCACCACGCCATCTGCTGCCCCCCAAACTTATTTTTAATAGGAAAAAGTCAATGACAATGGAAAATTAGTTTTAAGTTGATGGGCTACCCATATCATTAAATGGTGTTGAAATTGTGAAATACCCGTGGTGAGGTAGAAAATATTCAAAATATGTTGACTAGTTTTACATAACACGTTATAAAATGTTATTTGTAGAATCATACTAACTCGAAAGAAAGATGTATATCTGCACAGGTGTCTATGTGTGGGTATGTACATCTCTTTTTCGGTACACTCTAATTATTACTAACAGGATATTTTCTACACTGATAACAATGTTCTCTGGCTGAGAGAGTTGTTTGGTTTTGCTTTCCTTTTCTTTCTGTTTTTTTTTTCTTTTATCTTTGCTTTTGCTTTGTTGTAACATTTTCCAAAACTTCTAATGTAATCTTTTTTTCTTTCTTTCTTTCTTTTTTTTTTTTTTTGGTGAGGTTTTTCC
>NW_006202806.1:879608-971156 GCF_000334495.1 Tupaia belangeri chinensis
TCACGTCTCAATTCCTTCTCCTCCATTCTCCTCTCGGGATCTTGGGCATGCACGCACATGCGCCTGGCGTGAGTTTTAAGCCACCGGGTCCGGGACGCGAACCGGTAGTCCAGCGACATAGCCATTACACTAACTGCTGGATCCCTTCTAATGTAATCTTTAAAAACTTACTGGAGGGGCCAGCAGGTGGTTAAGGTGCTGGACTCCTACATGGTTGACTGCAGTTCAAGTCCTGAACCTGGTGGCTTGAAAAATCACACTGGACACATATGTGTGCAAGCCCAGAATCCTGAAAGAATGGAGGAGAAGAATTGCAGCGTGGCCATACCCTGAGGGGGGGGTGATTTTTCTCTTTCTATCTCTCTGTCTCTTTGGTGAGCACACGTACCCTATAGCAAAAATCTCTCTCCCACCCAAAAAAATGGGAATGGAAAATATCAAAATGAAGTGAGAGATGGAAGAGGAAAAATGACAATTAAAAAAAAAAAAGTCATTGAGGTGTTACTACATGATCTTGCTCATTTAATCCTTATAAAGCTAGTAATATTTTTTCTGAATTTCACTTTGTCATTACATATTTTAAGGAAATTACATCGAAAAATATGGTATTATATATTTTCCCAATATTTATCCTTTCTGTTGCACTTCCTTCAATTGGGGAGTTCCATGTTTCCCTCTAGTATCATTTCCCTATAGTCTGAAGGGATTTCCTTTGTATTTCTTAAAGTGCAGGTTAGATTGCCATAATCTTCTGCATTTTCCTTCTAACTCTTTATCACAGTTGTAATTACTTATCCACCAAGTATTTTCCACCTCTTCAAGATTTTATATTCCAAGAGAACCTGGGCCATGGAGCAACCCTATCTTCATCACAGTGCTTGATACAGAGCTTAGCAAATAACAGGTACTAGATACATAGTTTCTGAATGAATACTTACTCTCTGTGGTTACAAACATTTCTTAAAAGGAAGTAGGACAGGACTGAAAAGACACTGCTGAAATTATCAACTAGTAATATAGATGCTTTAAGACTAGGATGATCTCATGTGAACAGTCTATCTCATTACAAAGTAGCTACTTGGAAGAATAACTTTATCCTATCCCATACTCTGTATCATCTTCGTTTAGATCAGGAAAACAGAAGGCATGAGCGAATAAACAAGTATCCAGACAATTTCCAAAGTATAAACTATAGAAGAAGTCATCTCTATATTGATGAATCCTAAATTAACATCTCCAAGTCTATTTTCTTTTTCATCCAAAGTTTCAATAGCTTTTAAGGTACATCCACCTAAATGTATCACTTTATATAAGAATATCCCCCTTTACATGTAAGTTACTCATATTGAAAGCTAATTTGGGGCCAGCAAGTGGCGAGGTGGTTAAGATGCTGGACTCCCACATGGCCAACCATGGTTCGAGTCCCAGATGTGGCAGCTTGCTTTCTCACTCTCTCTGTCTCTCTCTGGTCGAATTGAATAATAATAATAACTTAATTTAATTAATAATTATTTAAATAAAAAGAAGACTAATTTATTGAACTACGTCACTGGTTGCAGGTATAGTTTTAGAAAGACACTTGTATGCTGAAAGTTTCCACTACCACTGATCATGTGGTATTGTTTGTTTCATATTTGTTTTGTTTTCAATCTACAATGCCTTTCTAAACTGTTTGATGGTGTTATAATCCTATTCTTTTTTTTTTTAACTATAGGGCGCGTGCGCTCGCCAGACAGAGACAGACAGAGAGACAGAAAGAGAGAAATCACCCCCCAGAGGGGATAGCCACGCCGCAATCCCTTCTCCTCCATTCTCCTCTCGGGATCTTGGGCACGCACGCACACACGCCCGGCGTGGGTTTTAAGCCACCGGGTCCGGGACGCGAACCGCGGTCGACTATGTGGGAGTCCAGTGACATAGCCATTACGCTAACTGCTGGTTCCCATAATCCTATTCTTTTAGGCCATAATCTAAAGGTCTGTGATTTATTCTTGGCTTATCCTTTTTCATATTCTTTTACACAGTGTTACTTAGGACTTGTTGCATTTATTTATTTATTTATTTATTTATTTATTTGTAGAGGTTTTTGCTATAGGGCGCGTGTGCTTGCTAGAAAGACAGAGACAGAGAGACAGACAGAAAGTGAGAAATCACCCCCTGGGGGGATGGCCATGTCGCAATCCCTTCTCTTCCATTCTCCTCTCGGGATCTTAGGCACCCATGCACAGGCGCCCGGTGTGACTTTAAGCCACTGGGTCCAGGACTCGAACTGCGGTCGACTACATGGGAGCCCAGCAACATAGCCATTATGCTAACTGCTGGTCCTGTTTTTAATTTTTTAACATATCATGCCCGTTGAAAATAAATATCTTAAATATAGACTATATCTCATAACTAGGGATAAGTGGCCAATATACTAAAAAGACATAACAACTCTTTTTTTTTTTGGAGAGGTTTTTGCTATAGGGTGTGTGTGCTCGCCAGACAGACAGAGAGAGAGACAGAAAGTGAGAAATCACCCCCCAGGGGGGATGGCCACGCCACAGTCCCTTCTCCTCCATTCTCCTCTCGGGATCTTGGGCACGCAGGCACATGTGCCCAGCGTGAGTTTTAAGCCACCAGGTCTGGGACATGAACCGCGGTCGACTCCGTGGGAGTCCAGCAACATAGCCATTAAGTTAACTGCTGGTCTCAAGACATAACAACTCTTAATGTGTATGAATGTAAAAAAACTAACTTCAAGTACATACAAAAAATATTATTGATAGAATTGCCAAAAGAGATAAGTGAATCATAATTATGGTTGGACATTTCAACACTCCACTGTATTTAACAGAATAATGAATAGTGAAAAAAAGATTAAAAAAAATAAGGATTGAGAAAAAATGAAAAACTATTAACCAGCTTTACCTGTTATTTATAGAAGTAAACCACATAATGACAGTAAAATGCACGTTCTTTTCATGGCTGTATGGAATAAACACCAAGACAGATCATGCCTTTAGTCATAAAGGAAATTTTAATAATTTTAACAGAATAAAAATCATTAAAATATGTCTTCTGATCATAATGGATTTACACTATAAATTAATAACAGCTATCTGGAAAAGTTATTAAACACATAGCAAATTAAGAAGTGATTTATAGATGAAACCACAAGGTTATAGCATTTTAAGAAGTGATTTATAGATGAAACCACAAGGAAAATTAGAAAATATTTTGCATAGAATGAAAATGGAAATACAACAGATCAAAAGTTATGAGATGCAATTAAAGCAGTGTCCAGAAGTAATTTTACAAAATTTATGGCTCATATTAAAAAAGAAGGTCTTGAGCCAGTTCTGGTGGTATAGCAGTGATACAACATTCTATGATGCTGAACTCAAATTAGAAGATTCCAGGTTCGCATCCTGATGTGTCCTTATACATGCCAGGGACGTGTACATGTGCCCGTGATCCAGGCTGACTGAAGTTAAGGGTGGATCACAGTCTGAGGATGCTATTGGGAGTGCCTGTGTCTCTCTAACTAGCTGTCTCTCATGGAAGAAATGAATAAAATTTACACAAGAAAAAGAAAGTTCTCAAATCAATGATCTCAGCTATCACACTAAAAAGAACTAGAAAAAAAGAGGGCCAAATAGTGATGCAGCAGTGAAATGCAATGTTCTACAAGAAAGTACCACATGGAAAGGTTCACAGCTCAAGTCCGGCAACCTCCCTGACTTTTCTGGGTACGTGCTTGTCTTGCCCATGATCCGGGGCTTGCTAAAGTCTAGGGGTGGGATTGTGAAATCAGGATCCTGTTGAGATGCTGCTCTCTCTTTCTCATGGAAGAAATAAATTAATAAATCTTGTTTTTTTTCTCTTTTTTGGGGGACGTTTTTGCTATAGGGCGTGTGTACTCGCCAGACATAGAGACAGAAAGAGAGAAATCACCCCCCAGGGGGGATAGTCACGCCGCAATCCTTCTCCTCCATTCTCTTCTCAGGATCTTGGGCACGCACGCACATGCACCTGGCATGAGTTTAAGCCACTTGGTCCAGGACTCGAACTGCGGTTGACTACATGGGAGCCCAGCGACATAGCCATTATGCTAACCTGCTAGTCACATAAATTAATAAATCAAAAAAAATACCTAGGAAAAAAGAGAACAAATGAAGCAAGAAAGAAAGTATAAAGAGCAAATATCAATAAAACTGAAAACCGAAAGGCAATACGTGAAATGTATAAAACTAAACCTGGTTCTCTGAAAAGATCAATAAAACTGATAAACTTTTAGCCAAACTGACCAAGAGAAAAGAGGGAAGATACAAATTAACAATAGCAGGAATACGTAGGCTCCACATAGATTAAAAGGATAAAAAGGGGTATTATAAACAACTTCATGCTTATAAAGTCTACAGCTTAAATGAACTGGGAAGATTCTGTGAAAGACATCAAGAACAACAAAAACTCAAGATGATATTATAACAAGAACAGGACTATATACATTAAAATAATTTAACTCATAGTTAAATGTTTCCAAAAAAGAGGTAGCCAAATGGCGACACTGTTAACTCTACCCAATATTGAAGGAATTACACTATGTTTACACAAATCTGCCAAAAATAGAAGAGAAGGGAATGCTTCCTGCCTCATTTTATGAGACCAGCATTACTTTAACATGCAAACCAGATAGACATTTCATAAAAGAAAAACTAAAGACTAATATTCCTCATGGATATTATAAAGTTATAAAAAGGTTTTTTTTGTTGTTGTTTTTTTTGTTTGTTTGTTTTAAATGTGCAAATTGAATCCAGCAATACATAAAAAGGGTTTTCCCAGGAATGTAAGTCTATTTCAACATTGAAAAATCAGTAGGGCCAGCCCATGGCCTGGTTGTTAAGGCACTGAGATCCCACATGTTCAACCACACAGCTCAAGTGCCAGACGCATTGGCTTGAGAAACATGTCAGTTGTGTATGTGGATGTGCCCAAAATCCCAACAGGAGTAAGAAATGGAAGAAAAGGGATTGCAGCATGACCACACCTAACAAGGAATGCTTTCTTGCTTTCTCTCTCTCTCTTTTTTTATCTCTCTCCAGGGAGCATATATACTCTCTGGCAAAATTTAAAAAAAAAATGATAATCACTCAGTGTAATTCAGCATCAGCCTAAAGAAAGAAAACAGATAATATCAACAGATACAGAAAACTCATTTGAAAAATCAATATCCATTCTCTTTTTTTTAAAAAAAATATTTATTTCTTTCATGAGAGAGATAAAGACAGACAGACAGATAAGGACCCTCAACAGGTCTTGCTCTGCAATCCTCTTTCAAGCCTTCTCGGTCAGTCAGGATCATGGGCACACCCGTGATCAGCTGACATGTACAGGACAACCCAAGGAACTAAACCTTGATCTTCCATATGGCCTCCAACATTGCAGAGCACTGCACTATCATGCACCACTGTGGCTCGGCCCAATATTTATTCTCAATAAAAATTCTCGGTATACTATAAATAGAAGGGAACCATGTCTTCTTGATTAAAGGTATACACAGAGAACTCTCCAACTAACATCCTACTAAATGGTGAAGATGAAATGCTTTCCTTCTAAGATCAGGAAAAATAGGCAATAATGCCCCATCTCACTGCTATTAAACCTCATAGCAGCTAGTTAAAAAAAGCAAAAAATAAAAGATATATTAAAAGATATTGGAAAGGAAGAAATAAAATTATATTTATTTCTAGACAACACTTTTATCTATGTAGAAACTCCCAAGGAATCTAGCAAAAATAAAAAATTAAAAAAGGTTATTAGACCTAGTAAATGATTTTAGTAAAGTCATGGAATGAAAGGTCAAAATGCAATTGTAAAATTCAATTGTATTTCTATGTACTAGCAATAAAAACTTGAAGTTGCACTCAGTGTTGCATTTACAAGAGCACTGAAAATGTGGGGGAAAATGTTGATATAAATATACCAAAATGTGTGCAGGATCTGTATGTTGAAAACTACAAAATCCTATTGAATAAAATTAAATGAAGACAAATAAATGGAGAGACATAGTATGTACAAGGATTGTAAGTCTTGCTATTTTGAAAGAAACAATTTCCTCCAAATATATCTATACATTTAACACAATTCAAATCCAAATCCTATTGAGAACTTTTGTAAACATTAACAAACTGATTCTAAAATTGATGTGAAAGACTATGATGTGAAATAGCCAAAATAATTTTGAAAAAGAACAAAGCTGTGAGAATTCACCTTAATCTGATTTCAAGACTTACTATCTAGTTACAATTGTCACGAAGGTAGGGTATTGGCAAAAGATTTATGGAACAGAATAGAGCCCAGAAATAAGCTTTTATGTATATGGGCAACTGGTATTTGGCATAACTACAAAGCTAAATCAGTTAAAAAGACAGTATTTTCCAAAGGTGCTAGAACAATTGGATATTTAAACTAAACCTCAATCTGTGTATAAATGAGCACAAAATAGATCAAAGGTCTAAATATAAAACTTAAAACTATAAAGCAACTACAGGAAATTAATGAAGGACATTTTTGCTACCTTGGGTTAGGCAAATGTTTACTTAGAGATGACATCAGAGCAAAATCCTCTAAGAAAAATATCGAGAAAACCTATTACATCAAAATTGAGAATGAACTGTCAAACCACAAACTGGGAGAGAAATGTGCAAAGCACATTGTTGGCACCCGCCCCAAGGGTTGGTGCTACTATGGAAGAAGCAGAAAGAATGAGACAAAGGGATAGAGTAGAAATGGACACAGGCAGCCTGAGCCTAGGTAGCCCAAGCAACTTGTGGCACCCAGATGAACTGGACGTCTTTATTTATAGTACAGGGAGACCTTACACATGTATATTTCATGACATTTCACAGATTCCTTGCCAGGTTACAGGCAATAAGAAGCAGTTAACAAATCTATAAGGGCTTAGTCATACCAGGCCAGGTGTATCCCTTGGTGATAATCCCATCAAGAGAAAGTCTCATCTTCTTTCCTAATGCAGAGAACTAGCTGTTAGGTGTGGGGAAGGAGCTAAAGAACTTCTCCACAAGGAGTGCACCACCACACCCAGAGAAGGCTAAAGAACCTTTCAGATGCAGAGCACGGATTGGACTTTATTAATTGGGGTCAAGATGTTCTTGAAGTCCATCAGATGTGTCTGCTGGAATGCCCCTAGTAATTTCCACCCTTGCTCTGTCTGCAGCCAAGGTCAGGGAAAGACAAGTTACAAGGTTCTGCCAAACCCCAAAAGAGCAGGTGGTGTTTGCTCAGAGCATGTCCCCACACCTCAGGTTCTCTCTCTAAACGTGTCCCCAAAGCAAATATTTCATAAAGGACTTGTATCCAGAATATATACAGAAGTGTCAAATTTGGTAATAATAAAACTAAAAATTCAACCGAAAATAGGCAAAAGATAGGGCCGGTAGGTGGCATGGGGGTTAAGGATGCTGGACTCTCACATGGCTGATTGTGGTTTGAGACTTGAATTTGGTGGCTTGTTTTCTCACTTTCCCTCTCTCTCTCTTGGGCTCACTCTGTCCTTCTCTGGGCAAATTTAAATAAATAGATAAATAAATAAAGTTAAATAAAAAATAATAACTTTTTTTAAAGGAAAGAAAATAGGCAAAAGATATGAACAGATAATAGAAAGAACATATATAGATGGCAAATAAAATTGAAAGATGATCTATTATAACAACAAGTTCTGGAAAGGATATTGAACAACTATAACTTTCAGACATTGCTGGTAAGACTACAAAATGGTGCATCCACTTAATAAATAGACTGATAGCTTCTTATGAAATTAAGTGTACATTTACCCTATGGTCTAGCCATTTCACATTTAGGTATTTATCCAAGAAAATAAAATTTTATGTTCACGCAAAATCCTGTATGTATGTTTTTAATGGCTTTCTTCATAAATGCCAAAAATTAAAAACTGCCCAAATGTGCTACAACTGATGAATGGATAAACTGTGACACATCCACACAATAAAATACTTTTCAGCTCCAAAAAGAATAAACTTATGGGCAGCAGGTGATGTGGTGGTTAAGGGCATTGGACTCCCACATGGCTGACCACGATTTTTGAGTCCCAGACCTGACAGCTTGATTTCTCACTTTCTCTCTCTTTCTCATTTTCTCTCTCTGTCCCTCTCTGGTCAAATGAAAATAAACAAACAAATAAATAAGATATATGAATGAATAAATAAAATTAATATTAAAAAAAACACTTTTGATATATATCACAGTACAATGAATCTCAAATGAGTTGTGTTAAAATAGAAAATACCAGACTAACAAAAGTAACATACTGTATAATTTAATTTCTATGACATCCTGGAAAAGGAAAATACATAAAAATAAAAAAAATAAAAACATTTTTAGGGCCATCCTGTGGCATGGTGGTTAAGGCAACTGTATCCCACATGAACAACTGTGTAGTTTAAGTCCCAGACCCGGTGACTTGAAAAACACACTGGGCAGATGTACATGCCCAAAATCTCCAAAGGAGAGTGAGATAAAGAAGAAGGGGTTGTGCTCTAACCATTCCCTATGGGAGTGTTCTCTCTCTCTCTCTCTCTCTCCCTCCCTCCCTCCCTCTCTCCCTCTCTCTTAACCAAGTACATGTACCCTCTGGCAAAATTTTAAAAATAAATTAATTAAAAATAAAAATATATTTTTTAGAAAATCAGAATTTGGCAAGAGCTGGAGAAGGATAGATTTTAAATGGATAGTACAAAAGAAATTGTGGAGGTGACAGAAATCTTGCATTTTGTTTCCGGTGATTATTTTTCAACTCTATGCACTTGTTAAATTCTTAGAAATGCACTGTAGAGTAAGATTTCCACTGTCAATAAGTTTTAAAGGCAGATAAAATATAAACATAATGGGTAGGTAAAGATATCTGTGTAAAGGTCCATTAAATTCCTTTTCACTAGTTTTTGCTTTCTTATTGGTGAATTTCAAGCAGAAAAAAAAAGAAAGAAAAAAGGAAGAGAAAAGAAAAAGAAGGGAATGAAAGAACTACACCTTCATGACAGCTTCATAGAAAAAAGAAAGAAAAAAAATCCAGGAGCAGAATGAATTTTTGAAATCCTCTTAATATTCCCTTTCAGTTCAATTTTATTCTATAGAACCTTCCACTCCAGCAATATGTCCTCAATCCATAGTGGGGAATGGCCCACGTGTTTACTGTGGGGCTACAGCCCTTACTGTTTCCAATCTATCTTTTGGGTTCTCCCCAGTTTTGAGGAAGATCCTTTCCTGCTCAGTCATGAGAACTCCTTTGATCTTTAAGAATGCCCTTATCCTGGCTGACACACCCCGTCTGTCTCTCAATGAATTGCTATAGCTTGAGGTGGCCCAGCTATGGCCCTGAGAATCAGCTGTTCCTTCCTATCTAACAGGCATGAGTAGATTTCTTTGATCTTTATACGCTCCTTTTTGTAACCTCAGCAGCTGGAGCATGAAGTCTTGGATTACAAACCAGAATCTTCAGCCTCAATGCACCGTCACTGGAGCAGTGGACAGAGACTGAAAACCCCAACTGAAGCATCAAAGAAATGAAATAACAAGAGAGGACAGATCAAAAAAAAAAAAAAAAAGCAGGAAGTGGCTATCTTCTGTGACCAAATACACATTAGTGTTGCTTTTAAAAAATGTCATTGTGCAAAATTTTCTAGTGTTGCTCCTACAGAGGAAAGAATTTATATTAGAATCAGTCAAATAAACTGAAGCTTGTCTGGGATCTCTTCAATAGAAGCTCTCCTTCTGCAGGCTGTCTGCCTCTACCGCCTTAATGACAAGGGTGCAAATGAGGCAGCTACAAACTGTGAGGACTGAGTAATGCTGCAAGAGAAATGGCTCTGTACCTGTCATATTTTTACCCTCTTCCCTTTTCCCTCAGATCCTCATTGAATGTTAGCTACAAGAGTTAACAGCACTGCAGAACATAGGGTAGGAGGCCATGAGTCATATTTTAGTCATACTTAAGATGAGTAAGAAAGAAATCACAGTACGCCCCCCCCCCCATTTCAATGTTATTCTTTTGCTTTTGATGAACCTGTTAACCAGCTCCTTTGTGGGAAGATTGTATCAATTCAGAAACGTAAATTCTGGATTTTCTAATTAAGCTCAGTAAAATGTTCAGCTTATTTTCTATCAGTTTACATGGGAAACAGAACTTTTTCACAGATAATTTGAAATACTTGATTAGCTGAGAATGCGTGAAAAAAAATATCTGAGTGGCAGCAGAGAGACCATCAGTACTTATGCATATTGTTCACATTTTGTATTTTCTCTTCGACGTGCCTTTTTTATAGGAAAAATCAGGAAGGAAGGCTTTCCCTGGTGGAAAAGCATGACATGGTTGCCATATGTGGAACACTTAAAAGTTACGCCTCATCT
Organism: Tupaia belangeri chinensis; assembly: GCF_000334495.1. Classification (NCBI taxonomy): domain Eukaryota; kingdom Metazoa; phylum Chordata; class Mammalia; order Scandentia; family Tupaiidae; genus Tupaia; species Tupaia belangeri. Next base: position 890,034 of record NW_006202806.1, read on the forward strand.
GGAAATGCATGGCTGAAACATGAAAGATGGGGACACTTAGAGAGGTTCATAAAATGGAAAAAATTAAGGCTCCTCCATCATTTTCCTAATATATAGGTTGCCAGGCTTTGGTGCAGGAATCGTCTACATTAATCTACTGGATGTGCTTTAAGAAGTGTATGAAATAGAGCCAACAGGGGGCATAGAGGTTAAGGCATTAGATATCAGTAGATATAATTGCTGTCCAACTCAAATCCCAGACCCAGCAGATTGAAAATCATGCCAGGCATGTGTGCTTGCATTCCCAAAATCTCAAGAGGAGACAGAACTACAGCATGGCCATCCTCCCATGTGGGTGATTTCTCTCTCTCTCTCTCTTTCTCACTCTCTCTCTGGAGAGCATATGCACCCTATAGCAAAAACTTTGTAAAAAGTGGACGAAATACATGAGGTGAATGTCATTTAAAATCCTGAGTTTTCTCATCCCTTATCTCTCTCTGAATTCTGCACAGCAACACTCTATCAAAAACTTTGACATGCCAGAAATGACATGTTAATAAAAGAAGCAAACTCTGTTGCAGCAATCAACTTATGTGATCACTAACAGCTTTGTCAAAAATATGACAATAAGGGCACCCTGCATTTTGTGTCACCACATCCCTATTAAGCAGAAAAAATAAGCAAACATCTTCATTTATTAACCAAATCCATTTCTTGAGGGCATGTATATTGACTAATATTAAGATTTTTATGTGAAAACAGTCTGGATTTTTTTTTTTGTTTTGGGCAAGCAGAAAATGAACAGATGGGGGGAAAAAAATACCAGCAATAATTGGAAGCTATTGAAAGATTGGTGGCTGCAGTGAGGAATGTATTGTACTTGAGAGTTGACATTTCCAAGAAACACGTAATTTTGCAATGGAAGTCTCGTCCTCTCCCTCATCCCCACACATCTGTGTGTTCATATGAGATGATGCTACAATACGGCAAGACCAAATCTCTCCTCGACTTACTGCTGTTTTATTCTGGCTATTTGGAAATATGTTCTTGATGCTGCGCTGATCTCAATATGAGTCCTGGAATGTTGATTTTGTAGTTTATTTTCCTTCAAACTGGCCATTTCTCTGGCAGTCTATTTCAGTTAATGCAATGAGAGCGAACTGTATCATCTAAACAGAAAGAAATAAAATCGCAGCTGGGCGTTACCTCAGCAGCAGGCATCTCATCCTAAGCACCCCCTTGTTGTCTGGCAGATTGTTCCCTAAATTGCCTGAATGCAGAGAAACTTCTGTCATCAGATATCACAGTAAATTGGAATGAGAGGACCTTTGTGACCTGAGATAATTAGAGAGAAATCTCTGCATGGCCCTAGAAGGCTCCTTCGCTGAACTTAACCTTGCCCAGAGCTTGACTCGCTGACACGTCTACCGTGATCCTCTTCCCCTAGGAAACAGTGACAGTCTCCCCAGCTACTGTGAAAACCCAGGTGCGCCGTGCCTTGATCGGCTCCCCTCAGTCTCACATGCTGCAGCGCGGGAGGATGCCGGTTACGCTGTCTGCTCTGAAAGTACTTTAGTCATAGAACATCTTGGGCCTGACTTAGGACTTCAGCTTGCCAAGTGCAGTGGAAACATGAGCAAAAACCTGGGAGTAGGCATGACAGAAAGAAGGGCAGTCACATCTCCCAGGGTGGCAAGCCCACACTGATAACTGGTATTTTCTATTCCTGTAATATCAGCCACCCTCACCGTGGCATATCCCACTCTCTAACTTGCGCTCTTGCTCAAAACATGCGAAGTCCTTGCTCATCTTCAGCAAGAGAATATGTTTGCCATTTAGTCAGGCTTCAATATGACTGGATTTATGGAGGGAAAATACCATATCATCATTTAACCCTGGTTCTTGACTTTATGCCACTACTACCTTACTGCACTTCATTCATTAGATTAAAATAAAATGGACGTATTTACTTGGGCAAAGAATAATCTCCCTGTGCCTCCTTCTAAATCGTAAGTTTTCTGTTTTGTTTTCAAATCATTCTCTGCAGAAACCTCTGACTACTCAGTTGTGGATTGTGGGATTTAAAAGGCAGGAGTTACCAAAGAAGTTGAGACCAAGGCCTCTATTTACCTATATCCAGACTTCAAATTTTCTCACAGTCTTATTTATTCCTTGGGACCTATGACCAAAAGGACAACATAGAGAAACACTACTGTTTTCCTATCCATTTGGATTCATTTGAAAAAAAGCAATGGAGCCTGTATTATCTAAAATTCATTATGTCCCCTCGGCCCTCCAAGCCCTATGGCCCTCGTTTCAAAGGAGAAGACAACAATACCCCGATTCTCCCCTCTTCCTCCACATTTATAGTGGTTGTCAGTTGCCTGAAGGATCTAGTCAGGACCTCCAAGGTTCAATGAATTTTCTAATACTGAACACCCGTCACTTGCTCAACATTCTTTCTCGTCCACAGTCCTACGTCCCCACAACAAATCAACTTTTTATTTGCCATCATTGTTTTCCACACCTTTTTCATGACCTTTTCTTGGCTCACCTGAAACCATCATCTTCAGGTATTTGCATATCATTAACTGCCACAATTTCTTTCCTTTTCTAAATCTCTTAAATCTCCAAGGCGCAGCTAAGGTTAACTTTTCAATTCCTTATACAGTCTAATGACTATATGACTACTCTATGACCATGAAACATTTTCCTTGACAACTATACCACACTGTTTGGTGCTTTGTTATTGAATCTTTTATTACTGCCTTTAACACATACACACACACACACACACACACACACACACACACGCATTTAATCTTATTTGCAAAATATGATATTCTCCATCCATTAATTATTTCAATAAACATCTATTACTCTCCTGCTTTGGGTCAGACACCATGCTAACTATATGGAGACCACATAAAATAGAAATGTAAGGATCCTTGCTTCCAAAGAGATCACAAACTATCAGTTATGATTAGACACATGGAAGTAGAAAGTGTAGCTTCATAAGTAAATGGAAAGGCAAAGCTCAGTCCATAAATTTCTTAAAATCACCCCCATGGTGATTTTATTTACTTCAGAACTATAAGCATTTCCTAATTTAAATAACTGATGATTTTAACTTTGACAATTTATGTTGTATTTATAGCAACTCATATCCAAATCGTCATTGCAGAATCTTTTCATTTTTTATTATAATTTCTGATTTTCATAGAATCATTGTACAACTTTGTGGGGTACAGTATGCTTTTTTCAAAGCATGCATACTGTGTAATAATCAAACCAAGGATATAAGCTTATTCATAATCTTGAACAAAGAACATTACATTATACTGTGTACGTTGGAGAGATATGGTTTTTTGTGTGTGTGTTTTTGCTGTCTTTTTTTTTTCTTTTTAGTTTTTGCTATAGAGCACATGTACTCACCTGAGAGAGACAGACACACACGACGCACACAGAGAGAGATGTCAGGCCAGCTTGATAGTGCAGTGGTTATGCGTTGCTCAAAGAATGCCAGATCTGTATGAAAGATCATGCATTTTGTTGCCAGTCAACCTATGCATTCTGGGCACACATGTCCATGACCATTCTGCCTGGCTAAGGCGGCTGAGGGGTGGAAGGGAATCAAGGTGTCAGACCCTGTTGAGGGTGTTTGTCTGTCTCTTCTTCCCATGAAAGAAATAAACTTTTAAAAAATCGGAGTGTCTATCATTATGATATGATAATATTCTCCTTTACTCTCTTATTTTCATACAAACATTATTTTAAAGCAACATCTATTTTTCTGTTTGTTGGTTTGTATTGTTTTGTTTTTCCTCTATGGCAATTGGCTGAAGCTTTGTTGTTTGGGGATAGTTCTTATCAAGGTTTCCACATTCTTTCCCCTGAAACTGCTGTAGCACTTGTGCCAGAAAGAACTCTCCTTAAGTAATATGCATTCCGAGTAACCGCTGCTCAAATTGTCAGGTGAATTTCTACTCTCTCAGACTCAGTCATATCCAACTAAATATCAAAATAAAAAACATCCAGTTTGCTAAACTCCTTTACAATATCTATTCATTTATGCATTCATTTTTATACATTCAACCACTATATATCATTACAGCTTATAAAAAGAATTTTCCCACTCTATGGCAGAAACTGAAACATTGGAAGATCTACAATAACATCTATTAATCATGTTTCACAGGATGATTAAACCATCCCTGATCTGTTACTGTCAGGTATGATGAAAAATGAAAGTTGTTTTTTTTTTTCCTGGACTAGAGATGCCCCAGATCCATAAAGATCCTTGTCAGAACTCCTCCAACAAAAGCAAATAAGTGTACATCCTCTCAGAAGCTGACTAGTTCATTGGTGAATTTAGTACTGGCTTTGGGCCCAGAGAAGCTCTAGATTCTTGAATGGCTTCAGACACTTACCAGCTTTTCAGAAAGAATTGTAGGATTTACTGTTAACTTGGGTTTGAAAACTCATTGTCTCCTTATGAGGTGGAAACAGAATTCTGGCTCTATGCCATCCATACTTATATTCCTAGGAATTAGTCAAACATGGAGATCAGGCTCCAGGAACTACACACAGATGAACTATAGTGACAATCTCTTCACTCGTGGAAAGGAAACCAGCAAGGAGAATATGTCACTACAGTAAATGGATATTTGACTGCTGCCTTTCCCTTGATCTTACCATTACCAGCCCAATAAGTCCTCAGGCACTAGAGTGCTAATGAACAAAAAAATCCAACCTAAAAGTTTGCATTTTACACCCAGAGCCATCAGCTCTTAGGAACTCATTTCTGTTTAAGACTTCTATCCCCTTTACAACCTCAGTTGAGAGAGCAAAAGGGAGAGAACAAGCATATACACAAGATGTGCTAAAAAAAATTAATGCTGATGTTTGTTATAAAAATTGTAATCTAAATCCTCCAACTAATCCAAGAAACTCAGATATTATGTCTTTTCCTTAAAATTTTCTAAATCCCTTGAAACTTTTGTACGTGTATATGTCTTTAATATTAACACAAGATGCTTCTGTTCAGAACATAGCCCTAACATTGCTATTTTGAGATATCTAATATTTAGAATACCCTGGAAGGCTTAAAATGATGCTTACCTGATGATAGATGGTTATTCTTGAATGGAAAGAGAGATGGCAGTCTCACTGAATCCCTCTGTGTGGAGCAGTATGTGCCCTGTACAAGTCACACCACAGGAGCCCAAGGAGGCCTTCAAACTGTCAGTAGTAAAACTGACTCAGGGCTGGTAGGCTTGACTAATGGACACACACATTTAGCAGGGCTGGAGCTTGCTTTCATGGTGGGCAGTCAGATTATTTACTTATTTATTTAATTCCATTTGTTATTATTATTCTTTTTTAATTGGACCAAATAGAGACTGAGAGAAAGAAAGGGAAGGCAAGAAAGCAAGCTGCCAGGTCCAGGATTTAAACTCAGGGCAGCCATGTTGGAGTTCAACACCATAACCATCATACCACCTGCCGGATCCTATACACTTTCTTTGGAGATTACATTCTGTGAGTTATAAAGGGATTCAAAGAAACCAGAAGCCAGAGTGGTTAGATCTTTGGACAAATAATAACAACACTAAGAGGTAGCATTCATTGGGTATCTGTTCTACGTGTGTAGGGATTATATACCTTAATCTTCACTATAGTCCATAAAGTGCTATTATTAACCTCTTCCATTTTCAAATAAGGAACTCAAGACACAGAAAGTTTAAGTACTTTCGCCCAAAATTACCTGTGCTACTGAGACAGTAATTCTCAAGACTATTAAAGTACACCAGGTTGACCATCACTGCTATCATTAAGTGAGCATCACCTGTTGCCCAAGCATGATGTGAAAAGGCTTTACATGGATCATCCTGAAGAAACTAATACTAAAAGGAATTAGGTGACAAAAGCTTTCCAAGAATACATAACACTTGGTGCCTAAATTAGGATTCAAACTCAGGGTTTTCTGATGAAAATTCTGCACTACTCTGACTACACCACACTGTCTCAGTTCATAACTCCCTCTAGGAAGCCTTACAATATGACCGTTTTAATTTAAAAAAAAAACTTATTTCTAAAGAGTACATTATAAAGGGACTTTAAAAAGTCTGTGGAAAAAGGAATTAAAGTACAAGTTTGTTTACTGCACAAAACTTTGAAATCCATGTATAGTTTTTCATAATGTTCTCCATGCATTTTCTGTGAACTTTGTGAAGACCTCCTGTACAAAAAGAGAAATAGCAATTAATGTTTAGCTACATAGTCAAAGATGGGAAGAGGTCTAAGGAGGAACTAACATTAATGGTGTGATTTGGACAATGGCAAAGACTTCCTAAAGTGTTAAACTTGGTCCGTATCCTCTAAATCTGACAATACTTCCAACATTTGTCAGTAAAGCATCTTTCACTTAACTGAAAATAATATTTTCTATTCTCTCTGCCTTCTCCTGCACCATATTAGCTTCTTTACCCATAAAACTTTCCTGGTGAGTATGAGATAGGTGTTTCATACTAGCCTAGGGTCCATTCAATAGACAGGAAGAAGGAGATTTAAGCAGAAAGGGGTGATAGCTATATCAGAAAAGCAAAAGCTTTTCCAATAAATCACAACTCATATATCAATAAAAAAAGGTATATCCCAAAGACACATCTAGTTGCAAGGGAGCTAAAAGAAGCAAATATTCTGGGTGCATTGCTATGTAGTTCAATTATTATTTAATATTGTCCTTTCTTTCTAGTATGACCAGAGGTTATAGGTCTTCTTCATTCCAATCCCTGGTTGTATAATCGAACATTTCTACAAGAAGCCCTGGCTTTAGTTTTTAAATCTTTCTTTTCTTCTGTTTCTATAGGCTTTCCCTTTCATTTATTTCCTCACGATCTCTTGCTGTGCTTTCTGTGGTAGCTCTGCTTCAATGTGGCCTTGGAATTTATCTTCATTTAAAATGTTTGCTTTTCTGTTAATTGAGTGAGCTAAATTGATACACATTGTACATTCTTCTGTTTTTAAGTTATCAGATTCTGTTTTCTGGTCACCTTTTCTTGAGTTCTTCTATTCGTGTTTTGTAATATTCTTGCATAAATATAAGTATTCTTTTCAGGATTTGTTTCTGTTACTTTTCAATATAAGTACTCTTTTCAGGATTTGTTTCTGTTACTTTTCTGTTGAGTGTTGCAGTTCTTTTTGTACTGTGAACTTAACAATTTTGTTCTACTTTGTGGAAACTGTTTCCAGATGGGTTTTCATATCATCTGTAAGAATATACAGGGAGGACTTCAAAAAGTTCATGTGAAAATGCAATTTAAGTACAAGTTTATTTTGTTGAAAAAAAAGAATTCTGAACGCTGTGCATACTTTTTCAATAATATATATCTTCTATAAACTTTTTTAGAGAGATTTTTGCTATAGAGTGCATGCACTCGCCAGAAAGATAGACAGAACACCAGAAATCACCCTCAGGGGGCTGGCCACACCACAATCCTTTCTCCTCCTGGGATCTTTGGCACACACGCACATGCACCTGGCATGAGTTTCAGCCCTTTAGGTCTGGGACTCGAACCACGACTGGCCAATTGGGAGTCCAGCAACGTAACCATTATGCCATCTGAAGGTCCCTTCCATAAACTTTTAAAGATCCTTCATATGTTTCTCTTGTTTCATCATTCACCTCTAGTATCTGTATGTGTAGATAGAGTTTCCTTATTTCCTGTGGCTTCCATTTAAATGGGGTGGATTTTCCTAGACTTTAAGCAGGAAGATAGAGTGAAGGATACAGGGTGGGCCAGGATAGCATTCTGAGCCTCTGAGCTCCCAGTTCCCTCCTCTAACACTACAGCAAATATCTTAAAAGACCATCCTCTCAGTCTCTCAATAGTCAACCTTGTGCTGGCTCTCAGAGCCCAGCCTGATTCAGATGAACTGCCCCTGCCATCTGAATCTTCTGGTTCCCTTCAGCACTTTCTTCCATCATGATGGATTCACTGAAACTGTTTCTTGCTAGCCACTTTGTTATCTGTCACTATGGGTTCTTGAACAATATCTGAAACTTGTCTCACTCTTCCTTCCCCAGTGATCTTAAGATGATTCCATCTCAGTTATAATTGCAGTGGTTCTCTCAGGTGGGATGCTCTTATTTGGGAGATAACTATTTGCTGGAGATGTATGAGGTATTTTAGCCCTTAGAATCCCTTTACCCACCTTGTCCTTCCCTAGTCACCTCACAACCACCCACTTTCTGTGTGGCTTTGTCTTTGATAGAATGTACATATAACTAGGAGTCAGTGTGTTTTCTCCATTTCTGAATTTCACTGAAAATGTAGTCTGAAGTCATGGGCACATGTGCCTCTGTGTGTTTTAAATTTCTGTTATTTTTCTCCATATGATTTCTAGGAGAAAGGGGATGTTCCAAACTTAAATGCTTGGTTATAAAACTCTTAGCAATAAACTGCTTAGTTTTAAAGTTTAATTGCTGCACTTTTCTAAATAGTTAAAAGAGTAAAGTACATTTGCAATGGTCTGCTAAGGGTCGGACACAGTGCCATGTACTGTGAATATAATGACTCAGTAAAACAAACCCCAGGGCTGATTGCTGCCATTATCTAATTTTCAGATGAGGTCCTGGAAGGTTAAGTAATTTGCTTAACCTGCTACACAAATGATAAGTAGAAGAGCTGGGTTTCCAAATCATTTTTGTTCAAAATCCAGAGTCAAAACTTGGATCCCATAAATGACCTGCCACTTTTTCAGTAGACTTTTATCTTCTAGGATTAAAATTATTTATGTTAATTTCTCATTCTGCATATAAATGTGCATCCTCTCACCATAGAGACTTTTTTTAAAAAAATATTATTTATTTAATTTTATTTATTCATTCATTTAATTTGACCAGAGAGAGACACACACACACACACACACACACACACACAGAGAGAGAGAGAGAGGGAAATGGAGAAAGGAAGCCGCCAGGTCTGGGAGTCAAACTGTGGTCAGCCATGTGAGAGCATCCAGCACCTTTACCACAATGCCACCTGCTGGTTCCTCACCATAGAGGCTTTTTTTAAGAATTTTTTTTAACTTTATTTATTTATTTATTTATTTTAATTTGACCAGACTGCACCAAGGGTGGTTCCCTGAGAACATCAGGTAGTTCTCATTAAACAATGAAACTGGAAATCTGACCTCTGATTTTAAATATGAAAAGATAAATATGGCTTACATTGTACCAATATATATATATTAGAAATAAACCTCTATAATCTTTTCTCCAAAACTTGACAAGCATACTGAACTAAAGGTAATCATAGTAATAAGATATTTTGAAAACTTGGACATGTTACAGTCCTAATACACAATATTAATTTACACACGTTGTCATCTCGGATCACTTTTGCCTATTCATCTATCACAATCTTCATAAACTTATAAACACTACATTATATTCCAAACATACACTATCTGATAAGTATAGTTTCAAGGTTATACATTCATATGATTTAAGGAAAAAATGTGAAACTAATATTTAACAAACACTTATTATATGGCAGTTATTTTTTAAAAATATAGATGCTCAGGTAAGTTATAGAACTGAGACTTAATAACAACGTATTTTTAGTGTGAAATCTAATTTTCCAGTGAATTCTGAATTTGTGGACACTAGATTACCATTTCTGAACCAAAAGCATTGAGATGTAATCAGGAAGTAGCCACACTGATCAAATGCCCTGAATAACCTCTGGTCTTTCTCATCATGGTATCTCTTCAATGAGGTCAAAGCCCAGAGGCAGAGCTAGAACTGCACAGGAGTCATCTGCACTGAGCATTAATTGAAGTCATGAGCATTGTACACTAAAATGTTCCACCATAATATTAAATAATCCACACGACATAACAGCATACATTTGTATTTTAACTAATTTTTCATTTACATATGATCAACTGTTATATACACCATTTTTTTTTCGTGCAATGCAATGGACATTGGTGAATGACCACACTTGATGTAAAGCAGGTAGTCACCAGCTAGGTCCTCTACAGGCACATGATGATAGGACTTGTGGAGCTGAAAGCACTATACGGTAGCAAGGATCATTATATCTTTCTCCATCACTTAGAGAATATTGAGATCCTAGTGTTACTATATATTGGATGGTTGGAAAAGTCATGGCAAATTTTTTCTATGTTTTTCTATGCAAAAATGCATCATGACTTTTTTATTGTGAATGGGAATTTTTTTTTTTTTTTTTTTTAGAGAAGTTTTTGCTACAGGGCACCTGCGCTCTCAAGAAAGACAGGGAGAGACAGAGAGCAAAAAATCACCCACCCCCAGGGGAAATGGTCACACCACAATCCTTTCTCCATTCTCTCAGGATCTTGGGCACGCACACACATGCGCCCAGCATGAGCTTAAGCCACCAGGTCTGGGACTCGATCTGCAGTTGACTATATAAGAGTCCAGCAACCTAGCTATTACACCAACTGCTGGTCCCATGAATGGGACATTTTTAACATCCAACAGCCTGACTGACTATACAGAAGTTCAAAGTATACACCATTGTTTCTCAGGTCCAAAAATGCACATTATGTAAATAACACTTGCTAGAAATAGAGGATACTTCTAAGATTTATGAAAATGTTGCAATTTGGTAAGTCTGTAAAAGTTGATAGGTGGCTTTAGTGATTAAAATTAAAATTCTTACTTTTTGAGCACAGTCAGGCTTTGTCAAGATAAATTCTTTGTAAAGAGAGGTGGAACCTCTTTTTAAATTCCATAATCAATCAATCAATAATTGATTGACAACTATTTATGTAGTCACAATGAAATGCAGAGGGCTAGGTAATGAGGACAATGCTAAAACATAAATCCAACATAGATTACCTTCTCAATGACTTCACTAGCATAGGGACACATGGCAAATAAATATACACATACATAGGTACATATCTAAAAGCTCTTAAATGTAAAATAGATTATTTTTCTTCTTCAATCAAAGTCCTTCCATTGGCTTCATATTTTCCTAAGAATAAAATGCTAAGTTCTTACCAGAACCCATAACTCCCTATAGCATTGGCATCCCCATCCCCACCTTCACCATCTCTTCTGTTAAGTTTCTAATCGTTTAGTTCCCTGACCATTTCAATCGTCTGCTCACTCAGTCCTCTCCATTCTCAGCGGACCCCTTGCTATTCTTGGAAAGCTTGCAGGAAAGCACTGACTTCAGGACCTTTGTACTGACTAATGTTGCTGTCTAAAACTCTGCCCTCAGATCAACATATTGCTAATTCTTTCAAGTCCTTCACACATTTGCCCACATACATTCTCAGTAACATTCTTGTCAGGGAGCTCTAGTTGGACTTTTTTAAAAATTCAAAATCATACTCTCATTCCCTATGATTATTAATTTTAGGTGTCTACTTAGTTGGATTAAGGGACACCAAAATCTTTGGTAAAGTTTTCTTCTGTGTGTGGTTGAAAGGGAGTTTCTGGGTGAGACTGGTGTCAGTGAGGAAGATCTGTCCTCAATGTGGACAAACACCATCCAATCAGATAGGGCCTAGAGGGAACAAAAAGGCAGAGAAAGAGCAAATTCTTGCTCCCTTTTCTGCAACTGAGATATCATTCTCCTTCTGCCCCGGACTTCAGAACTCCAGGTTCTCTGGATTTTGGCCTCTGAGACTTGCACCAGAGGTCTCTCAAGTTCTTGAGTTTTTGCCCTTGGATTGGATTCCATCATCAATTTCACTGGTTCTCAGGCTTTTGGACTCGGGCTGGATCATATTTCCAGTTTCCACGGTTCTCCAGCTTGCAAACAGCCTATCATGAAGTTTCCCAGCCTCAATAAGCATGTGAATCAATTCCTTTAATAAATCTGCTCAAAGGTATCTATCTGTGTATTTATATATCCAGTCATCCATCCATCCACCTAATCGTATGTATGATTAGGTTCTGCCTCTAGAAGATCCTGACTAAGCCAGAATTTAGTACCAGACAAGTGGTGGTGATACTGTAATAAACACCTAAAAATGTGGAGGCAGCTTTGGAACTGGGTAATTAGTAGAGGCTGGTATAGTTTTTTTAATTTTTTTATTTTTATTATCATCATAATCTTCTTTATATTACATTGGATTACATATAACTTTAGAGGCTGTAATAGTTTTGAAGTGGATGCTTGAAAAAGTTTGTACAGATTTAGCTCCATGGCTTCGTGGTTAAGGCAGGTGGATCCTACATGGTCAACCTTACATTTTAAGTTCTGTACCTGAAGGCTTGGGAAAGACACTGGGTATGTGGGTGCATGCCCCAAATTCCAAAAGCAGTGAGAAATAGAGAAAAAGGAACTGCAGGATGACCACTCCCCATGGAGGATGTTTTCTTCTCTCCCTCTCTCTCTGTCTGTTTCTCTCTGGTGATGCACATGCCCTCTGATAAAATTTTTAAAAAGAAAAAAACTTGCACAGCTGTGAACAGAGCATTATGGTGACAGCTCAGAAAAAAATGAGAGCAGTAGAGAAAATCTGAAACTTCTTAGAGATTGTTTACATGGTCATGACCAGAGTGCTGTAGAAATATGAATAGTAAGACTATTCTGATGAGGTCTCAGATGAAAAGGAGGAACAAGTTCTTGGAAATTGGAGTAAAGGCCATCTTCATCATAAAGTAGCAAAGAACTTGGCTGAACTGTGCCCATGTGCTAGAACTTTATGGAAGGTAAAACTTAAAAATAATAAACTGGATATTTGACAGAAAAAAATCTCTAAATAGCAAAGTATTCAGTATGCTGCATAGCTTCTCTATTCTTCCTGCTAATTTTCTTATTAAGATGTAATAACTGTATATATTTGTGGGGGCACAATGTGTATTTTTAGTACATGAATACAATATGTAATGATTAAATCAGGGTGATTAGCATATCCATCATTTCACCATTTGTCATTACTTTGTGTTGGCAACATTCAAAATCATCTTTTAGCTACTCTGAGAAATACACTGAGTTATTGTTACCCAAATTCTCCGTATTGTATAATAGTACACATTGTTCCTTCTATCTCTAATTGTGTTTCTGTTAATAAACATCCTCAATAGCAAATAACAATATATTGTATCCTTGAATTACATTTAAAGAAAAATGAAATATCAAGTATATATCTAGGGTTCCTTAAACAATAATTATTAAGATCATGATTAGAATTCAATTTCAGGAACTTTGGTAATTTCTTATAAAACTAAACTTACTCTTACCACACGATCCAGCAAGTATGCTTTTTGGCATTTACCCAAAGGAGTGGAAAACTTATGGTCACACAAAAAAACCTGCGTATGGATGTTTATAGCAATTTTGCTCATAATTGTCAAAATTGGAAGCAATCAAGAAGCTCTTCAGTGGGTGAGTGGATAAATAAACTGTAGAACATCCAGACAATGGAATAAAAGAAATGAGTTATCAAGTCATGAAAAGAGATGGAGGAACCTTTTATGCATATTATTAAGTAAAAGAAGCCAATATGAAAAGACTATATATTGCACGATTTCAACTATGTGACATTTGAAAAAGGCAAAATGATGGAGACTGTAAAAATGTCAGCGGTTGTTGGATTTGGAATAAAGGATAAAAAGTAAAGCAAAGAGGATTTTTAGGTTCATAGAATTATTCTGTATGATACAGTAATGTGGATAAATGTCATAATACTTTGCCAAAACAACATCAGAAGTGAACTCTATCGCACACTATAGATTTTGGGTGATAATGGCTTGTCAATGTGGGTTCATCAGTTGGAACAAATGAACAACTCTGGTGTGGGATATTGATAGTGCGGCCAGTTATATATGTGTGAAGTGGTGAAAGTATATGGGACCTCTATGTACTTTTCACAAAAGTTTTCTGTGAACCTAAAACTGCTCTAAAAAATAAATCCTGTCTTTACAAAGTCCATTTCAGCACTGAGATCTGTTGGAAAAGAGTCTTTTCACTAAGAGGCTAAAACTTGGAAGTTTATCATCCCTTTCCTACTGGAAAGTTAACCCTAGGATACATAAAAGTATTTAAGTCTTTGTCTAAAAATGGGGAGTAAATTGTATATCTAAATTTTTCTTTTTCTTTATTTCTTTTTCTTTTTTTTTTTTTAGGGAGTATGCGTGCACCGGAGAGACAGACAGACAGAGAGACATCACACCCCCCAGGGGGATGGTCACACCGCAATCTCTTCTCTTCCATTCTCCTCTCAGGACTATAGGAATCCACACACATACACCCGGCATGAGTTTCAAGCCACTGGGTCTGGGACTCGAATCATGGTCGCCATGTCCAGCACCTTAACCACCTCACCACCTGCTGACTCCCTAAACATTTCTATCAATATCAGACTACAGTACATGTTCAACAGATGTGCACTGAAAAGTCATTATGGCATCTGTATGAATAACTCCAGACACTTGTTAATAAACAGATTCTGATTCAACAAATTTGAGTGAAGTCTGGGACTGTGCACTTCAGACAATATCCAGAGTAATAGTGATACAGCTGGTTCCTCGGATCATACTTTGTGTGGCAAGGATTTCTTTATAAATAGGTCTGTAGCCAGAGAGTAGTCCTGCTTAATGTTGGGTGGAAAAGGAAAGATTCCTATAATGAAATTGGTTAGGAAAATGATGAATACATGGTCATCCTTCAGGAGAGCCCAATGCACATCAAAGTCTCCAGGTAAAGCAATCTGGTGAACTTTGTATAATCTAGAATTTTCCAATTTACCATGACCATAGTACCTCATCATCTTTCTGAGTAAAAACTATTAATCATCTTCATATTTCGTGTTACACATTTCATAGAATGCTCCATTATATAGGTTAAGAAAACAAAAAGGACAAAATTTCAGCATAAGGATAATTCTTGTAAAAAAATTTTTTTAACAGAGATTTTTGCCATAGGGTACGTGCACTTGCCAGAGACACAGAGAGACAAAGCAAGAAATCACACCCCAGGGTGGATGGCCACACCACAATCTCTTCTCCATTCTCCTCCTGGGATCTTGGGCACTCATACACATGCACCTGGCATGAGGTTGAAGCCACAGAGTCTGGGACTCAAACCGCGTTTGACTATGTGGGAGTCCAGAGAAGTAACCATTATGCCATCTGCTTGTCCCTTGTGGAAATATTTTAAGTCTAAATTAATCAGCCTCATTTCTCTGGTTCCCAATAAAGGAAATTATCACAGTGGGTAGCAGGTTGAGCAGATATAGCAGTGACCTCGCCTAACTACAGACCAGGAAGAGAACAAGATGAGGACAAAAGTAGATTTCAGACTCACAGACAGCATGATTGCTACAGAATGCTGAAGACATGGCATCTCAGATTGGGTGCCAGGCGCATGTCAGAGATGATTAGGCAAGGAAAAGAAATTCCTTTACTTTCTTGACAAAGTGTCAGGTAAAAGAGAATAAGTCCCCTGTTTCTGCTGACTCACAAATATTCTTAAGCATATATCACTTCTTTCCCAAGCAAAGGTACCAGTATATGCTTTACTGTAGGTTATTAGTCAAAGAGGAATGACTGTCTGGCTCTACTCTTCATCTTGAGTGGAGGTAGAAGATAGTTATGGTTTTTCTAACTGTGTATATCCAAAAGAATAAGTACACAATTCCATCAGCACATTCACTGTGAATCAGATTTGGGAAGGCCAAAAATATGTCCTGATCATGTAGTCAGACCTTGTGTTACATTAGTAAGTCACATCCCCATGGAGGGAATATCCATGATGTAATCTTCCCTGAAAGCTGTTGAGATTAGACTACAAGAATGAGAAATGTTAGTTGCTAGAGCTCTTTGCATTTATTTGAGAAAAACAAAAGGGATTAACAACATTTGAGAAAATAAGAAATATTGAGAAAATGGGGGGGGAAAGTATGTCATGGGTCATCTCATTTTAAAATAATGTTTTTGCACTTATTTTTAAAATACATCACACAAAATGCTGGTAAATGGTAAAAGTCAATTCAACAGGGGCCAGTCCCATCACTCAGTAGTTAAAGGAGCTGGATCCCACATGGTCAACCACAGTTCGATTTCTAGCCCCAGTGGCTTGAAAAATGCACCAGGCATATGTATGTGTGTGCCCAAAAGCCAGACAGAATGGAGATGGAGGAGAAGGGAATGAAGTGTGACCACATCCCACTGTGGGATACTATCTCCCTCTCTGTGTGTCTGCGTGTCTGTCTCTGGCAAGCGTACATGCCTTCTGGTAATTAAAAAAAAAAAAAGTCAACTTTACAAAATGTTAAAAAAATGTTCATAATAAAGTGTTGAAAAGATCAAAGGTAATAGCAATTGATAAATTAAACATCACTCCTAATCCTACTACTTAGAGAGAACCACTATTAATTAAATATATTGTTGTATCTCCTTTCATAGATTATTTTCCTCTGCCTGACATTATTTTCTTTTTATAAATGGACTCTTGCTGTGCATATAACATTTTGTAACTCTAATATTTTTTTAAACTGTGAATACATTCACCATTGAGAAGAAAAGACAGAGAGAGAGAGAAAGTGCACATGCGATGAGGTATGGTCATACCGCAATCCTGTTTTGTCCATTTCTTTTTCCCATCAAGATTTTGGGCAAGCATGCACATGTGCCTGGCAGGTCTTCCAAGTCACTGGGGCTAGGATTCAAACCACTGTAGGCCATGGGAGATCTAGCTCCTTTAATGATTATGCCACAAGGCCAGCCCTATAACTTGAATATTTTCTGTGTCATTAAATAATACTTATTTGGAATATAATTTCATGCCCTTGGTGTGTGTGTGTGTGTACATACAATACAATATAGTATATATAAATACACACACATTTACCATAACTTATTTAACCATATATTACCACTTTCACAAAGTATTTTAGTTTTGTAAAGTTTGAGATCCTCACCCAAATGATCACCAGAACAGAAGTTATTATTTTATTTCAACCTTGCAGCTGATATCAGTTAGCAGAAATTCTTAGGGGAGGATGATCACAACATGAACAATAGGCCTATGAGGTGTATGTTTTTCTAACCCATATACTTTTTCATATTGCTATATAGAAGGAAGAGAGCAAATTGAAACAATTAGGACTCATACTTTAGAGACAGGTAGTATGTGGTTTTATTTTGGGCTTTGTTACTTACCACATCACTTCAGGCAAGATATTAATATACCTTGACCTTAGTTTTCACATGTGCAAATTCTGAATCATAGTATTATATTCCCCATAAAGGCATTAGAATGATTAAATAAAGTCAGGTTTAATTCAGGCACCACTGTATAAATGGTGCTACTTACCAAGCTCCACTAGCTCTTTTCTAAACAAATCAGACAAGATCAATATAGCTGAATATGGATCAGTCATAATAGCCAATCAAAAGACATTTAAGTGGGTTTCCAATATCAACATCCACTTTTCCTTCTGTGAAGACTTGAAACCATGCAGGGCCCCTCTGGGATGGGTCCTCTGTTTCACCTACTGTTCAGGAATAAATTAAAGTTCTCAAAACAGAAAATTAATAAGGGCCAAACTAAAAGAAAAATGTCTTTCTAAAAGGCTTCTAAAACTCCCTTTTACAGGAAAGATGTTTTCACTTCAATACTTAAGATGTTTTACAAGTAGAATCTTTTAAACCTGATGTAATCCCACTTGTCTATTTTCAGGATTATTGTTTCTGCCTCAGAATAAGAGAATATATTTGCAAACTATACCTCAAGTAAGGGACTGATAGCCAGAATATACAGGAAACTCAAGCAGCTTACCTGCAAAAAAGTAATCAACTCAATTAAAAGATGGGCAAATGAGCTGAACAGACAACTCTCCAAGGAAGACATGCAAACAGCAAAAAAGCTTATGAAAAAAATGCTCAGTATCCCTTATCATAAGGGGAATGTAAATCAAAACCACAATGAGATATCAACTAACCCCAGTCAGAAGGGCAAAGATTAAAATAATTTTAAAATGATAAGCGCTGGCGAGACTGTGGTGAAAAGGGAACTCTCCTACACTGTTGGCGGGAATGTAAATTAGTACAGTCACCGTGGAGAACAACAGGAGGTTACTAAAAAACCTGCAAATAGAACTACCAAATGATCCAGCAATTCCACTCCCGGGTATTGACCCAAAGGACAGAAATACACTTAGTTGGAAAAACATTTGCACATCCATGTTTATTGCAGCATTAGTCACAATTGCTGAGACATGGAATCAACCCAAATATCCAAGAATATATGAATGAATTGAAAAAGTCTAGCACATATACAATATAGAATACCAGCCAGCCATTAAAAAATAAGATCCTGGCATTCAATAGAACATAGATGAATATGGAAGATTTCATCCTGAGCACAACAAGCCAGACTGTGAAAGAGAGGCATTGTATTGTATGTCCCCTCTTAACATATACTGAATGTCTGCACTTTATGGCAGAAATGGAAAGATTGGAAGCAAGAAGAGCAAATGTGGATACAAAAGACAATGTGGGAAGAGGGTGGGCAATAAGGGAATGGGAGGGAGGGAATCCAGAATTAAAAAGCAAAATATTTAATGGGCACAAAAATGGAAAATTATCTCTTGATGATAATGTGGTTAGTACTATCTTTGACTAGACTAATAAGCAGGGTACTCATGCTGGGAAAATTCATTCCATATGCTGTAAAGAAGCACAGTGACTAAATGTCATAAACAGTATTAAAAAAATAAAAACTAAAACAAAAGAAAAAACTATCTTCATGAAGACTTAAAAGAAATGTAGAAAACAGCAAAGAAAAAAAAGTTTTGCAGGATGGAAACTGCTAGCTGGGAGCACAGAGATTCCAGGCTGAATAGTGCCAGAAACCTGAATACAAATGTAATTATCTAAGGCCTTGCCAATCAAGAAGACCCACAGATGATCATATCCTCTTGAACCAGTCACTGAACAGATCATGTGCCTGGGAATCCTGCCCTTACTTTTGTCTTTAAAAATGTATGTGGGATGGAATCACAAGATGGCATAATGTTATGTTACTGGACTCCCACATGGTCAACCACAGTTCAAGTCCTGGACCTGGCAGCTTAAACTCACGCTGGACATACATGCGTGCATGCCCAAAATCCCGAGAGAAGAATAGAGGAGAAGGGATTGTGGCATGGCCATCCTCCCTGTGGGGAGATTTCTATCTTTCCCTCTCTGTCTCTGTCTCTGTCTCTGGCTCTCTCTCCTATGAATGCATGTATCCTATAGCAAAAATCTCTCTCTCTCTCAAAAAAAAATGCATGTGGGGAACTCCTTAGGGAGACTGGGCCTTTTCAGCATGAGCTGTCTCCTATCCTTGCGTTGTACATTGCAATAAAGCTGTACTTTACTTCATCACTCCATGTACCTACAGTTTGGTTTGTGAGGCTTGGGTGAGCGAAACTGATTTAAGTTTAGTAACAGACAGTGACAAACCTTAAGCCCCATGGAGAGCAAACTCTGAACTGCTGCCTGGATTTTTTATTCTAATCCTGCTAACCTTTTTCTGTGTGTCCCATTTCTTCTTCTATTTTTTTTTTTTTTTTTGAGAGAGAGGATTTTGCTATAGGGCATGTGCGCTCGCCAGACAGAGAGAGACAGAAGGACAGAAGGTGAGAAATCACCCCCCAGGGGGGATGGCCATGCCGCAATCCCTTCTCCTCCATTCTCCTCTCGGGATCTTGGGCACGCACGCACCCGGATTGAGTTTAAGCCACCGGGTCCGGGACTCGAACCGCGGTCAACTACATGGGAGTCCAGCGACATAGCCATTACGCTAACTGCTGGTCCCCCATTTCCTTCTTGAATCACAGAACTTTGTGCTGGAATGGTATTCTCCAGGTTCAGGGTTCTACTGACTGTTTACACAGACTTTTTTTTTTCCACATCAAGTGTCCATGACATGGCCTACAAGGACTGTCTCCATCCTTTGTTTTCAACCAAACTATGCTCCATACAGACATTATGCAAAATGAAGTTTGCCTCTTGTTATCCATCCAATCAGAACCCATTCTTGGCTATAACTCTTATACTTCATCCCTTCTTGTGCTATCCCAGCATTATAAAGCCAATTTTTTCTAGTTTATTCTATAAAATGCACATTTTAGTTTTGGCTTAGTCACAAAAGTAAATCCATAAATATATAAAATTATAATATCGCTTCATGATTGCAGTGTGAATCCACTGCATAAACACCACCAAACCGCTATGTTTCTGCCCTGAACATCCCTTTTATGTAGCAGCTACTCTAGGAATGTTCCCATGGAAACAATATTTGATATTACCTCAAATACACTAGAGCTATGTCTAGTCTCATCATCAATTATATTTGGCTAAGGATAATTTGCCTTAACTCTCATTAAATTCGAACTCTTACTAATAATGTTAATATTTTTAATATCTGACAAAAATATATATTCCCACTTTTCTAAAGTATGCAGCTATGATTTACACTCTAATGTAAACATATATTTTAGATAATACAATAATTTTTTATTTATTAATATACTACTTATTTAATAATTTCCTTTTTTTTTTTAATTTGCCAAAGGGTACATGGGCTTGTTGGAGAGAAATGGAAAAAGAAGGAAAGTGAGAAAGCACCCCCTCCACGAAGAATGGTAAGGCCGCAATCTGTTCTCCTCTATCTCGCCCTTCTTTTGGGATTTTGGGCATGCACACATGCACACATGCACACATACCAGGTGTGTTTTTCAAGATGCCAAATCTGGAACTTTAACTGTGCAGTCAGCCATGTGGGATGCAGATCACTTAAACACCAGGTCACAGGCTGGTCCTCCTCTTCTGTTAAATCATCTGTTATTACATTCTAAAAATATTCCCAAACATTTTTAAGAATTTCAGTTTTGCAATTTGGAAAATGATAAAACCTCTCAGCATTTCAAGCCATCACATATCTCCACTAATTTTGAGAGCAATTGACACAGTTAATCTTCTATTATATATAAAAGAGGTAGGCTCTAGAACAATGCTGTACAATAGACTGTTAGGCAATAATGGAAATGTTCTGTATTTGTTCTGTCCAATATAGTAGCCATAGTCACAAATGACTATTGAGCACTTCAAATGTGCCTACTGCAACAGAAGAATTGAAATTTTTCTTTTTAATTACTTTAATTCAAATAGCCATATGTGCCTAATTATTAACATACTGTATAGTGAGGCCAGCAGGTGACGTGGTGGTTGAGGCACTGCACTCTCACATGGCAGATGGCAGTTGAGTCCTGGACCTGGGGGCTTGCTATCTCACTTTCTCTTTCTCTGTCTCTCTCTGTTGAGCACACATGCCCTATAGCAAACTAAATAATAAATAAATACATACATACATAAATAAATAAATAAATAAATAAATAAATAAATAAATAAAACTTACCAAAACAGTCTTCCTATATAGCAAGCTTCCAGAAATTTTTTTGGTAGAAATATATGACACTAAACACTCGTGGGCCAGTCATGGTGACTCCGTAGTAACACAAACTCCAGGATGCTAAAGCCATAAGGGAAGGTCCTAGGTCGTGAGGTCTCCCTATACATACTGGCATGCATGTATGTAGATGTGATCGTTGCTAGTTGAGGCTAGGGGTGGATGATAGCATGAAGATCTTGTTGAGGTGGTTCCATGTGTATGTGCATGTGTATGTGTGTATGTATGTGTCTCTTTCACAGAAAAAAATATTTTTTTAAAAGTACAATGTGCTTAATATCCTAAACATAATGACATTTCAGTTTGGAGCTCTAAAGCTCTCTTCTTTGTACAGTGTGCACATTTAGCCATTAATTTTCTACGCTTCATTATCTCCTGTGCATCAAAGGTATTTATATGTACATCTTTGGATCAGCTCTATGGCCTGGTGGATAAGGTAGCTGGATCCCACATGGCTGACCATGTAGTTTGAGTCCCACACCCCAGTAGCTTGAGAAAACATACTGGGCATGTATGTGTGCATTCATGCCCAAAATCCCAAAAGGAGGGAGAGATGGAGGAGAAGGGATTGCGACATGACCATGTCCCATGTTGGGGGGCTATGTTTTCTCTTCTCCCTTTCTCTCTAACAAGCACATGCATCCTCTAAGAAATGTTATATACATGATATGTTATATATATATATGTTACATACATGATATATGTGTATACCTTGTCTAAGAGATTTTAACCCGTTTAACAACAGGAAGCACATTCTTCTGAATTCTGTAATGCCTGCTAACCTTATTTGCAAATAATGATAGCCCTTTCTCACTTAAGTTTTGAAAACATATACTGATGTCATTCTCCCCTTAATAATGCTCTATGATTTGATATAATTTATCTCCTTCAGAGTTTATACTGTGCTCTGAGGTTGGTCCTATGGCCTGATGGTTAAGGGAGCAAGATCCCATATGATCAACCACGGTTTGAACCCTGACCCTAGCATCTTGAAAAACATGCCAGCATTTATATGCATGTATACCCCAAATCCCAGCAAGATGGAGAAAAAAATTAGAGAAAGGATTGTGGTGTGACCACATGCCATTGGGGGTGTTTCTCCTCATCCTGTATCTGATGAGTGCACACATCCTCTGGCAATTAAAAAGTATCATAATAAAAATTAAATTGTGTTCTGTGTCATATTATAAGACTCCCAGAGAGTGTATTTTGTTGCTTTGAGAACAATCTAAATCATAACTCTAAAAGAAAAATCCCCAAATTTACATCTTTGCTGCCATGATATATTTGGAAAGAACTAAATTAGACATATTTTGCAGTACAGTGCTACATCAGTGCTACATCAAGAAAAATAACTGATAGTGAACTGGAGAAGTCTAAAATCACAGAATTGAACAATTAGTTTTTTTTTTTAAGAATTTTTTTTCCCCTATAGGGCACCTGTGCTCACCAGAGAGACAGAGAGACAGAAAGCAGGAAATCGCCCCCTAGGAGGGATAGCCATGCTACAATCCCTTCTCCTCTATTCTTCTCTCAGGATCTTGGGCACACATGCTCATGTGTCTGGCATGAGTTTAAGCCACCAGGTCCAGAACTAGAACCGTGGTCAACTATGTGGGAGTCCAGTTACATAACCATTACGTCATCCACTTGTCCCATGAACAACCAGTTCTTTAAATTTACCCTTCCTGAGGCATTTTATTATTATTATTATTTATCATTAAAAAAAGGAACACTAGATGGAGGGCCAAATACAAGTAATTTGAATGGCACATTCGGAACAATTTAAATAGAAGATAAGTGGCAAAAATGCGTTAGTCGTCTTTTTCTACTATGGTAATTTGTAAAATAACTTCACTGCACATAGTTATTCAGAAACTTTGTATTTAGGACTGAGGGAAATGAATTTATTGATTGTTTCAAAAATTTTATAATCAATGCAAAGGAAATAAAGCTGTAAGTTTACAATAAAAGCTCAGGCTAGCAGGTGGTGTAATAGTTAAGGCACTGGATTCCCACATGGCCCACCGTGGCTCAAGTGCTGGACCTGGCAGCTTGAAAATCACACCAGGTGCGTGTGCATGCATACCTAAAATCCCTAGAGCAGAATGGAGGAGAAAAGACTATGGTGTGGTCATCCTTCTTGGGGAGTGATTTATCGTTCTTCCTCTCTCTGTCTCTCTCTCTCTCTGGCATCTGCATGTGCTCTATGGCAAAAACCTAAAAATTAATTAATTAATTAAAAGCTCTTGATAGTGCTGAAAAAAAGTCTAAAAATGATAATAATTACTCTACCCAGTTACCTATTTTATAAAAAGCCAGCTTTATATAGGATTATGTTTGGGGAAGGAGAGAAGTAGAAAACTCATATGTTAAGACATACACTGGGGTTGATTACTCTAGTACAATTTTATTCATATAGAATTTTATGTTTCATTATATTTCTTTTCTCTGTGGACAAAATGTGTAGGAACTTTATGTAACTAAAGCCTCATCTATAGAGTCTTGTGTAGTTACATGAGAATAAAGGCTTTCTTTATGGGACATAGCTACTAGCATCAAGTACTACTTCAAAACTGTTTTGATTATACTCTGTATCTTTTAGTTCATTCATTTTTCAGGTTTATCTATTTATCTCGTTCACGTTTGAGAGAGTGATAAACAGAAACCCTCAACAGAGTCTCATGCCATGATCCTTCCTTCCCCTTATCCTCTTGCACTGCAGCCAGTGAGGACCACCGAATGCTTGTCAGAGGGCCTGATAAGCTCAGGGGTACCTCAGGACACAAACTCAGGGCTTCCCATATGGCTCCAACATTGTGCATCAGCACCTCCCCCTACTGCTTGCACCGCAAGAGCCAGGCCAAAATCTACTCGTTTTTTTTAGGTGCTAAATTGTACATCTATGTTTATCAGAAACTATGTTAGTTTGGTAGGAAACAAAGAAACAAACAAACAAACTTATGTTTCCAAGGATAGGAAGACCATAAAATCAAGCAGGTGTCAAAATTATGCACCCTGGGGACCAGCAGTTAGCGTAATGGCTATGTCGCTGGACTCCCACGTAGTCGACCGCGGGTCGAGTCCCAGACCCGGTGGCTTAAACTCACGCCGGGCGCGTGTGCGTGCGTGCCCAAGATCCCGAGAGGAAAATGGAGGAGAAGGGATTGCGGCGTGGCCATCCCCCCTGGGGGGTGATTTCCTGCTTTCTATCTCTCTGTCTCTCTCTGTCTGTCTGGCGAGCGCACGCGCCCTATAGCAAAAACCTCTCCAAAAAAAAAAAAAAAATTATGCACCCTGCTCTTAAATTCATGAAGTAGGAGCCAGACTTACCATTTGTCATGGTGTTCATCATTTGCAGTTAGGAGATAAGGGAGATTTGGCTAGTGGATGAATAAATCCATTTTACTAAAAATCCCCTCTGACTATATAAAGGCATGCTAGTTTCAAATCAAAATGAAGTATAATGAAGTATATCATAGGGTTATTCCTGCAAGGAATGAAGACCTGGATCAGTTCATTATTTTCCAAATTTGATTTGGCTCTTTGTACCCTTGAACTTAAAAAATGGTCAATGACTGGCAACCAACCATAAAATTCAGGTCTATGCTTGGTTGTCTTATAAAAGAGTAACCAAGAGGCCAGTTGGTAAAAATTATTATGAGGTTGTCTATCCACAACATCTCTAGGCAATGGAATATGATAACTCAATTACCCATAGAGCAAAATGTCTGCAGTTTTTGAAAGTTATATAATTGATATTTATCATGGTTAAGGACAATATATCTCAAACTAAACTTAAGATTTCTCCAATCTTATTTTTTGGAGAAATACTTCTTCACAAAGCAAATCTTTACTTTGTGATAACCAAATATAAAGCAAATTGTGAAGATAATTAGCTGTATTTAACATTCAGAAAGCTTACTTGTATTTAGATATTTATATATGTATTATACCAGTTCTATTGCTAAATTTGGAGATAGGCTTTGAATCTGGTGTAGGAAAAAGGAAAAAGAAAAGAGAACTTAAGTATTTCCACAGTATATTGACTTGTTCTACACTTTTCTCTAACAGAAACTACTAAAAATTCAGGAAAGATCACACTTTGCCATCTCTACCACCATATACTGGTTTTTTACATCTCTTATTCATAATGAGTCCAGCACCACGTTTAGAGTAATTTTCAGTAATTGTGCCACCAAGAACAGTGTGTGAGTGTTAAAATGTATTAGGAGTAAATGCAATAAAGTTGCAATTAAAAAAATGGTGTCCATTTGCTACTATTCGATATAGTAAAATATATGGAACAGAGCGGAATATACATTTCTTTTTTTATTTTTGGAGAGGTTTTTGCTATATAGGGCGCATGTACTCACCAGAAAGACAGAGAGAAACAGAGAGATAGAAAGTGAGAAATCATCCCCCAGGGGGGATGGCCACGCCTCAATTCCTTCTCCTCCATTCTCCTCTCAGGATCTTGGGCACGCACACACACGCGCCCAGCGTGAGTTTAAGCCACTGGGTCCAGGACTTGAACTGCGGTCAACTACATGGGAGTCCAGTGACATAACCATTATGCCAACTGCTGGTCCCTGGAATATATATTTCAACCTTCTTACGTTTTTTAAGTTTACACTAAACAATGCTAAAGTGGGAACATTAGCTACTCTGTTTTAAAGTCTACTAATCAGGTTTACATTTTACTATAAGAATCATCATTTACATATTGAAATGCCAGCATCATTTACTAGTAATATAGTAGAGGACGATCATTCCCCCTTGAAGTCTGAAGGAAATCACTGCATCGTCAAAGACTGTATTCATATAAGTGAACTTTTTAGATATCTTTTTGTTCTTTTTAGAAATAAATAACTCCAGGGTCGCTTATTGTGTTGTTTTTCCCCTTCACAGTTCGGTACTATTCAAATATCATATGCAATGTATAAGGCAAGTTCTTTTTTTTTTTTAGAGGTTTTTTTTTTTTTTTTTTTTTTTTTTTTTTTTGTGAGCTAATGTTCTGCTCAAAAATACAAGCAGGACAGAGAGACAGAAAGCAAGAAATCACCCCCCAGGGGGTATGGCCATACTGCAATCCCTTCTCCATTCTCCTCTCAGGATCTTGGACATGCACACATATGCGCCCATTGTGAGTTTAAGCCACCGGTTCTGGGACTCGAACCTTGGTCGACTACGTGGGAGTTCAGCGACATAGGCATTACATCAACTTCCGGTCTCTGTATAAGGCAAATTGTAACTCTAAAATATAAGAAAAAAAATGACCTCTTTTGTTCTAATAGGATAAAGTTACATAGAGCAAACACTCATTGCACTTTCTGCCATTGATATACTTATATACAATAATGCATGAATAATAATTGCAATGGAATTTTTTTATAAAAATATATTTGACATTCACATTAATATCAAATGAATTCATTATGATTGGTGTTATTTTGATGAATGCTAATTTGTTTCAGAGGGCTAACCTACTTCATTTAATAGTA
This sequence comes from Tupaia belangeri chinensis, assembly GCF_000334495.1. Classification (NCBI taxonomy): domain Eukaryota; kingdom Metazoa; phylum Chordata; class Mammalia; order Scandentia; family Tupaiidae; genus Tupaia; species Tupaia belangeri. The sequence continues at coordinate 916,990 of NW_006202806.1, forward strand.
TGTTTAATTAATGCTGAACTACAGTGGAATTCTCATGAGACTGAAAATGACAGTCACATGAAATCAAATATATTAATATTGATCAGTGAATTGAAACTGAATAGTTAAAAATTTTTATGATTAAATATCAAAAAGTTAATACCAGGACCAGCAGTTGGTGTAATGGCTATGTCACTGGACTCCCATGGAGTTGACCGTGGTTGGCATCCTGGACCCGGTGGCTTAAACTCACGCCAGGCACCTATGCGTGCATGCCTAAGGTCACGAGAGGAGAATGGAGGAGAAGGGATTGCGGTGTGGCCATCCTCCCTGGGGGGTGATTTCTCACTTTCTGTCTCTCTATCTCCCTCTGTCTGTCTGGCGAGTGCACACGCCCTATAGCAAAAACCTCTCAAAAAAAAAAAAAACAAAAACAAAAAACCTCACCCAGTCACATGTGTGTGCATGCCCAAAATCCCGAGAGGAAAATGGAGGAGAAGGGATTGAGGCATGGCCATCCCCCGTGCTGGGTGATCTCTTCCTTTTTGTCTCTATGTCTTTCTCTGTCTCTCTGGCAATCTCACACATCCTATAGCAAAATCTCTCTCTCTTTAAAAAAATAAAAGAACAACAACAAAAGAACTATAGTGATGCTCCTTTGCAAGAAGAGGAAACCCTTAGCTATGATATTTCACAGCTCTATGTGAAATTAAAGATTTGTTGGTATCATTACTAACACAAAAAATTACTTCAAAAGTTCATGGAAAACTAGAATTAAAGTATAGGTTTTTATGGTGCAAAAAAATAGAAATCTATGCATAGTTTTTCATAATAGACATTTTCCACGAACATTTTTTTTTTTTGGAGAGATTTTCACTGTAGGGCGTGTGCGCTCGCCAGACAGACAGAGAGAGACATAGAGACAGAAAGCGAGAAATCACCCCCCAGGGGGGATGGTCACGCCGCAATCCCCTCTCCTCCATTCTCCTCTCGGGATCTTGGGCACACACGCACACGCGCCCGGCGTGAGTTTTAAGCCACTGGGTCCGGGACTCGAACGGTGGTCGACTACGTGGGAGTCCAGCGACATAGCCATTATGCTAACTGCTGGTTCCCTCCACGAACATTTTGAAGACACTTCATATCATCAGTGTAGATAAATGTTCATTCTTATTCAGAAATATGTTTTTCCCCCCAAGAAACACTAAGACTGACTTTTTCTTCTTATTAGGCAAAGAAAAAAATCTTCATAAATTATAATCATGATAGACTCTACATTTAAATGAAATATTTCCTTTGTGAATTTTTATAAGCTTAATTATTACTGGATATATATCACTTATTAAGAGGTAGGTCGGGGACCAGCAGGTGGCATGGTGGTTAAGGGTGCTGGACACTCCCACATGGCCGACCACGGTTCGAGTTCTGGACCTGGCGGCTTGCTTTCTCACTTTCTCTCTCTCTGTCTGTGTCTATCTCTGGCAAAATTAAAATAAATGAATGAATAAATAAAATAAAATAAATAATTTTTAAAAAGAGGTAGATCAAGAGGAAAAGGCATCAATACACTGTTGATCATCTTCCTTTCATCTATGTTCACCAACTCCTTTCCCACCCCATTTAGCACCTAATCGCAACAGATTTTATTTCTATCTTAACAATCTATTGATTTCAGCAATCTAACATACACTTTCTCACCTCTACCCATTCTTCCATGTTTCTCCATCTCCCTCCTTTTACCATCATATGTCAGAAGATATATATATGTATTTCTTTCTAGGGCTAACATAGCCATTCCACATTTTGATGTGCAGAGCTTTTCTCTATGAATGACACAACACCCCCTTTTTGATTTTTCAATCTCTTTCTCTAAAACTTCTTTTGCTCACTTTGAGGGTATGATTCAGTTTGTCTATTTAAATATTCTCTTTTCAACCTTGCTACATTATAAAGATACTATCCCTCTACATTCTTATAAATTCTGCCAAGATGCCATTCTATTTTTTTTTTTTGAGAGGTTTTTGCTATAGGGTGTATGCGCTCGCCAGACAGACAGAGAGACATAGAGAGAGAAAGCGAGAAATCACCTCCCAGGGGGGATGGTCACGCTGCAATCCCTTCTCCTCCATTCTCCTCTCGGGATCTTGGACACGCACGCACACGCGCCCGGCGTGAGTTTTAAGCCACCGGGTCCGGGACACGAACCACGGTCGAATACGTGGGAGTCCAGCGACATAGCCATTACGCTAACTGCTGGTTCCCCCCCACACACAAGATGCCAATCTAGATAAAAACAGTCATGCCTACTTTACTTTTGCTAATCATAAGCTCTATACCTTCACCCTCCTTCATGAGACATGGTCATACAGAATCCCTTCTCCTTCATTTTACATCCTGTTAGGAATTGAGGCATGCACACACATGTACCTAGCATGTTTTTGAAGCCACCAGGGTCAGCATTCAGATCACAATAAGTCATGTGGGATCTGGCTTTCTATGTCCAGTGCTTTATATTACCTTGTGGAGATAGCCCCTCTACCTTCTCACTCTTTATTTCATTGGATTTCATTATGCTGCAGTCCATGGCGATTTCCTCTTCCTTCTCTGGACAATCCTTGGCTTTCCCATGTTTTAGTTTTCATATCTCTTTTTGAAGTAACATTTCTAAAACTTCAATACCAGGTTCTCATTTCTTACCTCACAATTTCCTAGTTGATAATCATATCCACTCCACAATATCATCTTATCCTACAGGGCAGACTTTACAAATTCTGAATATTCACCCTAACTTCTCTGCCAACTTTTGTTCTCATGTGCAATGAGAACAATGGCATCTCTGCATGAATGTTCCTCAAGCGTATTAAACCTAACATCTCCCAAGTTTAAGGACTATTTTTCTAAACTTAAAAACTATTAGTCATAATAAGCAATATCAAAACAACAAAGCTCCACTTTTCTGTCTTCATTATTTGTTGATGCCATTAACATTCTTTTAATTATCCAGGCCTAATATTTGAGAATCACATTTGGTTCTTCCCACTCCTTTAACCACAACTTGTATTCAGTTATAAAATCGTTTTATTTTTAGCCTCAATTGAGTCAAAAACAATAGCAACCTGAAAACTTTCAATGTTTTCCCATTTCCTAAAATCTATGTGTGCCATATAGGCCTCATCTAATCCTGACTTGCACTTTCCTTTCTTTTTTTGTTATTTTTATTTATTTATTTAATTTTATTTTTTTGCACTTTACTTTCTTGAACTATCTCTCTCTACTCTTCTCCAAGCACTCTTCAGCTAAATATGATCAGTTTCCAAACTAGCTACTTTTCTTGTTTTCATGTCATGATCCATACTGCTCCCCTCACTGGAAATCCCCCTTCACATTCATACATTCATTCATCAAACATTCATTTGTTCAGTACACATCTAGTGAATAGCTACCTACTATGTTTAAGATGCTGCTCCAGGTGGTAGAAATGCAATGTTGAAGAAAATAATATCCCTACCCTAATGGCGTGTATGTTCTAGTAAGAAGACAGAATTTAAGGAAATGAACATATAATGCAATGCCAGATATTAAGAATCAAACAACATAAAGAGGTAGAGGTTATCTCTTATGATCTGGCACTCAAGAAGTTATCCTGATGGGGATGACATTTCAAAAGCAAGTAGTCTGAATGATGACAGAAGCCCCATTATATTAGGATCTATGTAACAGGAAGTACAAAGGTCCTTGACAGAAGCATATATAACGTATCTGAGGAATAGCAAAGAAGCCAGTGTGACTAATATACCATGAAAGAGGTGTTTAAAGAAAGGGTGGAAAATGAAGTTAGTTAGAGTAACTATAGGTCATCCCCAAGGAGATGGGCAATGGAAAAATGACTGGTTGTATTTTATGTATGACGAAAATCACTTGGATAATTGATAGCATGGAAATGACATGATTGTATTTATTTTCCAGCAGCATCACTTTGCAGCTGTATGGAGACCGTGGGGGTGGGGGAATGAGTGAACACGGGAACTGAATCAGGAGACAGTAGGGCGTGTCTAAGTGAGAGACCAATGTGGTTTAGGTTAGAGAGACTGACATAAAGGTTGTAAGAAATGGACAAATCAAAGATTAATTTTGAAGACAGTAACAAAGATATTTGCTGATAAACTAGATGTGGGAACTGAGAGAATGAGAGGAATCCAAAATGACTTCCAGGTTTAGGGCCTGAGCAATGAGAAGAATTATGGCATGTGCTATCTAATGAGACCTAAAAAAAAAATAAAAACAAAAACAAAAAAACACTGGAGAGGAGCAGATTTGAATCAAGAGATTGATTTGGGGCATGCTAACTGAAAAGAGCAATGGACAGGAAAGTGGAAATATGTATAGTAATCTTTTAGTCCTTAGTCTGGCATTTAAGGCAGAGTTCTAAGTCATCAGAGTTTTGGGGACATTCAGGCTCATGAAACCAGATAAAATCTCCCTATTCAGTGGCTCTCAACCATTCCACACATAGAGAGAGCTTTAAAATATAATACTGGTACCTTCCATCCCAAGACAATTGAATTTCAATCTCCGCAGGAGAGAAAATGTGCTGGTGAATTTTAAAATCTCCTCCAGTGATTCCAGTATGCAACAGGGTTTAAGAACTACTGACCTACTGAAATGGTGTACATAGAAATCTGAGTACTCAGCTCTGGGGCATGCCAAAATTTCGAGATCTCTAAAAGCAGATTATGACAAAAGAAGTTAGAAACGAGTAGATAGCCAAGGCACACGGAAGATCAAAAGGGAAGATAAACTCTAGCAAATGTACTTAGAGTTCAATTAAGATGAGCACAGAGACTTGACTACTAGATTTGATAACGTGAAGGTAGCTATGACGAGTGGGTTAAAATGATAGATAAGAACCAAAGACTGATGCCACACATTCAAGAGAGTGAAAGTTAGGGAAGAAAAGAGAGCAAGTAACAGCACCTCCTTGCCATATCCATCTATTAGTGCTTCGCCTGTTTTCAAAGCCTAGATAAAAGGTAAGGCAGCCTCCTCCAATCTCACTAGCTGAAGGCAATTTCTCTTTTGTACAATTTCCACTGGCCCATATCTAGGAGATATCAATTTGAACTACAACTCCAGGTAGTTATGCATATTTCAATTCTTTGTGGAGAAAGATCATTTTTAGTTCATCTTTCTATGCCCCACAGTGAAGGAATAATAGGTCCTAGTAATTGTTGGCTCAAAATTTGGGAAAGAAAAAGCTTTGAAATATGCTGAAAAAGCAATGAATATTACTGAGGTACTAAACGAGCAGAGTTCTAATGTTACATACTATAAAGGGAAGATGTTGAAATTCACTCAGTTGTTACAAGTAAATGTAAAGTAATTGGGAAAGAAAAAAGAGAGAACTAATCAAAACAATGAAAGAAGTTTCCTTATTTATCACTAATGTTGTTTTCATTATTGAGCACGATAAGACACTAAATAGCAGTAATTTGACAAGTCAATGACCTGTACGTACATGACAACAAATTGTGCCTCCTTCTCTTTCTCAGATATAGCAGCCAGGCCTCACCTGAACCGCCACTCTGCCTATAACAAGGCACACTGTAGTGGGGACTAAGGAACTGCAGGGTCTTCATTTTTTGTCTGGTTTTATTGTTTTAATATTACAAACTTGACCACATAGAAAATTTTTTTGTAAAATTTCCTTGTTAATTAGTGAAAAACAGCAACTTATAGGACATGAAGATCTTTATAGATATGTATTATGTCATGACAACACAGTGGGTATCGACTTTTGCCATAGCTTCGAAGACCCCAGAAATCCTCAGTATTTAGACAATATTCTCTTTTAGGTGTCCTTGGTCTATATCTATTCATTCCATCCAATAGCAATTTTCAGCTAAAACTCTTTGTAAAGTAAATGTGTTTCAAATACATAAAAAAAAATACATAATGAAAGACTGAGTCGACTTTCATTTTTAAAAGTCTAACAGGGGACCAGCATATGGTTTAGTGGTTATGTTACTGGACTCCTACGTAGTCGACCATGGTTCAAGTCTCGGACCCAGCATCTTCAAACTCATGCTGGGCACATGTGCATGTGTGCCCAAGATCCTGAAAGGAGAATGGAGGAAAAGAGATTCTGGCATGACCATCCTCCTGGGGGAGGGGGTAATTTCTCACTTTCTGTCTCTTTTGCTCTCTGTCTCTCCAGTGGCTGCACACGTCCTATAACAAAAATTCTCAAAAAATAAAAATAAATAAAATGAAAATCTTACCTGTCTTGACTATCTTTCTTGATACCTGAGGTACTAAGCCTCCTCACAGACCTGAGTATAACTGCATCAACTGTCATCTTTGAATTTGTCCCTCAAGAGTCAACCATCTTCCCCTAAATTGAAAAATAGCTCCCAATATGTACAGCAAAGATTATTTCTTCTACTTTCCTTCAGAACACAAAACAAAACAAAACAAAACAAAAAACAATAGTTACATGAAAACTGAGCCTGAAGTAGCACATTCTTTCTGTTTGCTTTTTTTGGCAGTGGAAACAACCTAAGAATTTATTTCTTAAGAAGTACACAGTAAAGAAGGAGGGTCTAACTCCATGGTACAATGGTAATAGGCCACTCAAGAGAAGCAAGATCCCAAGTGGTGACTGTGGCTTGAATTCCCGGTATGGTCAGCCTGAAACCTGTTGGACATGCACTCGAGTGCCCAAGATCTGATGGGCTAGAGGACTGGAGGAAGGAAATCACAGTGTGAAGAGACACTGTGAAGGGTGTTCCTACCTCTTGTGCACATACTCACACTGTATCCTGACTAACAAGAAGAGAAAAAAGAAAAATGAAAAATACATATTAAGTTAATTGCTAACAGATACAAGAAATAGGAATGGCCCTATAGCCTAGTAGTTAAGGGAGTGTGATCCCATATGGCTGCCCATGGTTCTAATCCTGGCCCTAACAGCTTGAAAAACATGATAGGTACATGTGCATGTGTGCCTCAAATCCCAATGGGATGGAGAAATGGGACAGAAAGGACTGAAGCATGACCACACCCGACTAGGGGGTGCTTTCTCCCACTCCCTTCTTCTCTGTCTCTCTCTGGCAAACTCACATAACTCAGGCAATTTACAAGAAAAAAAATAGAAATAAAATTCTGAACTCTCTCTCACCAGAGGGTAGGTGCACTCGGCAGAGAGAGACAGAGATAGTAAATGAGGAAGAAGGGAAAAAAAGCATCCTCCAATGGAATACGGTCACACCATGACCCCTTCTCTTTCACTTCTCTATCCCAGCAGGATTTGGGGCATGCATGCATACATATCTGGCATATTTTTCAAGCTTCCATGGGCCGAGATTCACCATGTGAGAGTGAACTCCCTTAACCACTGGGCCATGGGGTTGGACTCTCTCTGTCTCTGTCTCTCTGTATTTTTTAAAATGTCAAAAGCATATGCCCACACGTGAGAGAAAAAGAGAGGAGAGAAGAGAGAGAAAGAACCCTCAATAGAACCCAGTCATGCCACAATTCTTTTTTACCTCTATTTCTCCATCCTATAAGGGTCCTAGGGTCCTAGGTACATATGTGTTTTTCAAGCTGCCAGGTCAGAATTTGAACCAGTCAGCCATGTGGGATCCAGGTTCCTCTGTATAGCACTTAACCACTGAGCTATGGGGCCAGACTAAACCTTCTTTCTCCAAAGCAAGATAAATATATTCTATTTATTTCAAAATATGTTTATTTCGGAGAATATTTTCAATCTAATTAATTATAACTGTATTTCCTGAATCAGAACCATGAATTTGCTTTCTGGCAATTGTTAGAATCAGATAAAAACAGCATTTATTATAGTGAGGAAATTATTATTACTTAGGAATAATTTTCAATGCTTAGACACATCTCTATTATAAAGTATAAAGCTATTTCTAACAACAGAAAACATCACAAAGCAAACAGCAAATAGAGATGTTACTTTTAAGCACTTTTTTTAGTAAGCCTTCACTTGAAAAGAAAATCTGACGCTGCTGTGAAAAACTACAGTAAAAATCACTGCCTCACAAAGACCTTTAAAGTTTTTCTGCTTTGATCCACTCTAAATCTGTGACTCCCCCCCCCCCATATTAATGAAGAATCACTAGTACATGTTGGAAAGCACTTACTTTTTATCTAATCCAGCCTCGGAGCAATAAGGAATCCCCCAAAAGCAATCCTGTAAGTTGGTATACATAAACTAACTTCTTGAACCTTACCAGTGACACAAGTTCATTACTCTGGTAGGCAATCTGATTCATTGTTGATAACTCTAATTGTTATAATGTTCTACTGCAAATATCAAAATTATAAGCCTGAGTTACAATGAAGGGAGTGTCTAGAAGCTAGCCCAGATATCACTGCCTGTCATCCCTTAATATGTTCCTCACACTAAGAAAATAAGCTCAGGTCCTTGGTTGTTAAGGAAGTGCAAGATGGTGGTCCTAAGGCAATAAGATGCCCTTTTACAAGTTTCTAAAACTGCTTCTTGGTTATACCTAAATTTGATAAGGATTTACACACAGCTTATTTGTCGCACCACCTACCTAACCACCATACCCACTCTTTAACATCACTACACACACACACATATACATATTTATGTATATGCATATATATTTACATATAAATAGATATATGTTGAATTCATTAAAATAACATTTAGAAAGGCTTTGATTTTACTTCAGGTAACTGGCATATGAAAAAAGGAAACTAAATATTACATTTTTATATGCAGTTAGCATTGTTCCAAGGTATTTTTAAAATGGGACCAAGTATTTTCTAAATGTCCTTGAAAAGTTATTATTAAATTTCTAGATTGTAAATAGTAATATAATAATAAGATTTTAAAATGGAACCTAAAACCTATGGAAGAATCAGGTGTTTTAATTTCTATCTTTAACAAATGAAACATTGATGCTACAAAACAAAATTTATTTAATATATAATATTAAATGAATATATATAATGAATAATTATATTATACATATATATGTGCCCAGACATTGCATATACATGCAACCAAAGTCAGATTTTATAACATTTTACATATCATTAGTACGCTAGTTTGAGGGTAGTAGCTATTTCTTCTTCTTCTTTTTTTTTTAGTTTGCTATAGGGTTCATGTTCTCACCAGAGAGAAACAGATAGAAGCAGGGGGGTAAAAAACCACCCCATAGTGGGGATGGCTATGCTGCAGTCCCTTGTGGGATTTTGTCCCTTTCGGGATTTTGGGCACACACTCACACATGCCCAGCATGTTTTTATTTTTATAAAGAATTATTTTTACTTAACTTTCTTTATTTATTTATTTTAATTTGACCAGAGAGGGACAGAATGGGGGAGTGGGGGGGGGGCAAGAATGCAAGTCGCCAGTTCCAGAACTCGAACCATAGTCGATCATGTGGGAGTTCAGTGTCCTTAACCACCATGCCACCTGTAGGCCCCCTGGCATGTTTATCAAACCACCAGATCTGGAAATTGAACCACTCAGTCAACCATGTGGGATACAACCACCTTAACCCCCATACCACTGGCTGGCCCTGTTTGTTGACTTCTTACTCAAAGTTTTTAGCCTAGTAAAATCCTGTTGTAGTTTCAATGTCTTCTTTTGCTGATGCTAAAAGAAAGAATGAAGTTCCCAGGTGTTACAGTGTCCTGCACAACTACTACTCACCCTGCTCTGATTCTATGCTAGAAAGAAGGACTTAAGACTTTACTCTTGGGACCAGCAGTTAGCGTAATGGCTATGTCACTGAACTCCCATGTAGTCGACCGCGGTTTGAGTCCCAGACCGGATGGTTTAAACTTATGCCGGGTGAGTGTGTGTGAATGCCCAAGATCCTGACAGGAGAATTAAGGAGAAGGGATTGTGGTGTGGCCATCCCCCCTGGGGGGTGATTTCTTGCTTTCTATCTCTCTGTCTCTCTGGCGAGCGCACGCACCCTATAGCAAAAAAAAAAAAAAAAAAAAACTCTCCTAAAGAAAGTCTTTACTGTTGTCAACATTCATGAGATCACTGTTTCTTTTCAATATATAGAATTCAGGTTTGATACATCCTCTCTCTTTTAGGGAATGCTGTATTTCCAATATCTGGGGACTTTAAGGATTGCCTATAAATTTCAGTAAAAAATCTATAGGCAAATAGGGCCTTGATCATTTACCATGTTATCCCAAAGTTTGTAATATAGGTATGAAGATTTATTGTGACACTTTCCATACATCTAGTGAGGTAAAATCATTACTATTTTCTAGTGAAACAAAACAAACTAAATCAAATTATTTTCTTCACAAGTGTTCTAAGGTTTTTGGAAGAATACAGCTGGTGTCCACTTACAATAATTACATATAGGCCAAAAAAAAAAAATCAAGGAATACTGATTCCTGTCTTTACATTGTTGCTCTGGGTTACTGCTCTCAGGCTATACCTAGGATGAATTCAGAAAAGTTGTTTCTGATAGTACTTTGAGATTTTCCCTCCTGTAAACCAGATCCCACTTTTAATGTAGCCTAAAATAGTGGCAGAAGAGCTATGGCTTGAAGCATTGCCATATGTCTATGGCTTGTATTATTAGAGTTATCACAGTAACTCACATAATTCTAAATAGAGGTGTACTCATAAGTAGTCAAGCGAAAGTTTGAATAGATTGCACTTCCCATGTGCCCTTAGAGCTCTCTATTTTCATGCAAAATTACTGCCAATCATGGAAATGACTGCCTGGTCTATGTCCTAGGTCTGAGAAAAATCCCTGAGCTTTTTCTTCTATTAAATAGTGATCATTTCTTACCTGGTAACTTCTAAAATTATCTTCCATTTCCCCTCATATACAAGACTTTGGTAGAGTTCTATTTTTATATGAGTTAATATCTATCATCTATTAGCTTTTTAGTACCATAAAGGGTATCTGAGGAAGGTCTTAGGACAAATGCCCTTATTAAAAATAGGTCTATTTGCTCTTTAAAACACCAATTCCTTTAACTATATATAAGTAAAAACATATATGGGGAAATTACTGACTTTACATGGTTGTAAATTATAATTAATAACCAATTGACTGGAAAAGCAATTAGCCACCTTAAAACTACACGACTCAACTGAAGTCACTATAAATCTGACAATTTCAAAATGTCTGAAAGCTTTCAGAGAGACTTTGATGGTCATTTATCATAAATTACTAAAAACAGTGGTAGAAGGGATACTTTCTTTTATATCCTAACTACTTCCTATCCCTTCTGCTATAAAGCAGGATGATGATTATCTAAGCACTATCAAAAAAATGCAGAGCATAGATATTATGTGACTCTAATAATACCACAAAATAGTCTGAGTAACTTATTTGGATAATAATATTTTTGAATCTTTATGTAATTGTAGTCCACACCAAATATGAGAATCATTTTCCTGCAAGGTCAATTAAATATGCAATTAAAAGTGACTCCCACAATTTGTTAGTGAAAATTCTCTAGGGTCGTCATCTCTCTCTAGATCTGTGTGTACAGAATCATTCATGTGAACTGTTTCCAAATGACTTTAAAATATTAAAAGTTCCATTTTACGATTTCTTCTGCTCAGTGATCAGTGCAGTGAAATCTCCTTTATTTTGAGAAAGGTCATAAAGTTTTTCTATTCCTCAAAGTGCTTCATTTTGTGGGTTGCAGCAAAAAGAAGGAACAGAAGGGAGAGCAGGTCATGAAAAACAAGTAGAGTAATCAGTATCAGATATGTTCTGGGATGATATTTAGAAAGGAAACAGATTTCTTCCTTTTCTAGATATTTCTCTCTACCCTTTGACTGTTACTTATTCAGCCAGATAGCCATTGTGTGTGAGTCCACAGAAAGACAGAGGGAGACATACAAATAATCGAATTTCAGCTTCTGAATTTCTAACATCTAAGTTCAGAGGAATGGGAATAATTTGGATTCAGGATCAAAATATTTAGAAAAGTTATGATCAATAGGAAAATTTTAAGAACTTCTGTCTTTTAAAGCTCTCCAAAGTTAATTTAAAAAGATCCCCTGATTTGGGGGAGGATAATGAGAGAGGAAGAATGATGAATGAGAAAAGTTTGTGAGTGATTAGAATTTAGGATGAAAGGACCCAAGCTTATAATGAATAGACAGGGATGGAGACATCAGAGACCATTAACTTCACAGATGATTTCATTGTCTTACTGTTGGTAAATGGTGAAAATTTTAAACACACTCACACAAACAAACAAATATAGAAACATCCCAGGCCAGCCGAAGGTGTGGTGGTTAAGGTAGCTGCATCACATCAGGTAATGACAGCCCCACAGTTCAAGTCCTGGACTTTCAAGTGAGTGGCTTGAAAAACATCATGGGCACTTGTGCATGCCCAAACCCAAGAGGAGGGAGAAATGGAGAAGAGATCATAGTGTGACTATCCTCAATGAGGCCTGCTTTCTCACTTTCCCTCTTTCTATCTCTCTCTGGCAAGCACACACATCCTCTGGCAAATTAAAACAAACAAAAACAACCTCCCTTTAAACAACAGACAGTTCATTTCCTGTTGATTGTCCGGCAGATATGAGGTTAGTCAGACCGAGCTGTAGATTTCCTCAATCCCCATTGAACTTGGCCTACTAGTACAGGCCTTTTTCAAGATCTGAAGACACACATAATTCCTGAGATGCAGGGTGGGATCAGAACCACCTTGTGGAGTGCAAAAGGAAAAGCTTTTTGCATATGGGCTTGGGTGTGTCTAAACTGAATTAACTCAGTAAGCTTCCCTGGGCAGAAGAGAAACATCCAGTGAGATGGAAAGGTGCTTTGAGGTCACTCCCAGACTGTGAACCTGAGCTTACAATGCAGAACACTCCTATACAAGAGTTGATCGTGTTCTCTCACACTTTTAGCAAAATTCAAGGTATAAATAGGTGGTACAAGGAGCTATACAAAAACAATACAAATAATCTTGTGATCTAGACTGTCCTGTGGACTTAGCAATTCAGAGCTAGACATATCAATAGGATACTAACTCACCCACCGGTTTTGTGTACACTGTTCCAGGATCTCTGGCAAGCACACACATCCTCTGGCAAATTAAAACAAACAAAAACAACCTCCCTTTAAACAACAGACAGTTCATTTCCTGTTGATTGTCCGGCAGATATGAGGTTAGTCAGACCGAGCTGTAGATTTCCTCAATCCCCATTGAACTTGGCCTACTAGTACAGGCCTTTTTCAAGATCTGAAGACACACATAATTCCTGAGATGCAGGGTGGGATCAGAACCACCTTGTGGAGTGCAAAAGGAAAAGCTTTTTGCATATGGGCTTGGGTGTGTCTAAACTGAATTAACTCAGTAAGCTTCCCTGGGCAGAAGAGAAACATCCAGTGAGATGGAAAGGTGCTTTGAGGTCACTCCCAGACTGTGAACCTGAGCTTACAATGCAGAACACTCCTATACAAGAGTTGATCGTGTTCTCTCACACTTTTAGCAAAATTCAAGGTATAAATAGGTGGTACAAGGAGCTATACAAAAACAATACAAATAATCTTGTGATCTAGACTGTCCTGTGGACTTAGCAATTCAGAGCTAGACATATCAATAGGATACTAACTCACCCACCGGTTTTGTGTACACTGTTCCAGGATCCTAAAAGTTACAAATGAAAAGGAAAATAAAGCTCTATAATGCACTTCTTTATCCCTCTCTTAGTATGGGTTCTCCAGAAAGCAAGACATATGGCACCAACTTAGATGCTACTACTTTATTAGAGCAGTGGTCCCCAACTTTCCCAGCCCTAGGAACTGGGCCTTGCGGATGACCTAGAGATCGGTGACATGAAGAAACTCACTGTTAGTTTGTGCCTATGTGAAGTTGGCCAGGGTCTGTGTACAGATGGTTCTCACAGCAGCAGCTGGACCAAAAGAAATGTCCAAAAGTCTAAGACATATAAAGCCGAGAGGCTCTGAAATAGCATGTAAGAAGTATTTGATATAACCTCTCCCATTCTCAATCAAAGGTTACTCTACTGGAGTACCAAGTCCTGTCTAAGTAGCTAAAGATTAGATATACATACACAGTCATGGAGAAAATATACCCCCATTTCTAAGTGAAACTATAATTGGAAGATCAGCTATTTTTCAGAAATTGAATATGGATGAGGCAGAGGATGGAGATGTCAATAGGGAGTTAGGATCTGAGTCTGAGAAATGCCTTAGATTGTTAAAAACTTTGAGAGGCTAAGCAGTTGAGGTTCTTGGCACCCTCAGGGCAAAACAGCCATTAATGACCATGGCAGTATATCTAAGTAAAATTGCACAAGACTACAGACTAATAGAAAACGGAAGGACTAATGATTAATTTCTTTATCATTCTGTAAAAGGTCAAAGTAGTGGCATACTTGTGCTAAAGGTGTACAGAATTTGGTGCAGCAATTACATGTTAGGCCCAGAAATGTAAATAGGACCTATTTGCACTCTGCAAAGAATAAGTCAGCTCTAAGTAAAAACCTTCAATTCTATGTTTAACCAGGCAAAAGTTGGTGGAACTATAAAGAATTTCACAAGAGAAAATAGAAAGAAGAAAAAAATAACAGATATCAGCCATTCAAATAATTGGAGTAAGGATGTTAATAACCCAGTACCAGCCTTAAGCTAATCCACATATTATATATGCCGTCTGAACAAGAGAAATAGAATTTATTTTCAAGCACTTGCAGAAATTTTCATAAACACAAATTAAAGTGCATTTAAAATTTCAGGTTTCACCAAAGCTACTATATAAAAGTAAAAAATATATATATGGTAAAATAATATTATAAAAATCAATGACAAAAAGGAAAGCCATACAACACATTAACTCATATACATGCATTATGTAATTATAGGCAAAAGTGAAACACAAAACAAAGATTACAAAATTAATTTTTAAAAATTGTAATGAACCATACTTGATTTAAACTGTGAGTGTTTCCACTAAAGTAGCAATAAAAAGGAGATATATAGCCTCAGTCACCTTTTTTTTTAATGCCAGAGAGGCCTCATGCATGTGTGCATGAGGAAGAGAAAAAGAGAGAAAGAGAGAGAGAGAACCTACCCCCCCCAATGGGGCCTGGCCACACAGCAAGCCTTTTCCTTTAATTATATATCTCTTCAGGATCCTGAGCATCCACGTGTGCCTGCTATGTTTTTCAAGTCGACAGGCAGAATCCAGGTCAGTTAGGTGGGTTCATCTTTCTCTACATAGTGCCTAAGCACAGCACTACAGGGCCAGGCCCTCAACTACCTTTTCTAGAGCACTTAGAAGATCTGAAAATAATTGAATCAAGATTTTAGTGCAAAATGGCATAAAACGAACAAGATAATAAAATTTTTTTCTAAATAAACGAAAATGATTATTAAAATAAATATGACAAAATACAGCCAAGATCTGATCAACAGGTGCATAAACTTTTTTCTCCAGTAAACAAAACAGACAAAACTTTTTAAAGCTTTGACTGCCTTTAAGTGTGATTATATTTTATTTATTAACTTTTTAAGATAGATTTTTTTTTTACTGGAGGACTGAAGTGCTTACCAGAGAGACAGAGAGAGACAGAGAGATAGAAAGCAAGAAATCACACCAGAGAGGGGATGGCCATGCTGCAATTCCTTCTTCTCCATTATCCTCTTGGGATCTTAGGTATGCATGCACACGTACCTGGCATTGAGTTCTAAGTCACTGAGTCAAGACTCGAACTGTGGTCAACTACATGGGAGCCCAGTGACATAACCATTATGCCATCTGCTGGTGCCATTGTGATTTTATTTTTAAAGAGAAGGAGGTGTGAATAAAAAAATATGAGTAATGAAAGTGGGCAAGTAATTCTTTAGTAATCTATTGCTTAAGAAAAAAAGGTAAAAATAATACAGACAACATTTTAGGAATTAATAATATAAAATCTGGACAACATGAAAAACTTCTAGGGAAATATGACATAGCAAAGTGGTCCACTTAGAAGAAAAATAAAAGAAGAATTCAATTTCCTCACAACAAAGGTATCACAGGCCTACTAAACTTAAAAAAAAGAAACTAAACAAGGGAATGTCTGTATAATAAAATCAGTGAGTTGGAAAAAAAAAGAAACTAATTTCACTGCATAAAAGTTACTCAAATATACAGAAAAGAAAATATGGAATTTCTGAATAATATCATTTTTTTAGAGGTTTTTGCTATAGGGCGCGTGCACTCACCAGACAGACAGAGAGAGGCAGAGAGACAGAAAGCGAGAAATCACCCCCCCCCAGGGGGGACGGCCACACCGCAATCCCTTCTCCTCCATTCTCCTCTTGGGATCTTGGGCACGCACACACACACACCTGGCATGAGTTTTAAGTTACCAGGTCCGGGACGTGAACTGCGGTGGACTATGTGGGAGTCCAGCGACATAGCCATTATGCTAACTGCTGGTCCCATGAATAATATCATTTTAACAATGACTGTGACCCCTATGACAGGAAAAAAAAAGTAAAAATGTATATTAATCACACTTATAAATAGAAGCAAAAATTCTTAATATTAGCATACTATAATCAACATCACAACCAAGGGCTTTTAATCTCAAAACCTCATGAAAACCACAACCTAAGGAAATTCACCAATAAAATCGATTCATTACATTAATCCATCTAAATGAGAAAGAAATATAACCAACTGAACACATGTCCATATTACCATTGAATAGTATTCAGGAACTATTCATTATTTCAAAAAGTCTTTCCAAACATGCATCTACCCAACACCTACAGCAATGATATGTACAGTAAAAGTGCTAAATTGTAGAATAATTTACATTGAATTTAGAAGTAAAAAGGAAAAAAATCACCTGTCATCATCAATACTAATCACCACTGTGCTATTGGTTCTAGACACTGCAGTAAAAGGGAGCGGCAAGTGGATGGTGGGTGGACAGTATGAAATAATATATTATTTGAAAAGGAAATGACTATCTATGTAAACAATCCAAGATAATCACCCGACGAACAATTAGAACTACAGAATTCAACCAGGGCTTAAAACAGGATCGACATGGGGGAAAGAATAACTATCACACACAAAAGAACGATATGTTTAAAAAATTAATTCAGAATATCAGCATTTATCACATATGGGTAAGACCAAAAACAGGACTATGAAATTTGAAATGGGAACATTTGGACAGACATAAACAAAGTTGAGAAGTCTGAACTTTAAAGTTACCCCCAAGTCGTCTTTGCCAAATGAAATTGCCGCTTCTCCACAGCATACGGAACCCAGTTAGTCCTGGGTTAAAAATCCTTTAAGTCTGGGTCAGGAGTGGGAGGGGGAGACTTCTGGGTGCTTTGCATTGTGGGTAGTGACTCCGGAAGTGAAAGTGAGGACCAGGACGTTGAGTCAGCCGTTTCTCTGGTGCCTCTTGGTGACCCGGAGCAAGTCGGTAATTTTGAGGATGGGTCCATCCTCTGAGCGTTGTTCGTTATAGCACTGATTTTGGCTTCCTGAGACTTGGTGTCCCTGATTGTGGTTCTGAAGATTTGCCGGGTGCCCACTGGGCTAATCACTGCCGGATTTTCAAGGCCTCTGCACTTGCCCTCCATGGTCTCGGCTCCGGAAGACGTTCGCCTAGGCCTTGGTAACATGGCAGAGACACAGATGGATAAGGCCCAGAGGTGCGTGACCCTTGAGGACATATTCCTGTTCTTCTCTCCTGAGGAGTGGGAGTTGCTTGATAATGCTCAGAGACTCATGTACTTTAATGTAATGCTAGAGAACTTTATAAATGTGGTCTCACTGGGACTCACAGTTTCCAGATCCCAAATAGTTACCCAACTGATGCCAGAGAGAGAACTCAGGTTTTCTGACGTGTTATACCTAGCTGCAGCCCAGGCAAGGATGACAAGGAGGAGGTCTGGCCCTGGTGTGGAGGAGGAAGGTACACCTTTTCAACAGGCTATTTTTGGAAGAGGACTACAGATGAGAAATCTTGAGGCAGTGCCTTGCACTCAAGAAGCCCACCCCTATGACATGTGTAACCCAGTCACTAAAGACATTTTACATCTGGCTGAGCATCACAGAACACCTACTGGGCAGCAGCCATCCATATATAGATCATGTGGAAGAGACTTTGATTTCAATGTAAGCCTTGACCAAATCCAGAGGCAGCAGAGTGGAGTGAAATTCTCTAGAATGGCAATGGGCCAGACCTCATTTGTGAAGAGTTACAGTTGCCACATGTCAGAGGAGGACTTTCTGGCCAACTCTGGAATTGTCCAGCACCAGATCACTCACAATGGAGAGAGACCACACAGGAGCACTGAGTATGTTGAGGCCATTCACACTGGGCAAGGGGTTTACAAGTGCAGTCATTGCCTGAAAGCTTTCAGTAACATGGACACTCTCGTTCAGCACCAGAAAATCCACAGCAGAGAAAAGCTTTATGAGTGCAGAGAATGTGGGATATCCTTCAGCCACAGTTCCTACTTAATATCACACCAGAAAATTCACAGCACAGTGACGCATAAGTGCAATGATTGTGGACAATTCTTTAATGATAATTCCAGCCTCTTTCTACACCAGAGAATTCACACAGGATCAAAGTCTTATGAATGTGCTCAGTGTGGCAGATCCTTTAGCCGAAAATTCAGCCTTGCCCAGCACCATGTAACTCACACTGGAGCAAAACCTTTTGAGTGCAATGAATGTGGGAAAATCTTCGGTCGCAAAGATAAACTTATCCAGCACCAGAAAATTCATAGTGGAAAAAGACCTTATGTGTGTGGCAGATGTGGGAAAACTTTTATCCGTAAAGATGGGCTTATGGGGCACCTGAAAACTCACAACAAAGCAGTCTTTTAAGTGTGATGAATGTGGGAAATCCTTTAGCCACTGCTGCTACCTTTCGGTGCATAAGAAAAGTCACAGTGAAGAAAAGCCCCATGTGTGCAACGAATGTGGAAAAGCCAATATCAATAGGGGCCAACTTGCTCAACACAAGAAAATTCACACCAGTGCAACACCTATGGAAGAAGTAAATGAGGCAACTGAAGCCTCATACACCAGAGATGCCACGCTGAAGCAAAATGTGTTCAGTAATGTGGCAAACTCCACAGCAGAGGTTCCCACTTTGCCTGGCACAATGAAATTCACACTGGAGGAAGATCTCGTGACTGGGCACTTTTACTGACCCTTTGTCTGCATCTTTTAAGTACCTTTAGGACCAGATTACATATTGGTGAGAGGCCTTATGAATGTGGGGTTTACTTAATTACCGTTATAGCACTATTTTCTTTTAATGATTTATTTCAATAGCTGTGGTTAAGGATGCGTATTAACACATTTTGCATTTTTCTGTCGTTATCTTCTATGTAAACAAGATTAATATAGTATGCGAAGGTGTTCTATTTTTATGGATTAAATGTTCACACTGGAGGAAGGCCTCATGAGTGGGCAATTTTAGTGACCATTTACCTATATCTTTTAAGCTCATTTAGTACAACAGACTTCACACCAGAAGGAGGCCTTAAGAATGCAAGGGATACTTACTAATTACTGTTCTAGCACTAAGTATTTTCTTTTAATGAGTTATTTCAGTAGCTTTGGTTAAAGATGCATATTAGTACATTTTGCATTTTTTGGTCTTTATCTTCCATGAAAACAAGATTAATATAGTATGCTAGGGTGTTCTAGTTTTATGGATTAAATGTTCATACTGGAGGAAGGCCTCATGAGTGGACACCTTTACCTGTATCTTTTTTTATTTTTTTGGAGAGGTTTTTTTGCTATAGGGCACGTGCGCTTGCCAGACAGATAGAGACAGAGAGATAGAAAGTGAGAAATCGCCCCCCGTGGGGGAGGGCCACACCGCAATCCCTTCTCCTCCATTCTCCTCTCGGGATCTTGGGTATGCACGCACATGTGCCGGCGTGAGTTTAAGCCACCAGGTCCAGGACTCGAACCGCAGTCGACTACATGGGAGTCCAGCGACATAGCCATTATGCTAACTGCTGGTCTCCTTTACCTGTATCTTTTAAGCTCATTTAGGATAAAAGACTTCACACCAGAGGGAGGCCTTAAGAATTCAGGGTATTTATTAATTACTTTTCTAAAATTGTCTTTTCTTTTGATGAGTTATTTGAATGGCTTTTGTTCAAGATACATAATAACAAATTGAGCATTTAACATTTTTCTGTCTTTATCTTTCAGTAAAAGAAGATTAGTATAGTATGCTAAGGTGTTCTATTTTTATGGATTAAACATTTGCACTGGAGGAAGGCTTCCTGAGTGGGCACTTTTAAGCGACCCTTCACCTGCATCTTTTAAGTTCATTTAGGATGAGAGACTTCACACTGTAGGGAGGCCTTAAGAATACAGGGGTACTTATTAATTACCATTCAAAAATTGTCATTTATTTTGATGAGTTATTTCAGTAGCTTTGGTTAAAGATGTATATTAACACATTTGACATTTTTCTGTCTTTATCTTCCATGAAAACAAGATTAGTATAGTATGCTAAGGTGTTCAGTTTTTATTAATTAAATGTTCACTCTGGAGGAACGCCTCATGAGTGGGCACTTTTAGTGACCCTTTACCTGCATCTTTTAAGGTTATTTAACATGAGAGACTTCACACCAGAGGGAGGCCTTAAGAATGCAGGGAAAGTTTTTAATTACTATTGTAACTGTAAGTCTTTTCTTTTGATGAGTTATTTCAACAGCTTTAGTTAAAGATACATATGAACACATTTTGCATTTTTCTGTCTTTATCTTACATGGAAAAAAGATTAATATAGTATGCTAAGGTGCTCTACGTTTATGGATTAAGTGTTCACACTGGAGGAAGGCCTCACGAGTGGGCACTTTTAATGACCCCTTTACCTGCATCTTTTAAACACCTTTAGCACCAGAAACTTCTACTAGAGAGAGGCTATAAGAGTGCAGGGATAATTTTTAGGTACTGTTCTACTCCTAAATCTTTTTTTAGGAGTTATTTGAATAGCTTTTGTTAAAGATACATATGAACAAACTTATTTTTTAGCATTTTTCTTTTTTTATCTTTAAGTAAATAAGATATTAGTAAAAAATATTAAGATGTTTTACTTTTATGGATTAAAACAAACAAAAACTTTTAACATAAACAAAAAGTACAGGAAGTATTTGTTCAACATAGAATGACTGCAAAAGAAAAAAATCTGAGAGAGTGACCTTTCTGAGGGAGCCAACAACCAGAAGCTGAACTCTGTCCATCTGGGCATCTACACTGGGGAGATTTTCTACAAGTGCCAAGTAGGTGGGAAACTTTTAGGAGCTAGATTGCATTTTTTTTTTAACCTGCCCAGGGACTTTACCTGAGTTATATATTCGTTAGTGTTTGCTGCAGAAATCATTCCATTTCCAACAGCAGATGGGGGTCCACTGTGTCAGTTACCTCAGTGTGCTCAAGGAAGGTAGACCTCTGCTCTGTCTCCTATTCCCTGGAGGGAATCATGAGTTAGTTGTCTTAATGAACTGGGGAGAGTGTCCTCATTCTCTCCCCAAAATGGTTTCAGCATAAACATTACCCAGTTCCTATTAAAAATATCTGAGCTAGACCTGCTGTAAGTTTTAAAGGTTTTCCTTCATCATCGTCAATATAGAGTTTATGTGCTAGCTAAGATGGATTTAACCAGCCTCCAAATCACCTAGCCTTAGAACTTCCTACCCTATATTGTTCTGATTTGTTGAATGACTTATACAATGGTTTGTGCCTTATCGTGTAAGCTTTTGCTTTGTACTGTTCACTAGGTAAAATAAACTAAAAAAATAATTGAGCTTTGCTAGCACAAAGAGAGAAATACTTTATGTGAGGGATCCCAAACTTTATGTGCTTTAGAGAGAACAACAGGATGGCAGAGAACCACTCAGTCCATGATATTGGCCTGGTGTCAACATTGCTGGACTTTGTGGAAATATCTTGTAACAGTTTCTTCACCTTGTGGAGGTCAGGCTCTCCTATGAGCCCTGAGTTCACTCTGATGAAGGAATAGTTCATATGACAACCTCTAGGGCTTCTAGAGGCAGTGTGAGTTTAGTCCCTTTCTCCCAGGGACTGTCTAATATTGCCCAATCCTTTCCGTTGAGGTATAGGTGTCTCAAGATCTTCCCAGAAGTCATGGCCCCTGAGGTTTAAAATCTGCTAGGCAGATAGGACTTACTGGTGTTAAGTACGAAATATACATGGTACTTTTTTTGTTGTAATTCATACAATATTGTCATCTTTCTGGACATTCACAGTTATTAAGGTTAAAGATAAAATTATATTTTCTGCCTTTTTAAAATGTCAAGGCTTAATGCTTAGTAAAGCTAGCTGGTCAATGTTGTTTTACTTAGAAATCCTAAAATAGGTTTGATTATATATTATTTAAAGAAAACACCTTTCAAAAATAAAATTAATAACACCATTAAATAAAAATAATAGATGTAGAAACACTGTGTCAGGAGGAGTGGTAGAGACAGTGGTAAACTAGAAGTATGTATCTAAAGTACACACACACACACACACACACACCTTTCATTTGACTATGTTTCTGTGTGCTGAGAGTGTACAGAAATCCTCAGACCCTTATAGACCTCTTTATGACCTGTGGCAGTTCGGTATCAGAGCAAAGAATATAAGGTTTTTCTGGATTCCTATATCTCCTTGAACTGTTAACCTTATAGTCATCACCAGGCAGGAACCACAAGACAGAGAAGAGAGATTCTGTAGCCCAGGGATGAATCTTTCATGACACAGCCAGTGTTTGCTTGGGCATCACCTTTATTGCTCTCCAGTTTTTATCGCCACTTAGACCCTCCTAAGATACGGGAAGTGGGAGAATATAGGGTTGGTTGATTTTCCAAGAAAAAATGGGGGATTTTAATTTTGATGTGAAACCATTTTATCTCTTAACTTTATTGGTATATAATTGGGAGACAATAAACTGCACATAGTTAAATTGTATAATTTGATAAATTTTGACATATATATACACCTGAAGCTCCATTACCACATTTAAGTAATAAACCTATCACCTCCTAAAGTTTCTTTGCAACTTTTAATAATCTCTTCTTTTCATCTTTTAGTTACTTCATCACATACAACCACTGACTTTTTATGTCCCTATGCATTGGTTTGCATTTTTCAGAATTGTATATGACTGTAATACAATATGTACTTATCTTTTGTCTACATTTATTCAGTAAGCATAATTGTTTGGACATTAATGTCCAGAATATCAATAGGTTATTTGTTTTTATTGCTCAGTAATAATTCACTGTGTTCATATACTACAGTTGTTTAATCCATTAGTTGTTACTGGACATTTAAGTTGTTTCTAAATTTTGGTTGTTAAAAATAAAGCTGTTTGGAGGAAGGAGGTGGGAGGGATGGGGAGAGATGTAAGAGTGCAAGTAGAGAACTAAAATGAGTTCTAGAGTACTATAGCAAACTAAAGTAATGAGAGTTGGTGACAATTCAGTGCATCCTTCAATGTACAAGAGCAGATTTTGCATGTGCAAAACACAAAGAAATGATAAATGTTGGAGATGGTGGATGAGTTTATTCCCTGATTTGATCACACAATGTATACATGTTTTGTAAAAACACATTGTATTCCATTAATATGCATAAATATTATGTGTAAGCTAGAAACTATAATTTTGAAAAATAAACTTTAAAAACTTAAACAAAGCTGCTTTGGGGGGAAGAAATGAATATCTAATGACTTCACAGAGGCAGCTGTCTTGCAAAAGAAGGCCAGTTCATCAAGACAAAATTCCACCATTCATATTGCCTCCACATTGCCTTTAGGAATTAGGTTCTAGTATGACTCAGGGGAGAATTTTAAGACCTGAGAAGGAGATAGCATTTATATCCAATGTACAGTCACCCCTGTGTAATGACCGGCTTCTGTTCCTATGACTAAGTTATTAAGGGAGTTGGTTGATGAGCAAGGAGCTGAAAGGTGTGGTGTGTCATAGTGCCCTAGGGTATATATTTTTCAATAGATATCACACTAGAATAATGTAATTCTATCCAGACAAAAAAGCATACATTTAAAAAGCACCAGAAAGAGATGTGACACACCACAACACAGTAATATAAATCTGGCTTAATCATTTTTATTTATTCTGAATACTACTATGGGTGATAATAAAGTACAATTATAAATGAAATATGTAGTCTTCCATGATTGTGAACACTTTGTGCAGCTAATACTAGGAGACAAAAACTGAGAAAGAGGTTTCACAAGAACCCACACAGACTGGGAAAGAGGGTTCCCTGCACTGGAGAACTGGCTGTTAGTTGAGTGGTAAACAGGCAGGTAGGTCATTAAGTAGGAGTGGCTGCAATTGCAAGTTCTCACTAATTTGTATAGGTAATAAATCAGGACCTATTGTAGGACTGGATTTTAAGTTTGCTGACCCAAAGAGAATAGAACGTAAGGTTAAATCAGCTGAAACTTATGAATACAAGTACATGTACCTGAGATTTGGCATTTAATGGTCATGGTGAAGCATTTTGAAGTGAATCTAATAGGTCGTGAAAGCCTGAATTAAATGGTTGCCTACATAAAAAAATTCAAGTGACTCAGAATTTCTCTGGGATAATTCTTCTGTATCTTAGAGGGATGACTCCTGCAAATTGCATTTCCAAGTTTCCTTCTTTCACGTCCCTGTAGGTTCAGCCAATGGGAGGTCCTTAAGGGAGACTAGAAGCTAGGAGGCAGGGAAAATCCAGGTTTCTTCTCCTTCTCCAATAATGTTTTGGCTGGCTTCTCTGACAATGTCAGTAGCCTTTCCAGTTATGTCATGGTTCCAACATGTACCAAGTGAGCTTGAGTCCTGGAGACCTGTAACACCATCCTACCTTTGTCTGTCTAGCTTACGGGCAATAACTACTTCCTATGAGTACAAATCTCTTTGTTGGTCTACCTGTTTCCATCAACTGAGTAGCCAATTCTCTGAATTAAATTTCTTCTGTTTAAATACTTTTTTTAAAAGTGTTTTCGTTTTCCTCTTAAATTCTATATTTTTTTTCTGGCTATATTCTAACTGATAAATAACTACGCTGAAAGCATGAGAGGAGTACAAGTGTGCAAGTAAGCCATGAGAGCTAAATACTCCTTAATCATGGCCTCTGCAGAAAACAGCTTATTCAGAGTAGCTGAAGAGCATTTAATGAAAGGGCTATTTATAGAGTAGAGGGCAGAATTAAAGAACGTATTGGAAACAGTGATGTACCCAGAGACTAACAATAGCAGGAAGCTAGTCCCATCCCTACAAAAGACACCAAGGGTGAGAGCTGAGTTACTAGAAGTGGCAGGACCTCTAACTGTGGGATAGTGCTGCCCAACAGGAATCACTGACTATTGTTGGGAAAACAAAGCCACTATTAAACTATACACTGCCAGGATCATCAAAGAGTAGGAATAGATACCTGCACAATATCTGCTCCTGCCCTTTGATTTCCTGCCAATACCTATGATTGGAAAAATGCAATTATAAGCCAAAGCTCAAGAGAGCCTTGGTGACTTCATAGAAGTCAGCCTTCTAGACCATGAAACAGCAGAGACAGAGACTGGATCTAGAGAAGCAAGTAAAGATTGAGCAGCATACCTCATTTTTGAATTGGGAGTGGGGAGTAAAACTGATTAATCAAGGAATAGTTATAAAAACATGTAGTATATAACAATGATATAGCTAGCTAAAATAGTCAGTAAGAAGATGTAGGCTACCGTTTTGAATGAAACTTGAAATTCCTCTCTCTTTTTAATTGCCAGAGGGCACTTGTGTTCTCCAGAGAGAGAGAAAGACAGAGAAAGCACCTCCCCCCCGCCATGGCTGTGGTCACAGAGCCATCCCTTCTCTTTCATTTCTCCATCTGTTAGGGTTTGGAGCATGCACACACATGTGCCTGGTATGTTTCATCAAGCTGTCAAGGCCAGGACCTAAACTCTGGTTAGCCATTTAGGATACAACTCCTTAATCACTGGGCCATGAGGCCAGTCCAAAACTTGAAATTTCTCTAACTAAGCTGGTTCTGTTTCCAGAGGCACAGACAGAAGAGCAGAAGCACTGGACCCACCTGCCTGAGTCACAGAGTCATGGGGCAGACTATAGCCTGGCTTCAGTGACACAAGCACAATATGAAAACTTAAGCATTTTAGTACTTACCCTTGGGGGTTGGGGAGTAGTACACATCACACCTTTATGCCGCATATACAAAGAATTTAGGGAGCATAGACAGAGAGCCTGGTCACTAGCAGCGTATATTAGGGAAAAGGCTCAGTTTTGTAGGCAAATGCCTAAGTTAACCATTTAAAGAAAGTAGCTGCAGGAGAGTAGATGGTGTAATGGTTATGTCACTGGACTCCCACATGGCTAACCACAGTTTGAGTCCCGAATCCGGCAGCTTGAAACTCACATAGGACAAATGTGCATGTGCCCAAAATCCTGAGAAGAGAATGGAGAAGGAACTGTGGTATGGCCATCTCCCCTGGGGAGTGATTTCTTGCTCTCTCTCTCTCTCTCTCTCTCTCTCTTTCTCTCTCTCTCTCTCTGTCTGTCTCTCTGGTGAGCACATGCTCCCTATCTCAAAAATCTCTCTTGGGAACTAGCAGTTAGCGTAATGGCTATGTCCTTGGACTCCCACGTAGTCGACCGCGGTTCACATCCCAGACCCGGTGGCTTAAAACTCACACCGGGCGCGTGTGCGTGTGTGCCCAAGATCCCAAGAGGAGAATGGAGGAGAAGGGATTGCGGCATGACTATCCCCTCTGGGGGGTGATTTCTCGCTTTCTGTTGCTATGTCTCTCTCTGTCTGTCTGGTGAGCACACACGCCCTATGGTGAAAAAAACCTCTCAAAAAAAAAAAATCTCTCGTAAAAATAAAAAAAGAAAGAAAGCAGCTAGATAGTGGGAACCCAGGGTGGGAGAGATGCCTCTTAAATTTTTATCTCTGGCCAAAAACTACAGCCATTGGGGTGAGGTACAGTATTAGAAACCGTGTCAAAGGTAGCTAAGTTTCTGACATGGAAAAGTTAAACTTAAAAATGGATGCCCAGGCAACATAAAATTATAAGCACTCACAATAGCCACCTTTCAAATATACTCCAAAAGTCATATTCAGCCCATTACACATAACTGAAATTTAAATCACCCTGATGTTCATGAAATTCTATCTCTAATCATAAACCAAACACAAAATATAAGCTTTACATCCTTGTCAACATTAGTCACTGAGTTGAAACCAATCAGCTATAGAGGAAACAGCTTAAGCACTTAGAATTACCCTAAAAATAGTGTTAATGTAAGGTTACAAATAAAAGGTTGAAGTATTTCTTCTCGTGCTTTATAAACAGTGCTGTAACTGCTGTGAGGTGTGCTTCTTGGTTTGAAGACTCCTGCTTTGCAAACTGTTCTTTTGTATGCAGAATAGGCTTACAAAGTATTTTGTGGGCCAGCTCCATTGCCTAGTGGATAAGGGAGCAGGATTCCATATGGCCCACTATGAATTGAATCCCAGCTGGTAGCTTGAAAAACATACCAAGTATGTATGCATTTGTGCCCACAATTCCAATGGGGTGGAAAAATTGAGGAGAAGGGATTGTAGCGTGATCATTCCCCACGGGGGCGGGGGAGTGCTTTCTCCCTCTTCCTCACCCCCTTTCTCTGGCAAACACGTGTATGCTCTGGCAACTAAAATATAAATATTTTTTTCCTAACTTGCTCTGATTTTCTTTTGGACAGAGTTGAAAATAATTACTTCAAAGGAGTGAAAATCATGGTTAGGAGGGGAATCACTTTTTTAAATAAATCATTATTAACTATGTGAATGAGTGTGTTTATAGATGAAGAGAAGATATAAGAAGTTGGAAAAAATGGGGAACAGTTTTGAAAGATGAGAGATCATCAAAACTGCATCAAGAGCTGAAGTATAGAGCTAACGTTTTCCTCTTCCCAGTGGAGCAGAGGTTGTCAACATTCCTTGTCATATGACTACATAACTCCAATCTCTGGTCACATCACCATCACCTCCATCATCACATCACCATCACCTCCTCTGTATGTGCCAGATTTTCTTCTGCCTCCCTCATAAAAATAGGTGTGCTTGTATTTGGTACTCAGATAATCAGGAGTTTCCCCATCTTAAAATGCTTAACTTTATCATATCTACAATGACCTTATTTATATTTTAATTGCCGTATTGGATAAAATTCACAGGTTCCAGGGATTAAGGTATGGATGTGCTTTTTTGGGGGTGAGGGGAGCATTATTCAAACTATCACAGTTTAAAAAAAAGAAGTACTATGCAAAATTACATAGCAGCAACAGGTGTGAACCAGGATCATCCCAGACAAATGAGAACATACGGTTCCCCCATATGGAGACAAATTTCGTGCTTCAGATTTCTGAAATGTTCTTTCATAAATAACCATAAGATAGGAAGCATGAATAACAGTCTCTATCCATTCAAGACAACAGGTTATAAAGGAAGCAACTATTCTTGAGATTGAGGCAGGAAGCTACAGGCCTGCATAATACCTTTTTATGCCTTCTGTAGGGTGCAACCCAGCACCAGGGTGTATGGATTTGGTGACAGTGAAGTGAGCAGTTTTCACGACCTTATGCAGCATCCCTGGATAGACACCAGTTTTATAAAAAATAAGGTAGAGAAAGTGAATAAATTTGGAGATCAAAGAAGAGGTTGAATTTGAGTCGCTGATAAATAAATACAGATACAGGAAGTGCATTGTAAGTGGCTGATTTCACAATTCCTAATTGACATTTTCATGAAGGGACATCCAGAGAATTTTCTTCATGATCAGTGGACACCAGGACTTCTAATGTGATGCTTTTCCTGCTAGCTGCTTCTTCCTCCCTTGTCTCAGCTACTCAGTTGTTCTGGCAGAGATCACAACTTTGTATAAGTTTTAGCCTCTTCCTGATACGAAACATTGAGAGCTGACGTTTTTCACGGATTGTCTATTTAAACCCAAATCCATTAGGTAATTTAAATTATTTTTTTCAACTTTATGCAATGCAGATACAGCTTACATGTGAGTTTCCGAAATTGGAAAAGAAAAATTTAAATAAGAAAGTTAAATGCAAAGCAGACACATTTTTCTTCCCTTTTTATTTATTTATTTATTTACATTTTTGTATACAATTCCTTAAGATTCAGCTAAAAATTTCTGAGCAGGAACAGAATTTAGTTTCATTAATTAAATAAGATGTACTTTTTAAGCAAAGTTATTTCTTTGGTTCTATTTGAAGAAACATATTGTGCTAAAGAATGATGGAGAGTGATGACAGTATTTTGGATGAAAAACAAACAGCTCTGTTAGAGATGTTGCTTCAAGAATAATGTATAATCTTTATTACTCTGATCATACATAGTTATGATAATATATAAGTATTATTTTGAGTTGATAACAGTATTCTATCAGTTCCAGAATGTATCAATTTTATCATATCGTCCCTTGATTTAATGCACACACAAATAAAAAACAGATCAAAGTGAAACTCATTTTTCATATGAAAATGAAAAAGAACTAAAGAACAGAGGTAGCTAAACATGTTTTGCTCAACCCCGAAGAAAAAGATTGTGCTACACTGAAAACATTTCCATTCGATTTTAAACCTGTTGATTGGCAGGCTATTTTTAGTATTGTTTCCCTTAGAGATGCAGCAGGTATGCACACACATAATCCAATTCATTTCCCATATGCAGAAACACTTAAACTTGAGTAAAAACAAACAGCCTTGTAATCTCATGACATTTAGGAAACAGCATGTGGAAAAGAAATTACAGTATGGATTTGGCAGTAAAATAAAATGACAGTAGATTCTCTCATCTATTCTTCAGCTTGAGGGAGATCTAAATTAAGAGGATGGTAAAGGAGGGAAAATGAGCCAACCGTAAACACTGCCAACTATTTCCAAAGCATTTCGTTCTTACATGTGCCAGTGATTCATTTATCTGTCTTTTCTCCCAGCAATTTTTTTTAATACCTTGTACATTTGGAAAGTTTGCCTTGGTGACAAGTTACTGACAATAAATTCAATCACTTTCAATTTAGGAAAATCAAATCTACTCAAAGTGGACCATACTTATAGCTTTGCATTTTGAGAGGTAGCAAGCCATTATAATAAATGAAATCTTACCCCTATGGTAATGGAGCTAGAAGCTTCCAATGCAACAGAGCTAATAATAAGATGTTGAAAGCAATTTGAACCCACAAAGTCAAGCAGTGACCTAGAGGATTGATTTTACTTCACTGAAGGTTTATTAATGTGTCATTTCTTTGGGTCTCAGAAATAACAGATTTATTTCACTATAAAAATAAAACAGCATTTCAGCTCTAGTTTTAAGTTACTAAATTACGTTATACCTATCTAGCTTATGAAATATTATTAAAATTAGATACTTAAGAACTACTTTATTAAGTTGGGTTAATTTTATGTAGCTCCTAACAGCTTCTACTGGCCAAATACATTGGTTTTTTTTTTTTATCTATTATTATACAAGAATGTTGTTTATGATGATAGGGCACATGTATAAATTCTACATTATAAACTGGCATTAAAATATTATGTTGCTTTCTTATAATCATAGCAGAAGGCTATCATATATTTCTTACCATTTAGAAATAATAGTTTCTATGCTCATAATAGTAGAGCATGAGTTATATCTTTAGAGAGTAGCTATAATCTACCAAGTTTTCAAAGAAATACTATTTCCTCATTATGTTAGTTATAGAATGGAGAAGAAAATTGGCTACATTAAAATCGTTTTAATGTAAAAAAGCAAAATAGACATATTTATGGCCTGCTGGTAGTTGTGATTTTGAGAATACTAGTTTTTACCCCCACCTCTCTTCCACCACCCATTGCCTCAATTTCAAACCCTCCTATGCTCTAAAAATTTCTACAAGACAGGTTCAGGTCTGTCCTTACTGTATTTATTTTATAAATGTTGTAATTTATAAAGTAAGATTGTTATTATATATTTTCCATAGTTGCTGCTGTCTAGTATGTGGTATTCTAGTATGTGATGAATAGGTTGATGCATTAAATATTTTATTAATATCATGCCTTTTGTAAAATTAATTGGTTGCCTATACCAAATGAATATTGAAAGTTAGAAATTCTGATTAAAAGGGAGAGGATGGGACCAGCAGATGGCGTAATGGCTACATTGCTGGACTCCCAGTAGTTGACTGCGGTTTGAGTCCCGGACCCAGTGACCAGTGACTTAAACTCACACCAGGTGCATGTGCATGCGAAAAATCTCAAGAGGAAAATGTATGAAAAAGGATTACAGTGCGGCCATCCCCCCTGGGGGGCTGGTGATTTCTTGCTTTCTATCTCTCTGGTGAGCACACAAGCCCTATAGAAAAGAACCTCTCCAAAAGTAAATAAGTAAGTAAATAAATAAATAAAAATAAAAGGGAGAGGAGTGAAGTGAATTACTCAACTACTACATATGAGGCCTATAATTGTGCTTTAAAATATATATATATATCGAGATTTTGGGCACACATGCACACGCTCTCAGCATGAGTTTCTAGCTGCCTGGTCAAGAACTCAACCTGTTGTCAACCACATGACAGTCCAGCAATGTAACCATTATGCTATCTGCTGGTTCCTTGTTCTTGAGTTTTAAATAGAGTTGTAATGACAATTCAAAACTTGTACTCTTGAAATAGTGAAGGAAACATTAAGAATAAATGTCTAATTCTCCTTCATCTGACAAAACAGATAGGTCTGGGACTTTAGGGCTATAACCTGAAGAATTGCGATAGACTAAACAATGGTAATTTGGGCCCCATAGGCTAGTGGTTAAGGGAACCAGATCCCACATGTCTTACTGCAGCTCAAATCTCAGCCCTGGCAGCTTGAAAAACACACTGGGCACAAGTATGTGTATGCCCAAAATTATGACAGGATGGAGAAATGTAGGAGAAAGGATTTTGTTGTGATCATACCCCATTAAGGAGGTGCACCTCAGCTTTGGTTTTCTGCCTCTTCCTTGGAGAGCATACACACCCCCTGACAATTAAAAGAAAAAGAAAGAAGAAAAATAATAATGTCTTCTGGATGATTAAGCACCTAGAATTTTTATGAAATATAATTGCTTTTCATCAAATCAACTCATTTTATATACAAATATATACATGTATAATTTTCCCTAATACAGATTTTGTGCATCCCTGGTATCTTTTAGGAAATAAATTCCAATTGAACTAGATTGAAAAATAATCATCTATACTGTGTTGAGTCAATTTTTTTTTTTTACCAAGCCACAGAAAATAATTGATATTCTGAAAAACAGAATCTTGGACAATGTTATTCAATATAGGTGTCAGTGTACTAACCACTGAACAGAGGAAACTGCTAAAACCAACATAGCCTTTTTATTGTGCTGCAGAATAAAAAGGGAGGACCTATGCTCTCCACTTGATGTATTCTCTTCTTTTCTAATGCTACTGAAGTGTAATAGAATGGCTATTGTTGGACTATTTTCTGCCTGTAATAGAATCTTTGATTTATAAAGGTGCTGAATCATGCATTAGCCTTATTTCTTAGTATTCACATAGGAGTTATTTCAACCAGGACTGAAAGGCTACAGCCATGACAGAATACAGCAGCTGTTTAACATCAAACAATAAAACTATGCATATGAAAGAGCACTGAGAATTTCACCTTATTGATTTAATTTCAGAACATTTGCACATTACAATGGCAATCCTACCCGGACATTTTCATTTTAAGGGATACTACTGGTCTAAGTTTAATGAGATTCTATCCTCAATGGAATTTAAGGGTCATACAATTTTGGAGTTTAGAAAGTCTTTAGAGAATCAATTTTCCTTCCTCTTATTTTGTATACTAAGAAAACAAGCCCCAAAGAAGTTAAATGATTTGACCAAGATCATGTGGTTAGTAAATAGCAGACCCTGACTAAGCCTAATTCTGAGCTTTTTGAATTCAGAAAAATATCATGTAATTCAGTTCTTTCTGTGTTCTACAGGAAATCTGATGCTTAAAGTATGTGTAGGAAACCAGTTATTTTTTTTCAATTATGTGGCATGAAATAAAATGGATGGAAATCAATGGTATTTGTTACACTGAAAACTCCTATGGATTTTCTAGGTTTGATACTTGACTACATCAAGAAATTCTATATCGTGAAAGTGGATGAAATCCTTTAAGTATTTTTCTCAGTATTATGGTTCCTTATATTTCTTTTTTTTTTTTCTTTTGAAAAGAGAGAGATTTTTTGCTAAAGGAGAATCCCCCAGTGGGGATGGCTATGCCACAGTCCACTCTCCTCCATTCTTCTTTCAGTATTTTGAGCATGCACGCACATGCACCCTACATGAGTTTCAAGCCACCAGGTCTGGGATGTGAACCACCATCGACTATGTAGGAGTCCAACACTTTAACCTCTAGCCCTGGGCCCTTATTTTTCTAGTATTCTAATATTCCACAATCTAGTTAGGTTTATCAGCATCCTAAAATCTAATGGAGCACGAGAAAGAAACATTTTTAAGAAGCTGAAAAGTGTTTGAGGAAAATTAGAGCAGAATAAAAGCATTAGTCAGGTATGCATATTTTCCAAAGCATTCCACAAGTGGGAAAACTGGTATTAGCTAAAATAGAGCAAAAAAAGCAGATTTTATTTTACCTATTAGTTGTGTTCATTAGAGGTTATTCATACTATGCTTTGACCTTAATCTTAGAGTTACCAAGCACCTACCATTTTTAGCGGCAATAGACAAAAGTTTTAGTTGCTTGGATCACAAGCTAATGGTACCAGTAGTACATGGCAAGACAAGAAATCTAAAAACACTAAGAATACATAGCAAAAAATAATTCAAAAAAAGTTAAGGGACCAGCAGTTAGCGTAATGGCTATGTCGCTGGTCTCCCATGTAGTCGACTGCGGTTCCAGTCTTGGACCCGGTGGCTATTCACGCCAGGCTCTTGTATGTGCATGCCCAAGATTCCAAGAGGAGAATGGAGGAGAAGGGATTGTGGCGTGGCCATTCCTCTTGGAGGGTGATTTCTTGCTTTCTGTCTCTCTGTCTCCTGTCTTTCAGGCGAGTGAACGCACCCTATAGCATAAATCTCTCAAAAAAAAAAAAAAAGACAAAAAGAAGTTGATCCAAAAACTGAAACTTTAAAGCCTGCTATGATTGCTGGATGACTGAATAAAAGAGTTATAATATCTAACCAGAAGACAATTAAAAAAATAGTGGAAGGGACTGAATCCATTGCTTAGTGATTAAGGGATCCAGATCCCCTATGGCAACTGCCATTCAAATCTCAGCCCCAGCAGCTTGAAAAAATACACTGGGTGCATGTGCCCCAAATCTTGACAGATGGAGAAACGGAGAAGGAATTTTGATGTGACCATGCTCCACTGGAGGGATGCTTTCTCTTTCTCTCTCTCTCCCTCTCTCTCTATCATTAGTGCATATACCCTCTGGTAACAGCGTAACTGTCCCACATGGGGAATGCTTTCTCACCTTGTGTGTGTGTGTGTGTGTGTGTGTGTCTCCAGCAAGCATATGTGCCCTCCAGCAAAAAAGAAAAAAAAGGGAAAGAAGAAAAAGAAAAGAAAGAAAAGTTTTAGTTGCATGGCAGTTAAGGCAGCTGGATCCCACATGGTCAACTAGGCAATTCAAGTCCCATACACGGAGGCTTGGGAAACATACTGGTGGGGGGGAGGGATGGGGTGTGTGAACATGCCCCAAATCCTGAAAGAATGGAAGAGTAGAAATTTTGGCATGACCATCCCACATATGGGTATGCTTCTTAAAAAATAATAATGATGATAAAATCATTACTTAAATTTGCCCATATAAATGTTCATTATTAAAAATCATTGTTTATAATAAATTGAAAATAATATAAATATGTAAAATTGAATGAGTGACTAACAATATTTTTACTACTTTGAAATGTCACACACTATGTGCTATTGAGTGTAGCATATCCACACATACTGACTTGAAGGAATGTCCTTGACATAAAATTAAATCAAAAGAACAAGACAAATTAGACAATATGTATTTGGTCAGTATATATTTTTAAGTATATTTTTTTCATTTCTTAAAGTTTTAGCTATAGGACATATGCACTCACCAGAGAAGACAAAAAGAGAGAGACAGTGAGCGGGAAAGTGAGAAATCATCTTCCCTCCAGGGGAATGACCATGCCACAATCCCTTCTTCAGTCTCCTCCTGGGATTTTGGGCATGCACGCACATGTACCCAGTGTGATTTTTTAGCCAGCAGGTCTGGGACTTGAGTCTCAGGTTGGCCATATAGGAGTCTAGCTCTTTAACCACTATACCATCTGCTGGCCCCCCATATCATTTTATATTTTTATGTTTAAACTGAAAATTGGCAATTATAATTGTATATATTTGTGGGATTCAAGTGATGTTATGATTTCTAAATACAATGTGGACTAATTAAATCAAGCTAGTTAACATATTCATCACCTCAAATACTTATTTTTGTGGTAAGACCATTTGAAATTTACTCTCAGTGAATTTGAAATGTAGAATACATTGCTATGTAATATATTCTCATGTTGTGCAATATATCTCAAAGTTAAAACAAAATGATTACGGGGCCAGCAGGTAGGTAGTATGGTGATTAAGGGTGCTGGACTCCCAAATGACTGACCATGGTTTGAGTCCCGGACCTGGTGGCTTGCTTGCTTGCTTTCTCTCTCTCTCTCTCACTCTGTCCCTCTCTGGTAAAATTAAGATGAATAAATAAATAAAGTTAAATAAAATAATTCTTTAAAAATAATACCTGATTACTTCTGTCTAACAGTGGCTTTGTACTCTTTGACCTTCATTTTCCCATCCCCCTCACTCCCTAACCTCTGGTAATCAACACTACTTTGTCTTTCAGTTAGAATGTATTAGAGTCCACATACAACTACGAACATGTATTTGTCCTTCTGTGCCTGACTTCTTTCACTTTGCATAATGTTCTCTAATTTCATTCATGCTGCAAATAAAATGCATTTCTTTTTAAAGGTTGAATAATATTAGATTGTATATGCGCACTGCATTTTCCTTTTCTATTTATCTGTTGATGGACACATAGGTTGATCCAGCAACTCAGCTATTGTGAATAATGGTACAATGTGCAGACATTTCATTGAGATAGTGACTGTAAATCTTTTGGGTAAATATCCAGAAGTGGATTGCTATATCACATGATAATTCTATTTTTAATTCATTAAGGAAAATACAGTTTTCCACACTGGCTGTACTAATTAATATCCTAGAAAATAGTTGTTCAAGAGTTCCCTTTCCCCACATGTCATTCTAATTGAATAAAATCTGTTTTTTAATTCCCAGCTATAGAAGGATATTTTTTTATTTGTATTTTTATACTGTGCATAAAAAAAGGAACAGAATGAAAGATAATATATTAGATTTAAAACAATGGTTATAATGTAAGAATAGAATTGGAGTATGGGAGAGGAAGACTATTAATTTTATTTTAGACCTTCTGATATTATCAATATAATAAGCATATATAATTTATTAATTAAGTAGCTGAATTTTTAAAAACTGAGATTTAAAATAATAAATTTCTTGAGACACATGTTATTTCCTTATAAAGGCCCAATGCAACACTTATTAGCTCCTGGATAGGCTTTTAAAATGCAAATACTTAACAAAGATACATATGTAGACATATGGCCAAAATATATACATATTCATAAGGAGCACTGAATTTAAAATCAGTTGTGTCCTTTAGAAGTCAAGTCTTAGACTTCTCTTCTTTTTCTGCCCTTTACAACCATGGTCTTAAGCAAGCTTTGAACAAGATCCCTTTAATGAGATCTCTTTATAACACAAGATGATGGCTGAGCAAAGGGAACTATATATCTCTTTTGAGATCCTTTAGGAGCTAAAGTCAAAATATTTAAGGAAACCAGCAGTTAGCGTAATGGCTATGTCTCTGGACTCCCACGTAGTTGACCGCGGTTCACGTCCCGGACCCAGTGGCTTAAAACTCATGCCGGGTGCGTGTGTGTGCATGCCCAAGATCCCAAGAGGAGAATGGAGGAGAAGGGATTGTGGCGTGACCATCCCCCTGGGGGGTGATTTCTCGCTTTCTGTCTCTATGTCTCTCTCTGTCTGTCTGGCAAGCACACGTGCCCTATAGCAAAAACCTCTCCAAAAAGAAGAAAAAAAATTTAATATGACAGCAATGCAATGCAAAATTTTGTAATATTATTATATGACAAGTGCCTTAGAAAGTCTACATAATAGAAGATCATTATAAACTAGACTGGCCAAAGCAAATTATCATTGAGTAAGGAGACTGAAGCAGGTTTTGAAGAATGTACCTTCAGATATCCAGTGACAAATACAAGAAACTGATCTTATATTATCAAACTGAAGAGATATTTTGCTAGACTTCAATATTCTATTTGATACCAATTATCACATTTCTTTGGTTAAACAATCAACTACCACCAATTTCATGGTGTCATATTTTTCTGTTTCTCATCTTAATTTTGTCTATTCCTTCTTGAAGCTTATAATTAACTATTCTTTTCATATTTCCTCTCTTTTTGTCCCCTCATGGACATGAAAGAAAGAGAGAGAAAGCACCAAACATGAGGTCTGCTCATGCTACAATTCTTTTTCCTCCAATTCTCCATCCCACCAGGATCCTGGGCACACACATGATACTGCCAGGACCAGAATTTGAACCCCAGTGAGCTATGTAGGATCCAGTGTCCTCTGCATAGCACTTAATAGCTCTGCTATGGGCCAGCACCTTCTCGCTTATCTTTCATGTCCTAAAGACTCTCCCTAGCCTTTTGCTCTGTTCAATCTACATGCTGCGATTTGAGAGAGTGATTTCATCTATCCCCTTTTTCCTTTTAACTACAATCTTAGTACCAATAGCCCTTGGTTCTAATCTCACCCCAGATTTTTGTGTCCAACAGTTTGTTCCATACATCCACTTGAATGTTCCATAAAAAACCTCAAGCTCAGCATTGTCATTTTTCTTTAACACTATACAGCCTTAAGACTTGCATGTCTTCTTGCATTTCATTTTTCAGTTAATGATTTTTCTATTTATAAATTTAGCCAAGCTCAAAACATGTCATTTCTTGTTCCTTTGTCCCCTGTGCCTTTAAAAATATTCAAATGATATCCCAAATTTATTTATTTCTCTCATTTTACTTAAAAATACTCTTAAAGGACCACTTTAGCATTTACATACTATGGTTCAATAATTCAAGTACTGTCTCAGATCACTAATACAAAATCAAAACATGGCATTATCTATGGCAGTGGTTCTTAACTGGGGACAATTTAACAGTCACTGCAGTGGATATGGCAATGTCTGAAGACATTTTTGGTGGTTGCAACCTGGAGGAGGGGTGCTACAAGCATCTAGTGGATAGACTAGAGTTCTCCAAAACATCCTACAATGCATAAGACAATCCCCCATAACAACAACAACAACAACAAAAAACTATCTAGCCAAAACATCAATAGTACCCATCGTAAGAAATTCTGATAAATAGTTTTGCATTCTAATTGCATTCTATTAAGAAATATCTACAGATTAGATTATAGAGTCACAGTATAACCATTCTCTAAGAACATAACTCAAGATTATTTTTACATGACTAATATTTGAGTCACAGAAACAATTTATTCTGGATCAGTATCTCACTAGTATTATAGTGGACACATCCTAAGGTTACCCTCAATGAGTCATGCCTTTGTATAATCCCCTCTCGAGGTCAGCTAAAACTTGTGACTCACTTCTAGTTGATAGTCTATGGCAAAATAATGAGATAGTTACTTCCTTGATTATGTGGCACTGCATATGACTCCCTTTTAGCAGACTGGTACAGAAAAGATTCTCCTGCTGGCCTTGAAGAAGTAAGCTGTTATGCTATGAGAGAGCCATTTGGTGAGAAACGGTGAGGGCTGCTAGGAACTGAGAGTCATCCTCCTCCTCTAGCCAACAGCCTGCAAGAAAATGAGGACCTCAATCCTATAATCAAAAGGAACCACAAAGAAATGAATCTTGCCAACAATCATGTGACTTTGGAAGATGGTGCTGAGCTCTAGATGAAACCACAGGTGCCTGACATCTTGATTACAGCTTTCTAAGACCCCAAGCAGAGAATTTTTGAATCACAAAAACCATGAGTTAATAAATGTGTACAGTTGTTGGGTTTTTTTTTATTTTTATTTTATTTATTTATTTATTTATTTATTTATTTATTTCCCAGTGTGAATTTAAGCCACCGGGTCCGGGGCTCAAACTGCAGTCGACTACATTGGAGTTCAGCAACATAGCCATTACGCTAACTGCTGGTCCCAAAATGTAGATAGTTTTAAGTCCCTAAGTTATTGTAATTTATTATTAGCAATAGATAACTAATGCAAGAATCATGGAGAAGAAAAGAAAGGAACACAGGAAAAGTGAACCTTGTATACATATAGTTTGACAATTTATAAGTTTATTTTACATTTCTTGTTTTCATTCTATTGACTTATTTCAAATATTTTCTTCTTCCTTGCATTAGGGAGCTAGATTGATTAATTACATATATATATATATATATACATACACACACATACACACGCACATATAAAATACACACACACACACACACACCGGTGTATAGATGATTAATGTATTATATACATACACATACACATAATACATTAATCATCTATACACCGGTGTGTGTGTGTGTGTATATAAATACACACATGGATATATATATACTTCAAGATTCTCTTGATTTTTTTTTTTACTTTAAAATCTTAGTGATGAGATAATTACGGTAAAGAAAATTTTGCCAATGATGTAATTAATAGAACACTTCAGCAAATGAAAGATACATACACATACACATAATACATTAATCATCTATACACCGGTGTGTGTGTGTGTGTATATAAATACACACATGGATATATATATACTTCAAGATTCTCTTGATTTTTTTTTTTACTTTAAAATCTTAGTGATGAGATAATTACGGTAAAGAAAATTTTGCCAATGATGTAATTAATAGAACACTTCAGCAAATGAAAGGCTGAATGTGATGACATGTAACTCACACATGGTTAAAGACAGGATGTGAATGTCTTTGTTTTTAGCTTTATTCGGTAATTTAGGCTTGATAGTCATTTACTGTAGTTACTTTCATTATACATTATTAAATTTCAAATGGAGGCCATGTAGAAAAGTTTTTTAAAAACACAAATTATTGACAACTAGGCAGAGACTGGGAAATACGTGGTGTCGACAACAATAGAAAGAATACAAAGCGTTACAGAGCTAACTTGTGATTGTTTTAGCGCTTTAAAATAGCCATGTCCATTAAGGTGAGTAAATATACTTTCAAATTTTAGATATCATGAAATTTTATTTTCTCCCAAGATCTTAACCCTCTAAAGCAGAGGTCACCAAAGTATAACCCATGGGCCAAACTACAACCCAGCTCATCACTTGTTCTTATACACTCTGCAAACTGAGAAAGACTTTTACGTTTTTAAATGGCTGAACAAAATGAAAAAAAATAATAATACCTAATGACATGACAGTTACATGATATTCAAGCGTCGGTACCAATGAAGAGTTATTGGAACACATACACATGAATTCATTTACATATTGCTTATGGCTATTATTGTGCTACAATAATAGAGATAAGTAATTGAGAAAAAGAGACTGAATATGGCCTGGAAAAGTGAGAATATATACTATATGTCCCTTTTTAGAAAAAGTTTGCTGACCCTTTCTCTAAAACATGTGTTTTCATCCCAGCAATGGTGACACAGGCAGTAGGGTAGCACTGTGTAATACTGGATCCAGATAGGAAGATCCTGGATTTGAATCCCAGGTTGACCTAAATATGTGGGGGACACGTACAGGCATATCCATCATCATCCTGGCTGGCTACAAGGCTGGGAGGAGGATTACAATATGGTAAGACCCTGTTGGGAATCTGTGTGTGTGTGTCATAAAAGAAATAAACGTTAAAAAAAAAGATGTGTTTTGAAAAAATATCCCTTAAAAGAAAGTTTGCATACAAATAATGTGTGTGTGCTGTATGTGTGTGTATGTATTGATAGTTCTACTATTTTATTTAATATAATTCTCTAATATGTTATTTATTCAGTTCCAATGAAGCATCATGTTACATAAATACAGGATTAGATTTTTTGCACAGCTTCCCTCTCAAGGAGTCCAGGGTACAGGCTTCAAGTTTGGACTCCATTGCTTTTTTTCTTTATACCCTTCTTCATTAAGGGTCTGTGTCTCTGGAGTGCACAAAACCTCCAGGGCATTTATTAGATCCATAGCTCTGCCTTGCACTGTCCAAGAGTGTTTCATACCATCTGGGTGATTTCTTTACAAAGGCCCTGCAGGGGTCAGGAGTTGTATATCATTGCTTGGCATTTCCAAAGAGTTAACAAAAAGCATGATGATTCTATTAACACTGCAGGAGGAGGAGGAGCCAGCCCCTATTTTCCCTGTCTGGAGATCTTAATAGCATTATATCTCTATAAAATTGAAACAGGCCCAAAAAGAATATAAAGATGCCAATAGTAAAGGTTAAAAAATTTCTATAAAATTACCCTAAGAAATATACAGGCATTATGGTTGCCCTTTATATGTGAAAGGGAAGGATGGAAAATCACAGAAGAAAAACGAATTTATGTATTTTTACTGCTGTGGACATTAGGTTGTTATGATTATGATAATTTTGAAATATCCTTGAGATTTGTCTGATATTTGTCTTTCAGACTTCTCTGACACATAAGATTTATTTGTAATTTCATTTATAAAACATTGAGACACAACAAAAACACTTTAAGAGGCATTGTCTTTGCAGATAATCATTTACATTTTTATTCCTGCGTTTCTTTATTCTATTTTACAACCTTAATTTTACTAATATGTATGCAATGTGAAAAACTACAAAAAAATCATTCTTATGTAAATGGAATTCTTTGTAGAAATTTCACAAAGGCCTCTGTTTTAATCTTTCTGGCCCAATAGAAGATGCTCCTCCTCAATATTCTTGTTAATATCTGTTGGGAAACAAGAATAGGTGCAGTTCTGTTACAGATGGTATTACAGTGGTGCTGGTCCAAGAACTCAGAATTACCTCAGTCCTTCCTGGTCCAGCAAGGCCTTCCCTATTACTTTCCCAGAGATGCACAGAAAAGAAAAACATCCTGTTTTTCAAAGGAACTTTAGCTCTAACCTACAGTGTAGAGCCTATAAAGGGAGCTAGACCACCTGGTATATTCCATAATCCATTGGTCCAGGGGAATGAATTTAGATCTCTGTAAGCAGCCCAGAATCAAAGCAAAACCAATAGCCTTCTGGCTTTCATAGTCCACAATTAAACATTTTTATTTGCTATTTTTAAATTTAGTTAGTTGGTTTATTTGTTTCTTCCATGAGATAGAGAGAGGCACTCCCAACAGGGTCACAATTCATCCCCAGTCTCAGCTGCCCCAGATGATGGGCACATGTGCACACCCAGAATGCTCAGGGAGGTCCCAAGACATGAACCCAGGACTTTTCTCATGTGAGTCCACTTGTGTTACCAGTGTACCACTGACAGGCCCTATCTACTATTTCAACAGATAAAATGCTATGCCAAATTTTAAAGATAACCCTTAGACCCCACTTCTATGAACAAGAAAAGATTCATGACTGGAGAAAAATGAACTGCTCAGATGAGGTCAAACTCTTCAGATGGGGTAAAAAAGAATGTGGCAAAGTGAGAGAATGGTCAAGTTCATTTGAGCAGGCCACTTAGGCGATTTAACACTAAATCTGGTAAGAATTAACCTACTAGATGAGGAGTATAAGTCTTTACTGAGAAAGAAATAATAAGGAAAAATAAAAACCTTGAGTTAACATGAGCAGTAGTAGTTTACTAATGGGGAAGTTACATATTTCTTTCTTTTTTTTAAATTTCGATTTTCACCGTAAGGTACATATATGCTCATGAGAGACAGACAGAGACAGAGAGAAAGGGAAAGTGAGAAATCACCCCACAGGGGTTTGGCCACGCCACAATTCCTTCTCCTCCATTCTTCTCTTGGGATCCTGGGCATGCATGTACATGTGCCCAGCATGTTTTTCAAGCCACGGGGTCTGGAACCTGAACCTTGGAGTCAGGCATGTAGGTCCAATGCCTTAACCACCACATGACCTGCTGACAACTATTCTTACTTCTCTAAAATTTTTTATTTATTTTTATTATTTACATTGACAAAAATTGTATATATTTATGGTATACAATATGAGGTTTTGGGGGCTGGCCCCATAGTATAGCAGCTAAATCCTGTCCATAAGGAGTTCGATCCCACATGGCTGACCATTATTCAAATCCCAGCTCCAGTGCCTTATTAACCACATATGCACATGTCTGTACAGGATCCTGACAGGGTGATAAAATAAAGGGAAAAGTGTTGAGGCATGACCACACCTCATTAGGGGTTCATGCTCTCTTTCTCTCAGGCAAGCACTCTCACCTTGGCAATAATAAGAAATAAAGACAAGAGACAATGTGGAAGGATGGTGGGAAAGAGGAAGAGTATAGGGAAGGAAATTAGGGGAAAAAATTGAGAGGCAAGACATTTGTGGGACACAGAAATAGTTTATTACATGTTGATGATAACATGTATAGTATGTTTACCTAGACTGGTATGAAGTATATTCATGTTGGGTAAATTCACTTTACAAACTAAGTGACACATAGTGACTGAATGTATAAAATAAATTTAAAAAATAAAATAAAATACTTTTCAAATAAATAAATATGCTGTCTATTCAACAAAAAAGAATGAAAAGAAAATATGATGTTTAGAAATATGTATACAGTGTAGAATGGCTAAATCAAGCTAATTAACATATGCATTACCTCATAAACTTACCATGTTTTGTGGAGAGAATGTGTAAAATTTATTCTCAGTAATTTTCAACTACACATTACGTTACTGTTAACTGTAGTCACAATGTTGTACAATAGATCTTTTGAATTTGCTAACTCAAATTTTGCATTCTTTGACCTGCGGCTCCCTAGTCACCCTCCCCTCAACAATCCATGAGACCATACATCAAAAGGAACTGCCTCCTTTTTCACAACTT
The DNA here is from genome assembly GCF_000334495.1 of Tupaia belangeri chinensis. Lineage (NCBI taxonomy): Eukaryota > Metazoa > Chordata > Mammalia > Scandentia > Tupaiidae > Tupaia > Tupaia belangeri. Next base: position 961,215 of record NW_006202806.1, read on the forward strand.
CCTACTAGACTATTTCTAGATTGTATTTAATCCCCCAAAGGCAACTTTGCTGTATAGCTTCATCACATTTTCTAAAGTTGTGATTCATGTAGGGGACTTGTAAGCAGGGACTCATATTGAGCTCAAAGTCAACTAAAAGTTCAGGTTCATTTTGTGCTGTTGTACGGTTGTTTTAGTATAATCTACCATTTACCTAGGTTTTCCCAATCTCTTTGTATATGCTTTTATTTGTTTTGTTTTGTTTTGTTTTTATCCATAGTAAATGTTTTAGTCAGTTTGAGCTGCTGTAACGAATTATTATAGAATGAGGACTTAAACTAAATTAATTTATTTCCTACATTCTGGAGGCTAGAAGTCAGAGATCAGAGTGCCAGTATGACCAGGTTCCGGTGAGGACTATCTTCGGAGTTTCAAACTACCAACTTCTCCTTGTATCCTGACATGGAAGAAAGAGGGTGAATTCTCTGTGGTTCCTTTTATAAGGATATTAATCGCCTTCATGAAGACTGCACTCTCTTAACCTAATACCTCTCAAAGGCCAGGCCTCCTAATAAATTTACATGGAGGATTAGGACTCCAGCATAAGAATTTGGGGGTGGACAGATTTAGTCCATTCCATTCTGCTTCTAAACCCCCACATTCATGTCTTTCTCACATGTAAAATGCATTCATTACATCCCAACAACCCCAAAAGTCTAATTCCAGTGTCAACTTTAAAGTTTAAAGTCTCATCTAAACGTCATCTAAATCAAACATGGGCGAGACTCAGGGTACATATAAATATATCACTTTGCTAATTTCCAGCTTGTCATGATCTTTTTGATACTCAATCTGTCATCTATCATATTAGCTGACTCTTCCATTTCTGCATCACTCGTGCATTTAACGAACATAAATCCTTTCCCTGAATTCATTCAATGCACTTATTAAAATACTGAATAGGATGTTTCTAAACCCAAGCACATGCCTGTGCCACCAGCATCATATCCAAAGGTAGACATTATTCTGCTTATAAGCCTGTCTTGCATTTCATCGTAAAGCTGTGACCCTGAATTGAAATGAGTCTGATGTCACTAGCCCTGGTGTGGGGTATCCAAGATGACTGTGGCAGGAAAAGACAGTAATGGAAGGGAGAAAGATACTATTTTTCACACAGTTCTATAGTTAAAGAGGCCTCATACGAAAGGTAGTAGAGAAGGACAGCATATAAATTGAATTAAATTCTCATAAAATAAGAAGCTCTTAATTTATTTTTTCCTGAGCATCAGTGTAATGAATAATTAAAAATGCCCATTTTCTTCTTAGATTTGCAGAAAGCAGTGAATTTCTCATATCTACTTGGCAGCTTTATTAGCTACTATTGTTTCTTTTTTCAAAGAGGTCATCCACTTGCTGAATCGTATGTTTTTAAATCTTTTTGGTAATTATGTTTTGATGCTTATATTTGCATGATTATTTTCAAAGCTTTCATACCTACTGAATACATTAAATGCATTAAAAAGGCAGAATGATAATATTGGATATAAAGGAAATGAGCACTTTAAATGCCAAGTTGTATGTAATTGTGGTCTTACTTAAAGACTAGTCCAGAAGGAAAACATCAGGTATAGTAAATGTTTTAGTCAGTTTGAGCTGCTGTAACGAATTATTATAGAATGAGGACTTAAACTAAATTAATTTATTTCCTACATTCTGGAGGCTAGAAGTCAGAGATCAGAGTGCCAGTATGACCAGGTTCCGGTGAGGACTATCTTCGGAGTTTCAAACTACCAACTTCTCCTTGTATCCTGACATGGAAGAAAGAGGGTGAATTCTCTGTGGTTCCTTTTATAAGGATATTAATCGCCTTCATGAAGACTGCACTCTCTTAACCTAATACCTCTCAAAGGCCAGGCCTCCTAATAAATTTACATGGAGGATTAGGACTCCAGCATAAGAATTTGGGGGTGGACAGATTTAGTCCATTCCATTCTGCTTCTAAACCCCCACATTCATGTCTTTCTCACATGTAAAATGCATTCATTACATCCCAACAACCCCAAAAGTCTAATTCCAGTGTCAACTTTAAAGTTTAAAGTCTCATCTAAACGTCATCTAAATCAAACATGGGCGAGACTCAGGGTACATATAAATATATCACTTTGCTAATTTCCAGCTTGTCATGATCTTTTTGATACTCAATCTGTCATCTATCATATTAGCTGACTCTTCCATTTCTGCATCACTCGTGCATTTAACGAACATAAATCCTTTCCCTGAATTCATTCAATGCACTTATTAAAATACTGAATAGGATGTTTCTAAACCCAAGCACATGCCTGTGCCACCAGCATCATATCCAAAGGTAGACATTATTCTGCTTATAAGCCTGTCTTGCATTTCATCGTAAAGCTGTGACCCTGAATTGAAATGAGTCTGATGTCACTAGCCCTGGTGTGGGGTATCCAAGATGACTGTGGCAGGAAAAGACAGTAATGGAAGGGAGAAAGATACTATTTTTCACACAGTTCTATAGTTAAAGAGGCCTCATACGAAAGGTAGTAGAGAAGGACAGCATATAAATTGAATTAAATTCTCATAAAATAAGAAGCTCTTAATTTATCTTTTCCTGAGCATCAGTGTAATGAATAATTAAAAATGCCCATTTTCTTCTTAGATTTGCAGAAAGCAGTGAATTTCTCATATCTACTTGGCAGCTTTATTAACTGCTATTGTTTCTTTTTTCAAAGAGGTCATCCACTTGCTGAATCGTATGTTTTTAAATCTTTTTGATAATTATGTTTTGATGCTTATATTTGCATGATTATTTTCAAAGCTTTCATACCTACTGAATACATTAAATGCATTAAAAAGGCAGAATGATAATATTGGATATAAAGGAAATGAGCACTTTAAATGCCAAGTTGTATGTAATTGTGGTCTTACTTAAAGACTAGTCCAGAAGGAAAACATCAGGTATAAATCTTTTATTTTTACTCAGACATTTCTTATTTTCTTTTTCTTTCTTTTCTTTTTGTTTTCGTTCATTTTCTTTTTCTTTTTGTTTTTTAGAGAGAAGGATTTTTGCTATATGGCACATGCACATGCACTCGCCAGAGAGACAGAGAGAGACAGAAAGCCCTAAGGCCAGAAATCACCCCCCCCGAGGGGGGGGGAAGTCACACCACAAAACCTTCTCCTCTATTCTCGGGATTTTGGGCATGCACACACATGAGCCCAGGTCTAGAACTCATGTAGGAGTATAACAATGTAACCATTACACCATCTGCTTATCCCGTTTGTCTTTTATAGGGCACATGCACTTGCTGGAGAGAGGCAGAGAGAGAGAGAAGAAAAATTAGAAATCCCCTCCACCAAGGTTGAAGGCCAGGCCTCAATATTTTGTCTTTTCTTCTTCTCCTGTTGGCTTGCACACAAACTCATAAACTCTTGGCTTGCACACAAACACACCTCGTGCATTTTTCAAACCACTGGGTCTGGGATTTGAATCATGTCGTTAGCCATGTGGGATCCAGCCACCATAACCTCCATGTCATCTGCTGGTCCAGACTTTCTTATTTTCAAAATGAAAAAGACATTTTTTTCATCAATTAAGCTGCCATTGGGAAAGCATTTGGTTTCTGAAGTTGATCTAGTGACAAGTGACTCAAGTTATGGTCTTAAATATAATTAGGCTAAGCTCATGGTGGTCATAGCAAAGCAGCAAATTTGAAGCATACTGGAGCTTAAGGGTATGTTCCAGGGTATAATCCATTATGACTACACATCCCCAAGACATTAAAGAATATTATCCCAAATGATATAGCAAGATGAGGCAACAACAAACTGTTCAATAACGGAGGAGTGAGTACAACTGCAAGAGAGGTCAGTGAAAACCACAGATGTTACTTTCAGACCTAACCTTCAGCATAAGGACCTGCTCAATAGAGCAACACTTTTGAGCCAGTTGCAGCTTTTTGAATTGTCCTTGTATACATCTAAAATTTTGTACAATATATAAAACCCAGGCTATGATTATCCTCATATTTCACAATACAGAATCTATTTGAGCAGTATTCTTGTCCATCATGATAAGTCTAGTATTTAAATAGTGATGGAGAGGGCAAATGGTGGCACAGCTGTAACATAACTGGACCTGTAAGAGAAGGTCCCAGGTTCATGTCTGTACAAGCTGAGCATGTGCACGTGTTCTTGATCTGGGCCAAGGCTAGGAGTGGATCACAGCATGTTGGGAGTGCCTCTCTCCCTCTCAATAAATAAACTCTAATAAGTACATAAATAAATAGTAGTGGGGCACGCCACTGCCACTCTTTGGGATAATTTTTTTATTTAACTTTTTTGTTTGAGTCTATATTTCTTCCTCTTGTTCCTTTTTGAGATCCCTAATTCTACGCAATAACAACCCAATTTAATAACATGACTGTCAAAATACTAGTATACTGGGAGAGACATACTATGTACTAAAGGTCATTTTGTAATAGAATAAGTAGAACAAGTAACATTGAGTGCATAATGTTCTTCACTTATGGATTTATAAACATCTGACACCAAATCACTGGTACTAAAAGACTAAAAGGGATCTTGGGTAGTTTTATCCTCTCCTATATTTCTTTAGACTTTTTAAGTAACATATGTATGACATTATTAGTTATAGAAATTATTGCATTCTCTTCTGGACTTTAATTTTGGGAAGTTGAATGTGGCTTAATTAATCACTTTGACCCCAAAAGTGTTGACTGTGCCTGGCAAATAATAGATACTCAATGAATTCTTGTTAATTGAGTCTTTCTATTTAAGTTGAAAGAACTAAGTCCCTGAAGAACTGATGTGACTTGCTGTAGCTCATAAAGCTACTCAGTAAGGAATCCTCCCTGAAGCCCTGGAGCTCCCAGTAAAATTCTTGTGTTGTTAATTTACTACTTTGGATTTGAATCTTGCCTTTCTACCTCACTTGCCATTCAGGGCAGAGAATGTACTGTATTGAAAGTCTAGAACATTGTCTTAGATCATTCAGGTACTCAACTCCAATCCCAAAGCTTGGTTCAGATATAGCTTCAAAAGAGGTCTTTAAAAGAAAAATACAGCTCATTCTCCCATCTTTTAATAGGGTTGATCATCTTTTTTTCAGAACAGCTGCTTGAGTTCCTTGTGTATTCTGGTTATCAGCCCCTTATCTGGTGTGTAGTTTACAAAAATATTTTCCCATTCTGAGGACTGTCATTCACACTAATTACTGTGTCCTTTGCCATGCAGAAACTTCTTGTCTGATGTAATCCCACTTGTCTATTTTGGGGATTATCAACTCTGTTTTGGGAGTCTTACTTAAGAAGTATTTCCCTACCCCAATGTCTCTCAGAGTTTCCCCAGTGTTTTCCAGGAGCAGTTTTACAGTTTGATGTCTTAGGTTTAGATCTTTTATCCATCTTGACTAGATTTTTGCCAAAGGTGAGGTAGGGGTTCAGACTCATCTTTCTGCAGGTGGAAATCCAGTTTTTCCAGCAACATTTGTTGAAGAGGTTTTCCTTTTCCCACTGGATTGACTGGTACCCTTTGTCAAAAATCAGTTGACTGTATGTTTAGAGATTTATTTCTGGGGACTCTATTCTGTTCCATTGGTCCACCTGTCTATTTCTGTGCCAGTACTATGCTGTTTTGATTACCACAGCTTTGTAGATGATCAACCCTATTAAAATATGGGAGAATGAATTGAAAAAAAAAAAACTTTCTAAGGATGATATACGAATAGCCAAAAGACATATGAAAAAATGCTCAGCATCCCTCTTCTTAAGGGGAATTCAGATCAAAACATCAATGAGATACCACCTAACCCCAGTCAGAATGACTAAGATTAAAAAAAAAAAAAAGTGCTGGCAAGGGCGTAGTGAAAGGGGAACTCTCTTACACTGCTGGTGGGTATGTAAATTGGTCCAGCCACTGTGGAGAACAATTTGGAGATTCCTCAAAGATCTACAAATAGAACTACCATATGATCCAGCAATCCCACTCCTTGGTACCTACCCAAAGGACAGAAGAATTATTAATCAGAAAAGTGCTTGCACATTGATGTTTATTGCAGCACTATTCACAATTGCTAAGATATGGAACCAACCCAAATGCCCATGAACAGATGAATGGATTGAAAAACTATGGCACATATTCTCTACGGAATACTATTCAGTCATAAAAAAAACATGGATTTTTGACAGAAAGTGGAAGAATATGGAAGATTTACTGCTGAGTGAAGCAAGCCAGGCTGTGAAAGACATTGTATGTCCCCACTTAATATATACCGAGTGTCCACACTCTATGTCTGACACTGATTGGCTAAAGGATATAGAAACACAGTAAATGGATATGGATATGAATACCAGATATAGTGTATGTGAAAGAGTAGAGTCTGAGGAAGGACATTTAGAAGAAAAGTAGAGAGGCAAAGCATTAATGGTACAAAGAAACATGGTATTGCCTGTTGAAGATCATTTTAGTTTTATCAACTGGACTAGGGAGAAATGTTTACATGTTGATTTACAACATTCACTTTGTAAGCTAAATAACATGTGTGAATGTATCAAAGAAAATGAAATTTTAAAATATTAAAAAAAAAAATACAGGGACCAGCAGATGATGTAATGGTTATGTCACTGAACTCCCACATAGTTGACTGTGGATGATAGTAGTTGAGTCAAAGTCGAGTCCCAGACCCGGCAGCTTAAAAATCATTGTGGGTGTGTGTGCATGTGTGCCCAAGATCACGAGAGGAGAATGGAGGAGAAGGGATTGCAGTGTGGCCATCTTCCCTGGGGGGTGATTTCTCACTTTCTGTTTCTCTGTCTCCCTGGGGAGCACATTTGCCCTATAGCCCAAAGCTCTCTTAAAAAAAAAAATGCTTCATGGCCAGTCCTAACTACTGTGTGATAAATTGTCCACCCACCATTTTTTTTCTTGCCCCAAATCTCTCAGATTCCTATAAATCTCAGGGCCATGTAGAGACAACAGGATAATAATTTCTGTGTACTATTTGGTAGTTTATCCAAAAGAATATCTGTGTCTTTAATTGCCTGCTTTAGGTAGCTGTCAGCTTTTGGTAATTCACTAAGATAAAACCTTTGCAGTAAATGTCACCATGCGACAATATACACTACTCTGAGAGGAAGCAAAATACAAACTTGAACCACATGAACCAAAGTGAACAATATAGATAAAATTTGCTACATTTTATATAATAAAGAGGAAAAGCACTGATTTCCTTTTATTAGGAATGACACTTTCAAGAATAGTATTATTCTGAAATGTTCATCCTTACTTAATGCCCTCTGGCCTTGCTCTAATCTCCTACAGGAGCAATTCTCTCTGACAGTGGGCAGTAGCTCAGTTACTCAGTCAAGAGCATAAAACTGATAAACATAAATCCCTTAGCCCTCAGCTAAGGAAAACAAATAGCTTCAACAGACATGTAATTAACAGGCTGCTCAACAAGTACTCCGAACTCTCTAAGTAGGGACCTAAGTCCAAATAGGCACCAGTGTATCCCTACCAGATGAAAAACACAGATGGAAGCAAGAAACAAGAAAAGCCTTGGAGGCCCCCGAAAATTCAATGGAGGTTTAGTACACAGTGATCTTATCAATCTTTCCAGGTCAGACAGTAATATCTCGGTGCTTTCGGAAGTTTGATTAGGTCCAGCCAATAATTGTACACACGTGTATACAAAAAGAAGTCTTAATGCAGAAGGTGGGGAGACAGTATAGGAAGAAAGACAAGTATTCTTAAGGCCAGCATTCCACATTTTGTTTTGTAGGATATTGGATGTAAAATTTACTTCTTGCTTCCTGGAATTGTTTTTCAGCTATAAAGCTTTCAAAAATCTTTTTTATCTAATTCAAAGCCTTTAAAATTTATGTTATAAAATTTATTACAGTGTCCTTATAAATCAGCACTTAGAGGTAACAAATTATCAGAACGTGCCATATATTAAAAAGATAAATCAGAATCTAATAGTAAAGAGAGAAGGTGTTTTCAAATCAGACAGCCAAAGCACTAACTAATGGGAACATTTGTAAACTTGACATTGATTTATACCAGGGCTCTTGGTTAGAGTGTGTAAATCCAGCAGAAGAGTTTGCATCTATCAACTGGGACTTTTGGACCATTTTTGTTAAATCAAGAAGTTAATGAAAAGTTAGAAGCCTGTAAATATAGACAATAAGTTAGAAATTTGTAGATTTTTCATGTACGAATATGTAGCTTTAAGAATATAACTAAGCAGAAAAATAAATTGCCTTTAAAATCAGGTGAAAACAGGTGAAAATCAGGTGAAAGTTGGTATTTATAAATCACAGTTGTACTTTAAAAGATTATATGTTTATATCACCAACCAATACCAACTTAACCAATTCTAAAACTCTGCACTTTAGAAGCCCAAAACAGGGATAGGCAGAGCAGAATGCCAACACTTAGCAAATTCGGTGACAGAATTTAGCTTGTTTTATTCAATTAGTTTTAACAGGGAATTTTTGTTTGTTTATTTGTTTTGCTATAAGGAATGTGGGCTTGCCAGAGAGAGACAGATGGGGCAAAGCTGGGGGTGGAGAAGAGTGAGAAAACATCCCCCAAGAGGAATAGCCACACAAAAATCTCTTCTCTTCCAGTCTCCCCTCAGGATTTTGGGCATACATACACATGTGCCCAGTGGGCTGCTGGGTTTGGGACTCAAACCTCATAGTCCAGTTGCTTTAACCTCCACTCCACTTGTTGGCCCAGGAAACATTTTTTTTTACAGTAATTACATTACAATATTTTTGGCCATACCAAAAATAATGGTTTTATGGCAAATCATAACCTGAAAATAAACCTCTGTCTAGTTATAAACATGAAACTGAAATATCTCCCTTTTCCCTTAGGCTACAACAATTAGTTTTTAATTGCCAGAAGGCATATTCACTCACCAGACAAAGACAGAGAAAGGGAGAAAGCAAACCCCAATGAGGCAAAGCCATGTCTCCATTGATGCATCCTGTCAGGATTTGAGGCATGCATGCACAGGTACTCAGCACATTTTTCAAGCCACTGAGGGCAAGATTGAAACCCCCGTCAGCCATGTGAGGTCCAGCTCCCTTAATCACCAGGCATTGGGCCAGCCCACATCATGTAAAAAAGAGAACCATGTCAAGACCACCTCCCACATTTTACTTATGTTCATAACTTCTCATAATAGAATCCAAGAAGAGTACAGGCCATTTGTGGCCCAGGTTGTTCAAGTCCCACCTGCTATTCCATAGGAGTCATAGGCTATGGCACTGAAACAGATGAGCTTGAGAGACTCTCTTTCACTCTCTTGTTTGTTTATTCTCCAATATCTCCTGAGAGGACAGGGAAGACTGAAGAACAAAAGGGAAGCAGAATTAAGCAATATTTAAAAACAAAGAGCCAACAAATGCCAACTGGTGACTACCTCAGAGATGTGATTAAAAGCAGCTCATTTGCCTTTCCTTGGCTCTGCCTCAAAGAGGCAGAATTACTGGACTGTCTCTATAAACTACATCACCATGGAAAAGCTGGGCCCACATGAGGTTTGGGGAAGACTCATCCTGTCAGAACACCCCTCCAACCCTCATCTCTACATCTCACCCAACTCTTGAGAGGAAGGACCCTCATTCTCCTGGCTACCCTGATGCAGAGTAAAAGCCTGCCTCCCCATTCCAGCTGCAGTATCCCTGCCCTGTGTTTGTCCCTCCACAGGGAATGTTAGTACTTCACTAACTGCTACAACTACTGCCAGTGCTGATCTGGGTTACCTCTTTATATGTTAATACACATCTTCAGATATTCCTCCATAGGGAAGAAAACAATGTGGAAATTTTTTTCTCTCTCTCTTTTTTTTTTTTTTAATTTATATTTTTGCCATAGAACTCGTGCACTAGAGAGAGAAAGACAGTGAGGGGA
>NW_006202806.1:971188-988606 GCF_000334495.1 Tupaia belangeri chinensis
AGTTCCTTCTCCATTCTCCTCCTGGGATTTGGGGCATGCATGCACACACAGCTGGTGTGAATTTCATGCTGCTGGGTCCAGGACTCAAGCCACTGTTGACCATGTGGGAGTCCAGCACCTTAACCACCACTTCACCTGCTGGGTCCATAAAAATGTGAGATTTTTATGCAAGGACAATGAGAGATGACAGTAGGCTTGGGGTAGTTTATGTGGAAGGAATTTGAGAACAGAGACACCTGTCCTAGAATCACCTACTAATATCTCATAGCCCACTGCTTACTTCCTGACTCAGTTGGGTGAAGTAAGATCTTAGCAGCCTACTGGTCATGATCGCTAAGGGCTTGAGTGGAGATATCTGCCTTTTTCTCCCTGATTTTCACTGATTGGTTATTTATGGTTATGGACACCTGGACTCCCCCACACACCTCTTATGTGAGGTCCAAAATCACAACATCTCAAGGTAGATACAATTTCATGTGAGGGTGAGGGATAGGATAAGAAAATAGAACCCATCCAACTCATTTGCCACTGTGACTCTGACAGATCCTTTGTTTTCCATCACTTCACACAGACCTTGTTGTACAGCTTGCTCGTCTTGCTGTACAGCTTTACGTCTATGGATATGTTCGTGTATGATGTCCCTGCCTTTCAGTGTGGCAGCTGAGCCACTCTTCACAGCATGACAGTCTTTGGGAAAACCATATGAGAATCTAAATGTCAATAGTGTTCTCATCTCCAATTACAGATAGAATAATTTGCCTTATTATACCATGAAGGTCCCTTGGGAGGGCTTGCACATTGGAGCCACCTAATATTATTTATTACATTTTTAAAATATAAGCTTAAAACAACTCATTTTGATGATTGTTAAAATATAATGTTTTATAGTGTTATAAGGTAAATTCATATTCATAAATTAATTAAATGAAATACAAGAGCACAGAAGCTAAATCCTGGTAGGGCATGTTCCTTCTTCACTCAGTATTTACTATCAGGTTTATTTGCCATCAAGCTTAATGTTACATCTGATATATATCTGATATAACGTTATATCTAATATCTGCCATTTTATACTCATTGAACCTTCCACATTTGCCTGAAACTTTAGAGCCTTGGTCATGTCAATAGATCCTTGGGATAGGAACAAAGAAGAAAATCAGAGCGAGTGGTTCCACAAGTTGGGCACAGAGACTCCTCCATCACACTACTAAAATAGCTCCATTAGGTCCAATATAATTAAATAAAACTTATGAAATTGTATAGTATGATATTTTGCTTTACAAGTATTAGATTATGTTTAGTCTGTACATTAGAAAAGAAAAGGAGCTATTCGTCAGATGATAGATGCACATACACACACTTCCCAATAAATAAAAATACATTGTTTTTTTGTTTTTTTTTTTTTTGAGAGATTTTCACTGTAGGGCGCGTGCGCTCGCCAGACAGACAGAGAGAGACATAGAGACAGAAAGTGAGAAATCACCCCCCAGGGGGGATGGTCACGCCGCAATCCCTTCTCCTCCATCCTCCTCTCAGGATCTTGGGCATGCACGCACACGCGCCCGGCGTGAGTTTTAAGCCACCAGGTCCGGGACACGAACCGCGGTCGACTACGTGGGAATCCAGCGACATAGCCATTACGCTAACTGCTGGTTCCCAATAAAAATACATTGGTTTTCACAAAGATTATAATCAGTGATTTTTTTAACTCCTCATACCATTTGCTGTGGTAGACAGAATAATGCTAATTATAATGCTTCAAATACTTAAATGTTTTCCCTATTATAAGTTCATCAGTACTAAACATACTATGAAACTTACAATTTTTTCTAATATCATCTATTTTAAGAGGACCACCAAAACTATGCTACTGATATAATTTTATACTTTCCGAAAAATATGGCCCTGGTTTCTAACCCAGAATTTGTAAAGTTCCACCAGTTACCAAATAAAGAGCAACGTTTTCCAGCTATTTGTAGAGAAACCAGCTGATATGCCAAATGGACGACTCTATCAGCGGATTGCCAGGGAGCATTTGCAAACAGAGGTGGAAATAAAGGCTGTTCAAATGAATAAACAATCAAACTAATAAACAGCAACTAGAATCTGCTACTTCACAAAAAGAACAGCTAAATCACTATTTAGAGCTTGTGGGGGTTTACATTCCATTTGCCCCAGACAACTCCTCTGCTCTCCTCTGTGCCCTGGAGGCTGGGCCCTGCAGTGTGCATAACCTGGGATCCTTTGCCCTCTGGTTTCTGTTTAGTTGGCCAATGGAAGGTGCCAACAGGATCTTAGGGTCAGGAGAAGGAATTCCTGGAATTTACTCCTTGAATCTTTTCTTGGCTTGGAGAGTTCTGGTCATGGCTACAGCCTCCACATCTACTGCTCAAGGCAGTGACCCCCTCCTGTACCACTCTCACACTCAACCAGTTGCCAAAATGAAATGCTTCTTCTTCAGGTGCGGTAAACATCTCTGCTGTTGCAAGTCCATGGGTAACACCTTCACAAGCTCTCTAACCCTGTCCAAATCTCTGTAAATATCTCCACACTTATAGAAGTCACCTAGGGATCATCTTGTCAATCATCCTCTTTGTCTTTTTTTAAAATTTTATCTATCATTATTATTTTTTTAATTTGTTATAGGGCACATGCACTTACAAGAGAGAGAGATAGAGAGAGAGAGAGCAAGCACCCAGGTCTGGGACTTGAACTGCAGTTGGTCATGTGGGTGTCTAGTGCTTTAACCAGCAAGCCACCTGCCGACCTCACCATCCCTGTCTTTTAATGGATGAAATTAGCCAAATATCCATCACCTATTGCAATATTAAAGTTAGATTTTAAACCTCCCAGTCCACCCAGTGTCCCAGTCTACCTCTCTGCTTTTTTGTTGAGACTTTAGGGAAGATACCCTGGGGATAATAATTATAGTAGATGCTACATCTCTTAGATGTAGAAAAATGCACTCTTCTCCCAGAAACGTGCTCATGAAGAGTTCATGCTTCCATTCACAAGGGTCAACTCTAATTCCACCTTCTTTTAGAAGTGTTCTTGTAACTAAACCCACCAAACAAAATTAAATTCACATAAAATTTATTGCTTGTAACATTGTCATGATGATCAAGTGAGATAATGCACATTGGAATGCTTTGTAGAGAGTGATAGATTTATAGCATTATTAATGAGAACCATCAGTTAAAGATGAGAATCCTTGTCTCCTAGATATCGTGTCTGCTTTGACATGAAAGGAAATGTGAGAAGAATGCTTCTCCTTTAACCTGTGATTAATACTTCTGAACTTTCTTAGAGCTCAGATAAAGCAGTTCAAAGAAGAGAGAGTACTTGAACTTAAATAGCATTAGGACTTTGGTTTCGATGTGTTTGCATTTCAGTTGATACACCATGACCATAGTCTGCAGCAGTCAATTTTCCTTTATTTAACAAACTAAGTGGTCTCAATAGACTCTAGAAGAGTTTATCTAGCAGACAGGGACACAGTCTTTCTGACCGTTGTATTTCCTGAACATAACTAGAATCTGTGCAAAGTTTCCAGTGTTGACTGGATTACATAATTTCCAATAGATTTTTTGTCAATGCTCCAGTAAAACAATTCCCATGTAAAATGAGGATACACTAAATCATATTTTTTCTGAGAAATCACTTGACTCAGAACAGTTAAACTCAGCTCTAAGAGAGAAAGAAAGTAGGAGATGTTTCTCTGAGCTTTGCTATAAAAGCAGCCAGAGATTATTTGGAAACTCAGCTTCACAAGGAGCATATTGGCTTCCAAAGCCTGATAGAGATGCCAGGATCTCTCAAACCACTAACATTCTAGCAGTCAGCAGCAGTCAGGCATCCAGTTTTCAATCTCAGCCTAAGTACTGCAACATCACAAAAAAGCAGTCTGAATGGTGAAGAGTGAAGTTCCTGGTCCACTGAAGTTCAATTTTTTTCCTTTAGAGCCTCATGAAGAAGTATATATTTAGAAGCAGCCAACTCGTTATCCTCAATTCGCCCTGAGGAAATCCTGCCAGGCGATATTCATTGAGCAGTGAGAGGATACACAATCATCTGCAAGGTCTCAGGGAATGGATTTCTCACATGGAGACACGTACGCTCTTTCTCTCGAGTCCCTGCCACTATCCACAGAAACACTGCAGTGCCATTCTGCAGAAAGGTCTTTGTTAGGGAGTTGAGGGAGCAAATACAGTAGATCCAGTTACTGCTGTAGTCTAAGGTGGACACTAAGTAGGCCATGAGCCATGAGCCACTGGACAAGCACACTCACCAGACCCATGTGGACAAACCTGTTTCTTTTCCTATATATAACACTGCAGCCATGTTGGCATGTTTGAAAGAAAGCTGAGAGACAATATCAATGCTCTTCTGACTTAGCACAGATCAAAATACAGCACAATTTACTTAAATTTAAAAGACAACCAAAATGCAATGCTCATTCTAACTAGAATGAGGAAGTGGGACAGATTAATAGTTCAGAGATGGACTTTAAGAGAAGTCAGTCTTCGTTTAACCTGTTTTGCTTGTATTTTCAAATGCTGCACATGAGTTCTCGAAGGTTGAGCAGTGGGCACCAGCTATTGGAATACATGCCTTGGGTTAGAAGTTAAGAAAATATTTGCCTTTGCTTTTAAAGTTTTAAGCACAATGTTGATTCTTGTGTAATTTCCTAAAATTCTATTCTATTTTCTTACTTTTTTCTTATTTCTATTCTATTTTCTATCTTGTGTTTTGATCCAACTTTCCTCTATGTATGATACTTTAGAAAAATACCGCCTTGTAAAATAAAGTGATTTTTTTTTCTTTCTTTTCCCAGGGGGGAAAAAAAGAAAAGAAAATATTTACCTTTCAAACAGCAAAGATTAAGTGAACTTTACAGGCTGTTGGAGGAAGCCTATGAGAGACCATTTGTCCATCTGCCTGCTGACCATATGGCAACCTTTTGTCATTTTTAGAAGGGCCAGGTCAGAGACCTCAGAACCCAACACCCCAATTCTTCCCAGGAGCTTGACATCATCATGAAATGACCTGAGGGACACATGTTGAAATCACAAAAATCTCAAAAAATGCTTCATAAAGGCTTACCCTGCAGGGCCTTAAGTCAGGAAATGCTATTGCCTATGTCCATTGTGTGCCACATCTGCTCTTTTCATTGGCGATAAAACTCTACAAGAACTATTTAGACTCTGGCTGCATCTCTCCTCAGCTTCCTTTATGGACAAGTAGTTTCGTACACATGTCTCTGGAAAGTGACACCATGATTCCCTTGATGAGTCTGTCTTCCTGATAAGAATTCCAGTTCTAGGACCAGCAGTTGGTGTAATGGCTATGTCACTGGACTCCCATGTAGTTGACCGTGGTTCGAGTCTCAGACCCAGTGGCTTAAAGTCACACTGGGTGTGTGTGCATGCATGCCCAGGATCCCGAGAGGAGAATGGAGGAGAAGGGATTGCAGCATGGCCATCCTCCTGGGGGGGGTGATTTCTCACTTTCTGTCTCTGTCTTTCTGGCGAGTGCACGCGCCCTATAGCAACATAGCAACAACAACAAACAACAACAACAACAACAAAATAACAACAAAAAAAATCTTCCTCCCCCCACCAAAAAAAAGAATTCCAGTTCTCTTGGGCATAATGCTTCTTTAACCTTTATTAAGATGAAATATTCTCGACATAAGATTTAGAACATAAATGGGAGGTGGCATGGTGGTTAAGGTGCTGAACTCCCACATGGCTGACCATGGTTCAAGTCCTGAACCTGGCAGCTTGCTTTCTCACTCGCTCTCCCTCTCTCTCTGTGTGCATGTCTCTCTCTGGTCAAATTAAAAAATAGTAGTACTAATGATAAATAAAATTGAAAAATAATTCTTTTAAAAAGAGATTTAGACCATATAAAAATGAAATATTTGTGAAAGAAAGGAAGTCTAAAAAGAGAGAGAAAAAGGAGAGGGGAAGGAAAAATTGCAAAATCATAACTAATAACAAGGGTCATCATTTATTGAATTCTTACTATACAATAAAAATTATCATGTTCTACAATTTTTCAGAACATTGACGGGATGGGGAAGTGTGGTGTTATCGGTTGAAGATATTTTGATCAACGGGACTGGGGAGAAATGTTCACATATTGAAATGCTCACATTGTAAGCTAAACAATGCAATTGAATGTATATACAAAAAAAGAAATAAATTAAATTTTTAAAAAATCTCAGAGATATTTGAAGGTATTATTTTTTCTCTTTAACAGTGGCAAAAATAGAGTTCAATGGAATTAAATAACCTTCTGAATTCATAGAAATGAAAAGTAGTAGAATCCATATTGGAAGTTAGTTTTGATTAATTTCAATCTTGTGTTTTGATCCAACAAACCCAGAAAGCACCGGAACCCAGAGATTTCGAGCATCTTACATAATCCCACAATGAGTTGGTAGGAGAGTAGTAGAAAACTCTTCTACTTAGAATCTTTTTGCCAACCACTGACAGAAACCATTCCAAGCTCAGTTAATGCTAAATTTTGTTTTTCAAATGTATCACAAATCACAAGAAAAAGTGTGCTCTGGGTCGCAGGAACTATCAAAAATTAAAGACTGGAAGCAGAACTGAGAAAGTCATTGGGAACACCCCTCTCACTTTATGGTTCATCTACATAACTGCCTCATTCCTCCTTGCCAATGAGCATTCTCCTGTCAGTTTAATGGAGGAAAAATGGCCATCTCACAGTCCTCAAGCATGTATAACTCAGATACATGCACGAAAAGAGCCTTAGTTCAATGTCAGTTCAGATTTCTATGGAAGAGCATTTGATTGGCCTAAACCAGTCTAGAAGTCCACACTAGTGGATTGCTACAGGCAGAGAGGTGTGGTCATAAACTGTTACAAGGATGGACAGGGACTTATCCTGGCATGTGACCATGTGGATTCATAGGTGGGTTGATTCCCAGATTAGGAAAAAAGGAATAAAAATGGAGAGACTCTAAAATGACCTACTGTACTTGTTGCTCAAACTTCTTACCACTCTTTATTGTTTTGAACCCTGTATTAAAGGATAATTAAACTACATTTGTATTTTTTACTCCTCTGTCAACAAATTTTATCTTAAGAGGTTTTGCTGCTAATGAAGATGTATTGGTTAATTTTTGGATTACTCTATAAAGAAATTTTGAAAATGTGTTTTTTACAAAGATTTCAGTCATAAAATTAAACATTCAAATTCAAAATTCTTGAAAGAGGAGTAAACTACTAGTACAAGCAACAAGTATTGTATCTTGTTTAAAATATGTAGAAAAAAGCAAAATGTTACATTCAAAATGTTAAGATGTTATCAAAATTTGTGTATTATTTCTCTGGGAGTTTTCAGGAAGATCAAAGTATTAAATCTTCTTTTTAAAAGGATTATTTATTTAATTGATTTATTGTTATTATTGTTATTATTTAAAATTTGCTATAGTGTGTGTGCACTCACCAGAGAGGAACACACACAGAGAGAGAGAGAGAGAGAGAGAGAGAGAGGAAAAGCAAGCTTTCAGGTCTGGAATTTGAACTGCAGTTGGCCATGTGGGAATCCAGAGTCTTAACCACCACACCACTTGCTGACCCCGAAGTACTAAACATTAAATATATACTAGTCTTATTCAAAAGAAAGACCTAGTTCATGCAATAATCTATTTCTTCCAGCTAATGAATGAATTTGACTCATTCTGAAAGAACGATTTATATAGCAAATATGATGCCTTTTTTAAGATACATAATTGCAGTTTTTACATCCTATTTTTTACGTATCATATTTACTTGAGTATAAAAGAAATACCCACTCCTAGATATTTTCCCAAGAGAAATGAGAACACATTCACACAGAGACATATACAAAAATGATTCATAGCAACTTTGTTCATAAGATCCAAAAATGGATTCAAATGTCTTTGAATAGGTGAATGAATAAACTAATTATGAAAAAATCTGAACAATGGAATACTACTGAGCATTCAAAAGGACAAATGATTGGTATAGTGAACAATACAAAAGAATTTCAAATGCCTTATGCTAAGCGAAGAATGCCAGGTACAAAAGGTTAACAAACTGTATGATTCTATTATAACACATTGTCCTGGAAAAGGCAAAACTACAGGCATAAAAATTGGGTCACTGCTGAGGATGGAGTAAGGGATTGACTATAAATGGTCATGAAGGAACTTTGGGGAAATGCTCTGAATTTTGTTTATGGTAGTGGGTATATGACTGTATACATTTGTCAAAACTCATCAAACTGTGGACATGAAAATGATAAAGTCTACTGTACCTTAATAATCCTGACTTTAACAAATAAAATAAATGTATACTCATGGTATATAATGAATTCAGCACACAAACTTGCTGCTTTTTAAACTCACAAAAAGGTTTTACTTCTAATGTATATTTAAAATTTAACTACATCCTGAAATCTCCTTGTTATTATTATTTTAATTAAAAATAATGCCTTTGGAAGGATTGGGCAATGAGATCATGTGATCCTCCCATTCATAATCTATGTAACAGAAGAAAACATTAAAGTTGTGTCCTTACTTTATGAAAAGGATACATTCTCCAGTCACACAGGCAAGCCCAAGGAGCATCTAAGGAAATTGCAGAAAATCTTGGTTTCAACTGACATTTAGATCTCTAATTTATCATAGCACATTGTGAAAACTAAGTGCATTGCCATTTAATCAATGTGAGATTGCTAGGACCTTGTAAAATGAAAAGAATCAATTGAAACATCGACTAGGTCATTCGGGTCTTTCTGTTATAGAATATATCTTCATTTACAATTTTCAAAGGGACAGGATTGTAAGTTACTCCAGAAGTTGAGTTCAAAACTTGACCCAGATTTGTCATTAGAGAAAAGTAAAAGAAACTGAAAGCAAGTGAAGTCAAAAAACAAAGTAAAGGGATCCAAAGAGGAAAAAGAGGAAATGCTGGGGATAACTCCAGTGTAGGAGATGAGAATCTTATCCCACAGATAACAGATTATTAGTTGCTGGGTGTAAGGAATTTGGCCAAAACCTCCCTTGGCATCTCAAAATCTGGAGTTTGGCAGGTATTCACTATAAAGGAAAAAAAAAAGGGACCAGCAGTTAGCGTAATGGCTATATCGCTGGACTCCCATGTAGTCGACCGTGGTTCACGTCCCAGACCCGGTGGCTTAAAATTCACGCTGGGCACGTGTGCAAGCATGCCCAAGATCCCAAGAGGAGAATGGAGGAGAAGGGATTGCAGCGTGGCCATCCCCCCCTGGGGGGTGATTTCTCGCATTCTATCTCTGTGTCTCTCTCTTTCTTTCTGGTGAGTGCACGCACCCTATAGCAAAAACCTCTCAAAAAAATAAAAAAGAAAGAAAGAAAGAAAGGCGAGCTGCCTGGGGGCCAGCAGATAGCATGGCAGTTTTTTTGTTTGCTTATTTTTCATGTTTCAGATTCTTTTTTATTTCTTTCTTTCATAAGCAGGAGAGATGGAGAGAGAGAAAGAGAGCACCCTCAACAGAGTGTTGACACTACAATCTACCTCTAGCCTCAGACAATCCTGGATCATAGGTACATGTGTGCCCAGTATATTCAGGGAGGTCTCCAGACATGAACCTGGACCTTCCCATGTAGGTCAGCCTCACAGAAGGTTTTTGTTTTACTGCTCTGTCACCATTCAACCCAGAGTTCCAAAAGTTTGATTTCCTTGAAGAAAATTCAAAACAGTTATGTTGTTGAACACCCACATGGCCAACTGTGATTCCAGTCTTGGACTCGGTGACTTGAAAATCACACTGAGCATGCATACATTCCCAAAATCCCAGAAGGAGAATGGAGGAGAAGGGATGAAGGTATTGCAGTGTGAAATCTTTGGCTTTTCCTTGGGGATATGTGCTCACTGGAGAGAGACAGTCAGTGAGCGGTAAAGTGAGAAATCACTCGATAGGGGGGATGGCCATGCTGCAACCTCTTTTCCAATGTCCTCCTGGGATTATGGGCATGCACACACACACACACACACACACACACACACACAAATTCAGCATGATTTTGAAGTCACTGGGTCCAGGATTCAAACTGTGGTGAGCCATGTGAGAGTCCAGTGACATAACCACTATGCCATCTGCTGGCCTCTAAACTTCTAAAAAAAAAAATAAGAGTAAATTAAAAAAATAGGAAAGAAAGCTGTCTGGGTAATATACTATGGGGAAGCCTGCATCCTCAGTTACATGACCTTTAAGACCAACGCTTCCCAACAGAAGTGCGTGGCACATACACATATGTGATTTATTTCTCACTATGTCAGAGAATATAGGCCTCTTTATGCACAGAACTGTGCTCTTTTTTTTTGGCTCCATGGTGCCCATCTCTGTGCCTGTCTGTACATGGCAGATAGACCAGCAACTGAGGGCAGAAGCAGGAAGAAAGAATGGGACACTTGTAGCACACATTATCTTGATTGTGTTTGTTCTCTTTCCAAAATACACTGTTATGGTTCTAATTAGTACACAGAACTTTTTTAAAAAGATTCTTTTATTGGCAAAGAACAGAGAATTTCTCAAATAATGTTCAAGGATACAGATGGTCTGAGATTAGACCTGACGCCAGAAAACCATACTAATCCCAGGCAATTCCTGAGACCAGCTTTTTTTTCTTTTCACCTAGTAAATGTTTTCCATAAACTAGCCTTTCTTCTCTTTGCTCCATTTCATTCCATTTCATTTCTCTTCTCAAATAGGTAGTATTCTCTGTTTATTCATGGGTTATCTTGTCTCTTAACTGTAGCATGCCCTTCACTAAATGAGATCTCCTATGTAGTCCATGTCATGCAGTGATTAAGAGGAAAGGTTCTAAAATCACATAGACTTAGCTTGAACTTTGCCCCTGCCAGTTATTACATAATCAAGTCATTTATCTTCCTTGGGCCTGAGAATTCGGAACAGTGTATAAGCCATACAGCTGTTATGGGGATGTAAAAGATAGCCTATGTAATGTGCTAGTGTCTGGCCCATGGTAGGCACTCAGCAGAAGTTATTTTTCTTTTGTATTCTTACTATATCCCTTCAGTTTCTACTTTCACCACTGATTGGTAAATTCTTTTTTTTTTTTTTTTTTGGAGGATAAGTTTCAAGCAGCTGGGTCCGGGAAGGACCACAGTTGGCCACGTGGGACTCCAGTGCTTAACTACTACGCCACCTCTGGTCCCCTGATTGGTAAATTCTTACTCTTTATGTTCAAATTCTTGAAAAAGAGAAGTGGGTTAGTATAACTCTCCTATCAGACCACACAGCTACAGGGCTATCCTTGGATTATTAGTCTTCAGTCAGATGCTCTCTCCTGAGTACCTCACCATGGGCTCTGGACATGACTTTTGGTTGTAAAACCTTGTCTTTTAGGAACGGCAGATAGCTTAATAGTTACATCACTGGACTCCCACATGGCCGACCACAGTTCGAGTCCTGGATCAGGTGGCTTGATGCTCACACTGGGCACAAGTGTCTGCGTGCCCAAAATCCTAAGAGGAGAATGGAGGAGAAGGGATTGTGGTGTGCTATCACCCCAGGGGGTGATTTCTCACTTTCTATCTGTCTCTCTCTCTCTCCCTGCAGCGAGCACATGTGCCCTGTAGCAAAAATTTCTCTCTAAAAAAAAAAAAAAAGAAAAGAAAAAAGAAAAAGAAAAAAAAAAGCCCTTGCCTTTCAAAACAGCAGAGGCTGCAGAGAAAGCAGTTTCCTAAAGGAGAGTCATGCCTGGAAGGTACTGATCAACATCGTAGAAAGAGTTCATAAATACAGGTTTTTTACGATATTGAACCAATGTCCCTTTATGTCAGAAATGGCCATGATACTGTGTGTATGTGTACGTGTATGCCTCAAATACTGACAAGATGGAGAAACAGAGAGAAAGGAATTACAGCATGACCGTCCCACATTCAGGGTGTGTATGCGAGGCTGGTGCTCTCTCTTTCTCTCTGTTCTCTGTCTCTAATGAGCACATGAACCCTCTGGCACTTGGGCGTAATGGCTATGTCACTGGACTCCCATGTAGTCGACCGCAGTTTGAGTCCCAGACCAGGTGGCTTAAACTCAGGCCAGGCGCATGTGCATGCGTGCCCAAGATCCCAAGAGGAGAATGGAGGAGAGGGGACTGCGACATGGCCATCCCCCCTGGGGGGTGATTTCTCGCTTTCTGTCTCTATGTCTCTCTCTGTCTGTCTGGCGAGCGCACGCGTCCTATCACAAAAACCTCTTAAAATAAATAAATAAATAACATGGCAAATGCTTTTTACTGATATTTATGAGTTTAGCTAATGGCGTACATCTATGTTTTCCTTAAGCCTACTTGGAGAATTTTTGTTGTAGTTTGTTCAAGATCATCAAAATGATGATAAAAATGAATTCAAAGGTAGTTTTAGCAATACAAAATAAAATTGTTTCCATGAAACTATGATCACAGCAATGGCAGCAGACAGGGTGAACCTAAGTTTTATCTGCCATTGCCTGTGTGGTGAACATGTTCCTGATGGAAAACTACTTTCACACTACAGCAGACATGCCAAAAAGCATCCACATAAACCTTCTGTATAGGGGTGTGGAAGCTCAAATTCTAATGAAACCATCTGGGCAGAGAGCTCTGTGAGGGTGATGAATATGTTATTTACAGGCCAATTCCATGTGGTTTACTGACTGAATAATTAGGACAAACAGCTACTCTGGCCTCTTCTCCCCCTCTGATTCAGCTAACAATTTATCCACTCAGTCAAATTGACCAATTCTCCACCACTCTTCTGCCCCACACAACTTTGTCTATTCTAGAGCATAATTTTTTGCTAAATTATTTTCTGCTTTGGTATGACAATCTATTTCTTCTTAGATCATATCATTAAAAAACTCTTAGGAGACAATTTTCATACGTCAATAGTTAATGACAGAAGACACTACTGTGTAGGTACATTCATACAACCATGCATTATGCTAACTGCTGGTCCCCTGTGTAGGTACATTCATACAACCATGCATTCAACAAATATTTCCCAAGGACCTACTTATACTAGACCTTGTTTCAAGCACTTGAAATACATCAACTAACAAGACGGAAAATGAACAAACAAAACAAAAACAAAACCAAAAACAAACAAATAAACAAAACTTCTACCCTAATAGAGCTTATCTTCTAGAGTGGTTGGAAATAAATAAGATAAATAAGTAAAATATAAGGTATGATGGAGACTGATAATGACTGGCAAAAACAAATTGAACAGCAAAAAAGAAAATAATTTTGCTATTTCAAGGGAAAAGGGTAGATATAACATTAGTTAACTCACCATTGGCCTATTGCCTCAGGTAGAATAGAAATCAGGGGCATCAAACCAGCCACATGTAACAGAATGGGAGTGAACTCTACAGAAGATCAAAGAGGGCTTGGGTCAGAACAGAAAATGAATAAAAGCTTTAAAAGGGATAAAAACCTTGTAATCAGAAAAGGAGGAAATGTCAGCCATGTACTAAAGATAAATCCAGACAGAATAGTTGGCAAAGCTGAAGACCTTCTCCTATGGAGAGCTCAGAGAGAAGTAAGAATAATCAGGAACCAGCTTCCCATACAGAGTCAGAGTAACATGGGACTGAACTAAGGCAAAGAGCTTAAGAAGCAGATTTTGAAAAACAACCTCAGTTAACCTAAATTCTAAATCAACATTCAGACTCAACCAGGAGCTTTGAAATACATCTCCTCTTGGGGCAGATGTCAACTTATCTTGCCTGGATCCTGCAGGTAAAGGAAAGAAAGGATGGCTATGATGGTAATGTCAGAGGTTCTATTTAAACTCCCTCATAACTGATAATACAGTGTTATGTCTGGGCAGAGCAGAGATCAGTCTTAATATTGGAGATGGCTGAGAGGATGGGTCAGGCATTCTGCCTTCAAGGCTGTGTGGGTCATATAGTGGTGAGGGGGGGCATGTCTAGAGCAGCCACAAAGAGAATTTCCAGGAACTCAGGGAAGTGGCTGTTAATCAACTGGTACTCCAGCACCTCAATATAACCCTATAGTTTGTCCATCTCTCAAATTTCCTAAATTCATGATCCCAGAGAGACAGCTTTGTGGAAACAAAGTAGCTGTGCCCATTAATAAGTTTTGGTCCCAGTACAGCCATTAGAACACAAATGACCAGCCAAACCAGTGTAAGGCTCTGCCTCTGGCACATTTCTTATTTTTCCCGAATGTTGGCTTTCCAGCAATGACGTGGGGATGAGAGCGCCTACCTCCAAGAGTGCTGTGAGGATCAGTCAAACCAGGACAATGCTCAGCATTGTGACAAACACATAGAGATTTTTCAGTAATCACTGGAACATCACTCAGGCTGGAAGGGACCTACATAAGATCTCATCTCATCGGTTCCCTCATTCCACAAATAAGAACTTCTTTTTTATTTTTTCATTTCATTTTCTTTTATACATTCAATCACATTATTATTTGGCTTACAAAATGGATATTTCAACAGGTGAACACTTCTCCCTAGCACAGTTGATAAAACTACAAAATATCTTCAACAGATAATACCACATTTCTTTGTGCCATTAAAGCTTTGCCTCCCTATTTTTCTTCTAAATGTCCTTCCTCAGACCCTCCTCTTTCACACACACTATATCTGGTATTTAGGTGCAGGGATTATGTGATTTTCCCATGGTTGTCCGATAGTTTCTGCAAACTCAGAGAAGAAATGCAGTTTTCCTCTCTTCCAGTTGAATGTTCTTAAGTCTATGCTATACTTTATTTCCTTTATCTCTGTACAAAGAATTTAGCATAACTCTGTCCTTGTGGTGCATTAATAAGTTACGTGTTCACGTTAATAATATTCTGTTGTAGGACATGTAGTAGTGAAGAAGAAATATTTAAACATAAAATGAGGTTTATGCACAAAGGATAACACCTATACAGATGTGTTAAATAAAGAGACTTGGTAGGACCAGCAGTTAGCATAATGGCTATGTCGCTGGACTCCCATGTGGTCAACTGCGGTTCGTGTCCTGGACCCAGTGGCTTAAAACTCATGCTGGGCGCGTGTGTGTGCGTGCCCAAGATCCTGAGAGGAGAATGGAGGAGAAGGGATTGCAGCGTGGCCATCCCCCGTGGGGGGTGATTTCTCGCTTTCTGTCTCTCTGTCTCTGTCTGTCTGGCGAGTGCACGTGCCCTATAGCAAAAACCTCTAAAAAAAAATAAAAAAAGAAAGAAACTTGGGTGTGGGAATTCTAGTTAAAACACCGCACTTAATATAGGCTAGGAACCCAGTCCTTCAAGATTGATTATTTAGAATTTTCTATTTGTTGTCCTCACAAAAACAAATAGAATTGTATTTCCCAATTCTTCACCATCTTCTCCAGGAGCTCAGGTAGGGGAATATATTCTGGCAGAACAGATGATCTTGCCCAGAGATTGTTGCCGCCAAGTCTGTGAATCTGCGTTCCTCTGACAGGAAGCTCTGAGATGTTTATACACAGTAATGGCAGGTAAAGAGCAACAGCATGAAGACCTTTCCACCAGCTTAGCACTGTTCCTGACTGCCTGAGACAGCAGAGGCACACTGAAGGAACACTCCTAGATATGCCACCATACTCCCTGCTTTTGTTTCTTTATCCTATGTCAACACAAGGTCTTGTCCTTGGAGAAAGCAAAGGTCAACAAGCATCAGGCCTCGGGTTTAGCCATCCCCCATCTCCTTACCCACGGTCCTCTATAGGATCATAAATTTGCAGTTCCATTGATGGAGGTTGAGTTAACTCGTGTGTGTGTGTGTGTGTGTGTGTGTGTGTATTTTCCAGATACACAAACTCTCAACAGTGACTAAAGTAGTAGAACATAGTCCACCTTCCAAGAAGCAGAAATAATCCCTCACAATCTGTCAGAAAACAACTGTTTGCCAAAAAACTCTTGCAGAAGCACTAACCTTTGTTTAATATGTTATTGATTTTCTAAACTGTTAAGTATGGTTTACAATGGCAATAACCTACATGATACCACTCATTACATCAGTTAATACCTAGTTTATTAGAACATTAACTTTTGCCACAGGCAATTAACTGACAAACTGACAAACTGTGTGTGTGTGTGTGTGTGTGTGTGTGTGTGTGTCTGTGTGACTTATAATGAGAAATTTGCAAGTGAACTCTGGTTAAGTATTTTTAAATGGCATAGCATACAGGAGCTCTGTAGTGCAGCATAGACTCTTCTTGTCCTTCTCTTTTCTTGTTAGAAGTGATAGGATAGTTCTATATAATTATGAAAACCCCTCTCAGCTTTGTGAGCTAAGCCACAAATAGCCACTGGAAAACAGCTGCATAATTAAATATCGCTATTTATGGAAATGGAAAGTTTTGTGTGTGTGCGTGTTTGTATGTATGCATGTACGCAGGTGAAGAACTTCAAATTAGAAAAAAAGTATTATAAACTATTTAAAAACATTACGTGTTGCCCCATCATTGTTGCAAAGTAAAATCCATATTCATTCCTTTATAGAGATATAGCATGATGTACAAAGCATCCTGGCCACTGGAATCCATCAGACCTGGTTTAGAGTCCCACCAAATCCAATAGTGTGGTTTTGGGCAAGTTACTTCATCTTTCTATGTCTCAGTTTTGTTCTTTTTTTATTTACCTACCTTATAGGTTGTTTTTACTATATGTAGACTATAGCTATTTTCATTTTGTCTTTTTGTCAATTCCATTTTAAGCAGTTTGTATTAATCTTTATTGAAGTTGTTTTAAAATTGCTGTAAAAGAGTTTTCTTTATTTTTCTATTCTTTTTTTTTAATTTGCTATAGAGAATGTGTGCTCATCAGAGAGAGACAGAGAGACAGGGAAAGTGAAAAAGTGCCCCCCACTCAACAGGGATGGCCTCTCCATTCTCCTCTAATTCTCCTCTAGGGATTGTGGGTATCCATGCACATGTCCCTAGAGTGACTTTTAAGCCACAAGTCCAGGATTCAAACCATGGAGTCAGTCATGTGGATACAGCCCATGTGGGATTAACCACCATGCTAATGGCTGGCCCAAGAGTTTTGTTTCTGTGTGTGCTTTATTGCTATTCTTCTGGTGAGGAGGGGTTTAATTACAATTCGGTTATAAACTCTTTTTATCCACCACTTAGTTTTATGTATTTCATGTGGTAGACATCAAAGAAAGTCATGATAATTTGGTTAGAATGCTTTGACACCTGCCAACTTGATTTTTGAGCTATTTCCTCTTTTTCCTCCTTTAAGTATAATCTTTTCCACCTTTTATTTTATTTTATTATTATTATTATTATTATTTGGAGAGGTTTTTGCTATAGAGTGCTTGCGCTGGCCAGGAGAGACAGAGAGATAGAAAGCGAGAAATCACCCCCCCCCCCCGGGGGGGAACCCCC
>NW_006202806.1:989145-1041285 GCF_000334495.1 Tupaia belangeri chinensis
GAGAAAGACAGAGAGACAGAAAGTGAGAAATCACCCCCCATGGGGGATGGCCACACCACAATCCCTTCTCCTCCATTCTCCTGTCAGGATCTTGGGCACACACGCACACGTGCCTGGCGTGAGTTTAAACCACCAGGTCCAGGACTCGAACCGTGGTCGACTACGTGGGAGTCCAGCGACATAGCCATTACGCTAACTGCTGGTCCCCCTTTTCTACATTTTTAAGTACATGATGTGAAATTAGTAAAGTGCGAAGCTAGTAATTGATAGGTGGTTTATATGCATTTTTTTCTACCATACTCTAGAAAATAATTCTTGACATGTTAATTCTGAAGCAAAAGGGTCCACTTGTTTTGGTGCCAGTTATTGAATTAGTCAGTCTTTTCCAACAAAGTCGCCACCAAAAAAACAAACAAACGAACAAAAACAGGCAGAGAGATAAACTATGAACTGCTAAGTCCAGTCTGGGAGACAGAATCCATGTTGATACAATAAATGTAAAATATAAGGGTCTAATAGAATTCAGAGAAGTGCACTATTTGAACTCCTAGAAGTTTTAAATCATTTCAGGAAAGAGATAAACATATATTACTGTTGTCTGTGTTATCCATTTATATGGAATGCCCTGCTTATCCCCATATCCACCTATCTAAAATATGGCTCTTTCATCCATTAAAACCCTTTGTTTCCAGAAAGCATCTCACTCTCTCTTAAATGCCTAGAACATTTCAAGTGCACTCTTCTGATAAGACTTATCACAGGTTCCCTGTTACGAAGGTGTTTGATTTGTTTGTTTTACATGCTATATAAATTCCCGACAATTCAGGAGCTTTATTTAATTTATTTAATGTCTAACTCAATGTGTTATGCATAAATTTTGCCATTACTGGCTTATGCTCAGAGTGAAATAAGACGTTTAAAGCCCCTTAAATACATTGATGAGATACAATATCTAAACAAATGGAACCAGGTTTTCAAAAATCTGGGTATTTACAACATAAACAGGCAAAATCGTGTATGAGCATAGCTGTTGGTAGATGCTTGTATAGATGAGAATCACCAGTGAAGCTTTTACAAAAATAGATTGATAGACATATGTCTGCTCAACAAATCACTTGCTGATGGCAAACTTGAAATCAGAAGAACAAAACAGATACATTTTTCTTCTTTGGCTCTGTACATCATTCATTTATGTGTGGTCACTTTCAGCAAACTCCCACAACATGAGCACCAGATTGGATTTTTTTCCCTGTATTCTCAACATTCGGAAAAATTGATTCTGAAAAACCTTTTGAAAATGAATAAATGTGAAAAAAAAATTCAATAATAAATGGAAGTAAAGGGAAACGAAGCTTTTATACACATACACATGCACATGTGCATATTATATACATAGTACCTATCATTGGGTCCAGCAGTAGTAGATAATACCTTAATTTTTTTTGAGAGGTTTTTGCTATAGGGCGCATGTACTTGCCAGAAAGAGAGAGACAGAGAGACAGAAAGCAAGAAATCACCCCCAGGGGGGATGGTCACGCTGTAATCCCTTCTCCTCCATTCTCCTCTCGGGATCTTGGGCACGCACACACACATTCCCAGTGTGAGTTTAAGCAACTGGGTCCGGGACTCAAACCACGGTCCACTACATGAGAGTCCAGTGACACAGCCATTATGCCAACTGCTGGTCCCAACACTTTAATATTAATTTTTTTTTGGTAGATCTTATAGTTCTTTTGTAATTTTACCTCTATTTCAATTCAATATATCCCCTCCCTTCTCTTCTTCTCTTTTTCTCCCCTCTCTCTTTCATTCACTACACATTCATTCTCTTTCTTTCCCTTATGAAAGTCTTTATAGTTATATATCTAACTTGAGAACAAATTTGGGTACAACAGCTATGTAAATTTTCTTATTTTTCTAATTAAAAAATTAGACATCATTAGCTATTTGCACATTTAAAGAAAGGTTCAAAATTAATCCAAAACTGAAAATAGGGCCCACTCTGTGGCTTGGTGGTTAAGACAGCCAGATCCTACAAAGCCAATTGTAAGGTTCAAGTCCCAGACTCAGCAGCTTAAGAAGCACATCAGGTGTGTGTGTGTATGTGTGTGTGTTGTGTCCAAAATTGCAAAAGGAGGGAGAAATGGGGAATGCTTTCTCCTCTCTTTTCCCTGCCTCTCACTGTTTCTCACCGGTGAGCATACACTCCCTCTAACAAAATAAATAGAATAAATAAAACAAAAAGAGAGATAAAAGAAAAGAAATATTGCATAGAAACCTATCACATAGAGAAATAAAGAAACAGAAATACAAACAAACTAACTAACAAACAAATGAAAACCCAAATAATGATGGAATAAAATACTCTGGATTTACATGTTCAACTGAAAATGAACAAAAGTTATATGAATGCTATTTTAAAATATTATAATGGGAACTAGTGAATGATTACATTGCTAGACTCCTACATAGTCGACTGCAGTTCAAGCCCTGGACCCAGCAGCTTAAACTCATGCCAGGCATGTGTGTTCATGTGCCCAAAATCCCAATAGGAAAATGGAGGAGAAGGGATAGTTGCATGGTCCATCCCCCTGGGAGAAAACTTCTCACTTTTTGTCTCTCTGTCTCTCTGGTGAGTGCACATACCCTATAGCAAAGTCTCTCTCTCAAAAAAAAAAATTACAATGAAGAACAGCTTTTCCAGAGAGATGAAAAGCAAATAAGGTGAACTCTATCAATGTTTGACCCAGTTTACTGTTTACAAAGTTTCAAAGGTATGGCTGAAGAAGGGGGAACTCAGAGGAAGCCCAAGAGACTCCCTAAATTGAAAAGACAGAACTGAAAGTCCAGAAAAAAATGAAAAGCACGTTATATATAGCATTCCCAAATCAGAAGGGATCATCAGATATAGCCATGTATCATTAATGATGAGTATTTGTTCTGAGAAATGTGTATTTAGATGATTTCCTGATGATGAGAACATCATAGGGTCTACTTCCATAAACCTAGATGGCATAGCTTGCTACTCACCTAAGCTCCCAGGCTACAAAACTGCACACTATGTTACTATACTAACTAAGACAGGCAACTGTAACACAATGGTAAGTATTTTTGTATCTAAATATATCTAAACATAGAAAAGGCACAATGAAAATACACTATAAAAATTTTTTAAAAAATAGTAAATTTGTACAGGGCACTTACCATGAATGCAACTTTCAGACTGGAAGTTGCTCTGGGTGAGTCAATGATTGAGTAATGAGTGAATATGAAGGCCTAAGACTACTATACACTACTCTATACTTCATAAACACACTGTGCAATTAGGGCACATGCTAATTACATTAAAATATTTTTATTTCTTCAGTAATAAATTAACCTTAACTTATGGAAAATTTTTACTTTATGAACTTTTTTATTTTTAACAAACTTTGGTTGCAGCCAGCAAATAGTGGAGCAGTTATGCTGCTGGACTCCTACATGGCCAATTGATTCACAGGCTTGAAACTCATGCTGGGTGTGTGTGTGTGTGTGTGTGTGTGTGTGCTCAAGATTCCAGAAGGAAATTGGAAGAAAAGGGATTGTAGCAAGGCCAATCGCCCCTGGGAAGTAATGTCTCACTTTCTCTCTCATGTTTCTGTCTCTCTCTCCCTCTCTCTCTCACTCTCTCTCTCTCCAGCAAGCACATGCACCCTAAGGCAAAAACCTCTAAAAACAAAAATAGTAAGGCTCACTCTGGGCGTATGCGTGTGCATGCTGAAGATCCCAAGAGGAGAATGGAGGAGAAGGGATTGCATTGTGACCATCTCCTAGAGGGTGATTTCTCGCTTTCTGCCTCTCTGTTTCTCTCTGTTTCTATGGCGAGTGCATGCACCCTATGGCAGAAGTCTCTCTTAAATAAAAGAAACACCATTATGCAGTGCATTACTACATTGCATTATATTTTATTGTACTCTCAACTTAGTATATTTCATGTAATAATATTTTCTAGTCTATCTAAACATACATACTTATATAACAATCTTGTCCCCTCAGGGCTCTACCTTAATAAATTGAAATATACATATGAATAAATATTTATGTATCTATATGAAAACCTGTATGTATCTATCAGAGATACCTTGATATCTTTGCTTCCTTAAAAACAAATGTATACTGTAAAGACATGTAATTAAATGTAAATAAATTTTAAAAATAAACAAAGTAGCAATGCACATTCAAAAAGAAAAAAAATGTTTTAATAGCAGCATTTGGAGGAAGCAAGACTTCCAGAATGATAAAATGACAAGATTGTCCAATCTTCTACAAAAACACAATGACACAGTTGGACAAAATTATCATAACAGTCATTTTAATATTGTTTGTAAATTGACCAAAAGAATGAAAACATCTGAAACACATGTGTCCATGCTTCAAAAATTGCTGAACTTTGGACATCAGGTAGGAACAATGTCAGACTATAGCATTTTTTCCAATAGCTGTTCCCTTCTTTTGCCTCCTTGTCCCTCCACCGAGCTCCTTCTTGGTGATAGTTCTACCAGAGTGAGGCAAGCCATAACAATCAAAGTCTCACTGCCAGTAGAACTTGATTGGATCTGGTAACCACGGGCAGGGGCTTTATCTAAAATAATAGCAGTTTTGATGGTGAACAATGAAGGAAGGCCAAGATCACAGTTGCCTGAGGCTGTGATACTTTATGGCATAATTCACTGCTTAATCCAGTAGTTTTACTTCTAAGTATTGGCCTAACATAATGTCCCAAAAAAAAGCATGTCCACACATAGACTTGTATTCAAGTGTTCATAGCAGCATTATATCAAATAGTCAAAAACTAAAAACAACCTAAATGTCCATCAATTGATGAATGGATAAACAAAATGTAGTATATCTTTAAAATAGAATATTATTCATCAATGAAAAGCTACATGCTACAACTTACATTAATCTTAGAAAAAATAATTACATAAAAGAAATATGATGCAAAGACTACATATTGTGTAATTGTTATTCATATGGAATGTTAAAAAAAAGGCAAATCTCAGAGACAAAAATAACCTAGACATTGCCGAGGGCTGAAGAATTATCATAAATGGTAAAGTAACATCATTTTGGACTGTGGCAATGATGGCATAACTATATAATGTACCAAAAATTGTTTAATTATACACTTTAAATGAGTATTCAAATGAACCTCAATAAAGTTGTTAAAATTGGTAAATGGTAGAATATAAAAATATGACTAAGAATATTAGTGCTAACACAGAATAATCATTAACTATTATAATAATATAACTTCTCTTAAAAAATGAAACATCTTGAAATAATATTGAAAGATTTTAAGTTCTATAAAACAAATCTTTTATTGCTTCACAATATACTAAAAAAAGAAAATTCTAAGAGTTTCATCATTTTCCTTGGTATATCTTAAGAAATTTTCTTATTCAGAAATGGTCTCAGGGAAGATATAATTATTATGGATAGTTACAGGATAATTTGTTCTGAAATTACAACAAATATAATAAACCACATACACCAAAAATAAAACAGAAGAATTGCTCCATATTTCAGCTATTGAAATACAGAAAAATAATTGCTAATAACTTACTCTTACAGTAGCTTGGCATTAGGAAATATAATGAACAAAAGAATGATATTGTTTTAGATAGTATCTATAAAAGTCTTCTGAGATTAATATAATTGTCAATGATCTAAATAACTGAGTAATCTGAGACCATTGTCCTTATATTCCCATATAGAGTTTCTTTATTAGAAATTGATTAGAAGAAAAAAAAGCTGTGTTTTTTACATTTTGTCAGAATGGCACCTCAATGAAATAGTCATTTTGTGCTGAAAAGACTTTTCCTTAAAGGTATAAGATAAAATCATGGCTAATATGATTTTTTTCTCTTTAAAATAAAGTGTTTAAAGACCATTTTCACTCATGAAAGTTATATATGTTAAGTTATATAACTTCTAGAAGTTCAAGGGAAAAAATGGAATTCATGTACAAGCTTATTTCTGTGGGGGAAATGTTGAAATACGTGCATAATTTTTTAATAAAATGAATTTCTGTGAACTTATTGAAGATCCTACATGCATGTATACACTGACAGGCACATATATGTATATATTGAAGTAAATAATATTACCTAACATTAATGGAGATGTAGGAAACTTGATAATTTTGTATATTGATGATGACACTGTCAAATTGAAAACAATTTAAGTTACAAAAAAAAAAGTTTCAGAAAAAAAAATCTATTCGATGTCTGCAGTAAGATATAGCCCCAGCTAGGTGCTACTTTATAGGATGCCTAAAGTTAGATTTGTGTTCATGGAAATGTATATATCAGCTGTGTTTGCTATGAAAATATTTAGATTAATTGACAATAACATGTATGTTGATGTGCTTGATTGAGACAATATACAGTGTACTCTGGATGGAAAATCTCATTTTGTATGCTGTAGTGATGTACAGTGAATGAATGCAAATAAATAAATTTAAATTTTAAAAAAAGTGTGTATCTTGAAACATAAAAATCTTCAAGCTTACCTAGTAATCCTTTTTCAGAGTCCTTCCAAATATCCTGCTACTTAGGCATTACTTCGACAGGTTCAGCTTCTTGGGATCCAGGACAAATGTAGATATGAAAAAGAATGGTCTGTCTCAAAGAATCTTAGACATTTGCTAATTGCACAGTATCTGGATACATCACAATAAAAGAACTGATGATGATGTATGTAGATTAGTCCTCCTTTCCCTTTGACATATTTTCCACAAGCTCTCCCAATTCAGTTTCATTTCTGTGTAATCCATATATCATGTAAATTAATAGTGATATTATAGATTTGTGATCCTCAAGACTAATGTAGAAATGATTGACACTTCAGGTCCCACTGGTAAACCTTTATTATTTTCATGGCTTTGACTACTTCTGAGCTACTGTGAGCATAGACAGAGTCTTCATTTAGATCCCCAAGCTTCTGATATCTTTGTACCAAGGGTATTATTTATGTAACAGAACGATAAATGCAATGTCTCCTGTAGGCTCAGAAAAAAGTCACAAAGGCAGAGAAGAGAACAATAGTTGCCTGGTAACCACATTCTCTAAGCCAAAGGCCTTGTTCATCTATGCAGAATACTGAGTCTTCCAACATGAATAGATTATCCTGCTTCAGCTCATGTAAGAGATTGAGATTAAAATGTTAACATAGAGATGACTGACTTGAAGTGCCCAGCACTCATCTCCTTCACAAAGAAGGAATAATACAACTAAATAAAATATACCTTGAGTGAGATACACATAGATACACTAGCCAGTGAGAAGGTTGCTCCCAGGCACAGGTGAAAGGATTGGGCAGTCCCGAGGGACTGCCAGTTATCTTGGCAATAACTTCTCCTGCCCTGTGACTGTGCCCGCTATAGTACCCACCATAGTTCCACCACCCGGGCCCCCTCTGGCCACCCCCCAGGCACTGTGGCCTTCCGACTCTTGTCCCACCAACCCAAATACCTAATTCAAACAACTGCTGTCTCTCCGACACTAGGGCCAGCAGGCTCTCCAGAGGCTGCCGGTCCTTACTACTACTAGTGGCCAACTGTCCAACTCAGTGATCCCTATGCCTAGTAAATATACAGCATTACCACCAAGAAAAACCTCACAATATAGAACACTAAGGCACTCACAGATACCACCGACATTGATTATAGCCAAAGAAATCCCACAAAGACTACTCTACCATACCTGGTATCAACACGTACTCAGAAACCAACCCAAAACACTCTGCCTAACCCACACTACAGGACACATCCTTGGGAAAGTCTTCCCATGAGAAAGCTAACTCATAAAGCCAGAATGTGCAGATACCAACTTCAGGACACTTGAGAATGAAAAGGCAAGGGTATTATTTATGTAACAGAACGATAAATGCAATGTAAATGACACCTTCAATGAAACACAACAATTTGCCAGTAACAGATCACAAAGGAAATGTAGTTTTTTAAATGCCTGAAAAGGATTGTAATGTGATTAAATGTATAAAAGAAAATGTATAAAATATTGATTCTAAGGATATGCAGTGAGATACAGGAAACACAGATAGATAATTCAATGAAATCAGGAAAGCAATTCAAGACCAGAATGAGAACTTTAACAAAGATAGGAATCATAAAAAGAACCAGGAAGAAATACTCAAACTGAAAACCTCAGTAAATGAAATAAAAAATAAAATAGAGAAATTCAACAGTAGACTAGGTCAAGCAAAAGAAAGAGTCTTAGACCTTGAAGTTAAGTCTTTTGAGATCAGTGGTTCAAAGGGGGAAAAATAAAAGAGAAAGCAAGGAAAAGAAATACAAATAACCTAGGGACTTTTGAGGTATCATCAAGCAAACAAACATTTGTTTTATGGGAGTTCCAAAAGAAGAAGAGACAAAGAAACAGAAAGCTTATTTAATAAATTAATGATGAAAAGTCCCATGTATTTGAAGAGATATGGACTTCCAAATACAAGAAACTCAAAATTTCCAAAGAGATTCACCCACAAAAGGTCTTTATCATGGCATATTATATAATTAAATGGTTAAAAGTCAAAGAAAAAGAAGGGATAATGGAGTGGTTAAACTTTGTGCATAGGCAGCTGAATCTCATACGGCCAATCATTATTTGAATTCCAGCCCTGACAGCTTAAAAAACATGCTGGGTGTATGTGCAAAACCTGAAGGGTTGGAGAAATGCAGGAAAAAGCATTGTAGCATGACCATATCTCACTACAGGGTACTGCCTCTTTTTCATTCTCTCTCTCTCTCTCTCTCTCTCTCTCTCACACACACACACACACACACACACACATATGCCCTCTGGCAATTAAAAAAGAAAGAAAAGTCTAAGAAAAAGACAAAATTGATAAAGCAGTAAAGAGGCTGGTCAGGTCCCACATAGCCAACAATGTGGTTTGAGTTCTGGACCCAGTAGCTTGAGACATATACCCAGTGTGTGTGTGTGTGTGTGTGTGTGTGTGTGTGTGTGTGCATACATAAAATTCAAAAAAGATGGGTGAGATGGAGAAGTGATTGTAGCAATACTATTCCCTACGGGGAATGCTTTCTTCTCTTCTGACTCTCTGTTTCTCTCTGGAAAGTGCATGCACTTCTGGCAAAAGAAAAAAAAAATGCAGTGAGAGAAAAGAAATGAGTAACATATATGAGAATTCCTATCAGACTAATAGAGGATTTTGTAGCAGAAACTATGCAGGCCAGAAGAGAAGAAGATGACATATTCAAAGTCCTAATAGAAGAAAAAAACTGCCAACCAAGAATACTATGCCCAGCCAACTTGCCTTTCTGAATTTAAATAGAAAGTCTTTTCCAAATAAGCAAAACCAGTGACCTCACTATCATTAAGCCAGCATTACAACAAAATGCTTAAGAGAGTCCTACACTTGGAAACAAAAACACAATAGTTAACATAATAAAAACACAACAAAATACAAAACTCAGTAAACTAGCTACACAAGTAAGAAACAGAAAGGAATCAAGCCTTATCACTAAAAAAACCACCAAACTGCAAAGAGATTGTTTGCAATAAAAGAGGAATAAAAAACAATATACAAAACAAACAAAAAACACCTAACAAAATGACAAGAGTAAGCCCTCTCTTTATCTATAATTACCCTGAATTTTAGTTGAAAGTTGAAATAAACAAATTAAACTTTCCCATTTAAATGATATAGACTGGCCAGCCGGTTGAATAGTGGTTAGGGCAGGTGGATTCCACATGGATAACTGTGTGGTTTGAGTCCTGGACATGGTGCCTTGAAAAACACACAGTACATGTGTGCATGTATACCCAAAATCCCAAGGGGAGAAGGGTGGAGAAGGGACTGTGGTGTGGTCATCTCCTTAGGGAAGTGATTTCTCACTTTTCCTCTCACACTCTCTCTGTCTCTCTCTAGTGAGGGCAAGTGCCCAACAGCAAATTTTTAAAAAGTAAAAGATAAAGAATGACAATGGGTTAAAACAAAAACAAACAAACAAACAAAAAACAATAATATGCTGCTTACAAAAATCCTACTTCTCCTATAAAGACACACATAGACTGAAAGCAAAGTGATGGAAAAAAGCTATTCCACACAAATGGAAACCAACAGTGAGCAGAAGTGGTTATACTTACATCAGAAAAAAATTGACTTCGAGTCAGAAACTATAAAAGTAGACAAAGAAGAGCATTATATAATGAAAAGAGAATCATTTCAACAAGAAGGTATAACAATTGTAAGTATGTATATATATATATGTGAATATTGGAGCACTCAAATATAGACAGCAAATATTACTAGAGCTAAATGCAGAAATAAACTGTAATACAGTAATAGCTGGAGACATCAATATCCCTCTGTCAACATTGGACAGATCACCTAGACAGAAAGTTAACAAAGAAACATCAGATGAAACTGCAACATAGGCCAAATGGACCTAACAGACATTGACAGAGCATTGCATCCAACAGTCACAGAATATACATTCTTATCAGCACATGAATTCTTCTCCAGGATAGACCATATATTAAGCCACAAAACAAAAACCAAAATATTTAGAAAGCTAGAAATCATAGCAAGTATGACCACAGTTAAGTAAAACTAGAAATAAATAACAAGAGAACCATTAGAAATCATATGAATACATAGAAACTAAATGACATATTGTTTATCATATAATTTCAATGAAGAAATTAAAAATGAAATTTAAGAGTTTCTGGAAACACATGAAAATCACAATATAACATACCAAAACCTACGAGGTATAGCAAAAGCATTACAAAAGGAAAATTTGTAGCAGTAAGTGCATATATAAAAAAAAAAGAAATACCTCAAAGAACTAGGAAAGCAATCCCCAAATTAACAGATAAGTGGCAAAAGAAACAGGCTGACTCCATGGTACAGTGGTAATGCACTGCTCTAGAGAAGCTGGATCCCATATGGCAACCATGGTTCAAATCACCAGCTCAGTCAGCCCGAAACGTGGTGGGCATATGTACAAATGCCCAAGATCTGACAGGCCATAGGACTAGAAGAAGAGGAATGCAGCACGATCAAACCCTATGGAGGATTCTCCTCTCTGTGTCTCTTTCTCTATCTTGCACATGTACATGCATGCACTCTATTCTGAACAAAGAGAAACATTAAAAATAAAAGAATATGTGGTATATACAGAAAGTAATGACAAATGTTTGAGATGATGGATATGCTCATCACCCAGACTTACTGACTACACATGATATTCTTGAACTGAAATGTTACACTATACCCCGTAAATAGGTACCATTGCTATGTGTAAATATAAAGGTTAACTAATTTCATTCTTTAATTTTAGCTTTGTTTTATAATTCTTATTTAAAGTAAAATATCCTAAAGAGAAGTGCATGTATTATAAGTGTACAGCTCAATACATTTTTTATGAACTAAACTTACCCATGGCATGAATATCACATCAGCTACAAGAACATTACCAGCATCACAGATTTCTCCTGCAAGCTTCTAGCCAGTTACCCAACTATTCTTGACTTCAAACTTAGCATAGAACTTGGACTATGTAAAGAGTTTTAGATAAATGGTGTCATATAGTATGTACTCTTTTATGACTGGTTTTATCTGCTCAGTATTGTGCTTTTGATATTTTGGCAAATGCAGTTGTAGAAAGATCATTCTCAGTGCTCTACAGCATATATTGTATAGATATACCACCGTTTAGTTTTTATTCTATTGTCAGTGGGTAATTAGGTGACTTTCAGTTTGGTGCTATTACCAATATGGCTTCTACTAACATACCTTGTTGAATATGTGTGCACATGTACCTTAGGAGTGAAATGACGAGTTCATAGAAAATAGATATGAGTAACTTTGGTGTATAATGTCAAAGTATTTTCCAAAGTGATTATATCATATTATACTCCTTCCAGCAGTATAAGTGAGTTCCAGTTGCTCCATATCCTCACTAACACTTGATATTTTCTTTTTTATTTTAGTCACTCTGTTGTGTGGGTAATAGGTGTGTAGTAGAGAGGGGATTTATTTCAATAACGATTTCATTGTGTTGTGCTTCATTTCACTACAATTCAAATTAGAGGAGCTTCAAAATCCCTATGGAGAGCTTCAAATGTATTTCTGGAAGCTTGAGGAACAAGAGGCGAGCACCTGTTTATGCTTATGAACTCTAAAGGCAAGATCTATCTTTGCTGTTCCTCTTACTGCTAACAGAATAGAGAGGGCTACCCTGGGAACCAACTCTTCTCGCAAAAAAAAAAGTCGGCCAGAGGTGAAGGTGTCCTGGTACCCAAATATGATCTTCATAAAGAAATCCAGTATGGGTTTTTCTTAGAATTTACTCCAGCTCAGAGGACTGATAAGGAAATATGGAGAGCTCAAATGAAGGGTTAACAACTAAAAGCTCAAGGACCCAGGGCAAAGCTGTACATTGCCTTCCCGATAAAAAGATATTCCACCTAATCGAAGAGTTGAAGTAGGAGGTTTCCAAAAGGAAAATTGCCAAGGACCCCATTAATGTATGTCATGGGGAGAAGAGGCATCATTGGAAAAATACAATCACCAGAGTGTTCCAACAATTCCAATTGAACCGCCACTTATGAACCATTCAGTAATTAGCAAACAACTAAGGGGAGATGTTCATGC
Source organism: Tupaia belangeri chinensis (assembly GCF_000334495.1). Classification (NCBI taxonomy): domain Eukaryota; kingdom Metazoa; phylum Chordata; class Mammalia; order Scandentia; family Tupaiidae; genus Tupaia; species Tupaia belangeri. The sequence continues at coordinate 1,001,830 of NW_006202806.1, forward strand.
CCTTTTTTCCTGCTGCAGACTTCTGATACTTGAACAGGTCTTAGCTTGGGTAGTAGAAGTTTAATTCTGAATAAGTTTGGCATTTGAAATAACAGTAAAAAAGAGTTCAGTTGTTAGGAGACTAAATCAAACTTGTTAATACTTTAAAGAGATTAAAATATTTTGTTGTTTAATAATGAAGTGGAAAAACTAGGGGCACATCCAGGATTTTATCCAGGTGCAAGAAACAATTAGTCCACAGTTAAAATTAAAAATGAGGGTGATGAGAAACCAAAAGGAAGAATAACATACCAATACAGGTGATCATGAGGATGATGAGAAACAATAAGGAAGAATAACATACCAATACAGGTGATCGACTTAGTGTTTTAAAAAAAAAAAAACTCAGATAACCTCAATCTTGATCTTCCGCTATGATATTCAATCTTTCTCGGATAGTTTATAGGTAAGCAATAAGCAGCCAGATATTTGAAATATGTGTGAAAATTGCTTCAATGCATGTAAGAAACAAATCAGCTTCAGTTACTACCTAATCATGTGCTTCACAAAAGCAAAAGCATTCAACAGAAAAGGATCATATTAACAACTCTGAATGCCAACAGCCTCTATTTGTCAGTGGACAGTTATGACAGCATGCCTGTGCCTTGACCTATCTATACTATGAATACTGGTCCAAAGAAATCTTTTGACAGCTTCCAGTGCAGAAGCAGTCCTGCTCCAGCTGCAGCAGCAACATCTGTGACCAACATACAGGCTATTGAAATCTCAGAGCAAGTTCACACTCACGGACTAAAAACACTCCTCAAACTACCATGAAGCCAACTATTTCTCCACCATCAAAATCTATGATCTCTAGAATCATTTTTTTAACAATGTCTGCTAAACCAATCACCCAGATTTTCAGGAAAGGTAGCAACAAAATTATCTACTTTTACAGTAGGAGTTAATACGACATGCTCACCTCATTAAGAACATTCCAAGGGTCAATCCCCTAGACAAGTTGTTTAGGAAACCACATCCCACATGGCCACCTCTGCAGTTCTATTCCCAGCCCCAGCAGCTTTAAGAACATTCCAGGCACATGTACAAGCATGCCTGAAAATCTCAATGGAGTGGAGAAATGGAGGAGACGGGATGGAGACCTGATCATGCCTCATTGTAGGGTTCTCTCTCTCTCTCTCTGGCAATAACGAAATAAAAAAGAAGATCCCACGGAAGCCAAAACAGAAGATATAAAACAAGTGAAGATCTAACAGTCTTGTTTTGAGTGGGCATAATGCAATAGAAATGGAGGAATAACTTGTTATAAAGAAAAATTCAACTAGAACTAGAAACCTAGGGGCTTCTCTGTTGGCCTCAGAAAACATCTTGTACAAACATTTCTGATATCCCTGTTCTCCCAGCAGGTTCTATTCCTGTTATCAAGTATCCAATAAAACTGAGATTGAACTGGTCAACACAATCTCAGGGGTCCATAAGCAATATCTGCCAACTCAACCTGTTACTTCAAATACTAAAAAAGGAGAATGGAGCATAGAAGATTAGGTAAAACTAAAAATAGATTTAAGTTTATTTGGTGACCTCTCTTGCTGGGCTAATCAGCATGAATTCAGAAATCCTAATTAGTATGTGCAGCATGGAGTGCTGTTATTAATTTGTTAATAACAGTACCACAGGATGTCAGGTATTGATAAACTTACTCTTGATTAATCAAAGAAAACTAACACATTTCTTTCCAACTGACATGTATGAATTCTCCATTGCACCCCTTTCTATCATATGTGCATTTTTATGTGGAATTGGAATTATTTAAAATCTTCCCCTATCTTTCTAAATTAAGTTTTCAAAGTTGGAATATAAGTCTTTATACCCTTAGGAAATTCATTGAGGCCTTATTTTCATCATTATGTTATATTGTCTGGTATACTTTATTTCCTTTTCCCACATTTTTATTCATAGTCACATCACCTTCCCTCCCTCCCTCTAAGAAAATGTGGTTATACTAACAGTGTCTGCATACTTTGTGTAGCTATGGTGTTAGATTATAATTGCCAGGCAGAGATTTAATCTTGTCATTTGTTTATATGATGGGGGAAAATTCAGTTTATTAAACATGTCATGTAACTATACCCAAGCTTTGCCAAGCTAGAAACTTGGACATTTTCTGCATAGTGATTTTCTCCTTAGCTCTAAATAAAAACGTATTTTTTGTGTTTTATTAATTGCATTGTGACTTTTTAATTTTAGTATCCTTTATTAGAAAATCATACTGTGACTTTAGCATGGCATACATGAGTTTTTAAATTTTATATCTAAATACCTTTTGTTTTGCAAGAGCTATTTTATAAACAGATGATGTATTTCCTCATTGAAAACACATTTTAAAAACACTACAAAAACCTAATAAACAAACAAAAAAAATAAGCTTAAGGGGAAAAAATCAAGAATGGAATAATGAAAATCCTTGCTATTAAAGGATTGTAAAAGTATTTAGCTTTGCTCAGTATTTCTGATTTTCATGATGCAAGTATTTAAAATGACATCTTTTATTTTAAATGTAAACTATTAGCTTGAAGCTGTTAATTTAGAACAGGGTTGGAGAGCTAAGGATTTAGATTTTATTTTATTTTATTTTAATTAGATAAATTTAGTGATGGCTTTCATTGCTTATACATTTAGAAGTTACTTGGGAAAGAATTTATGACATGTCCATCTAGATCGATAGAAGATAGATAGATAGATAGATCTAGATAGATCTAGATAGATGATAGATACTGATAGAGATGTACAAGGGGAGTCTTCAAAAAGTTAATGGAAATGAATATTATGAAAAAACTATCATAAATTTTAACATTTTTGCATTGAAATAAACTTTGTCCTTTTAATTCCAATTTTTTATTTGAGAGAGGAATTTTTGTGATAGGGCATCGTGTGCTCACTGGAGAGACAGAGAGAGACAGAGACAGAAAATAAGAAATTCCCCTCCTGGGGGAGGGCCATGCCACAATCTCTCCTCCATTCTCCTCTCGGGATTTTGGGCATGCATGCACATGCGCCCATTGTGAGTTTAAACTGACGGGTCTGGAATCTGAACCGCAGTCGACTACTAACAACATGGGAGTCCAGTGACATAACCATTGCGTAATCTGCTGGCCCCTAATTCCTATTTTCCAGAAACTTTTTGAGGTACCCTCATATGTGTGTGTGTGTGTGTGTGTGTGTGTGTGTGTGTGTGTGTGTTTCGAAAAAGACTTGGGGTCAGCCCCATGTCCTAGTGCTTAAAGAAGCTGGATCCCACATGGCCAAACACAGTTCAAAGTTCAAATCCTGGTACTGGTGACTTGAGGAAAACATCAGGCATGAGTGTGCATGCCCAGAATCCCAACAGGATGGAGCAACGGAGGAGAAAGGGTCGTTGAATAACCATGTCCCATTGAGGAGGTGCTTTCTCTCTCTGCCTCTCTGTTACTTTATATGTGTATCCAAACATATATGTGTGTATACATATGTGTGTGTATATATGTGTGTATGTGTATATATGTGTGTGTACACACACATATATATAAAGGTTCTTGCCATAGGTATGTGCACTTACCTGAGAGAGACAGAGAAAAAGAAAGTGAGAAATCATCCCCTAGGGGAGATGGCCACGTTTTTCCTCCATTCTCCTAATCACCATGCCACCTGCTGGCCCCTGTCTCTTTTTTAAAATGCATTTTATTACCTATTTCATTTATCTAGTATAATATTTTTTTCAGTTATGGCTGGGCATGTTATAGCAGACAAAACCCTGCCTTCCTGGAGCCTGAAAAACTATTGTATAAAGCAGTAAAGACAAAAAGTGACATTTTATAAACATTTTCATGTGGTTTTAATGGAATTATGAAATATTTTAAGGCAAATATAACACAATGTTAACTGAATCATCACATAATTTTTAGACAACACGTATTACCAATATCAATGTCTGTAATTTATTTTTAAGAAGTTATGCTTGTAACGCTGGGTCAGCCTTATCTTGTGCTTAACCTTAACAACCCTAAACCATTTGTTATGAACATAGATTAGAGCCTTTAAAAATATATATCTAGATAATATTGACCTCAATCCCTTGAAGATAAATCAAAGTTCCATGAGAGAGTTGTTTTGCAAATTCCAGTAGAGAGAGTTCAGCTCTGATCTCTTGGCCTTTGAATGACTTCTTATGTTTCACTCTGCACTTCTAGACTGTTCTTTAGCTCCACTCTAGGGACAAATCTAGTGTGTAACATTCACCCTACTCCTTGAGGCTCCAACACTTGTCAAAAGTAAATGGGAATATAGAATATGGTTTTAAGCAGAATTCTACTGAAAAATGTAGCAGCATGATATATCAAAATAATTTTCTTTTTTAAAAGTTGTATTATGATTAATCGGCCCGTAATAATTATACATATTTACAAGATAAAGTGTGATTTTTCTGTATATGAATACAATGTATAATGATCAAATTGAGGTAATTTAACATATTCATCATTTCAAACATTTATCATTACTTTGCGTAAATTGCATATTAGATACACTTATCCTTCAAATTCATTGACCACTCAACTACAGAAGAGTTTCCACGAATCCACTGCCCCTTCACATTTTCCTGAGACCATTCTCTCCTTCTTTTGTTTTTTTTTAAGAGACATTTTTGCAATAGGCCACGTGCAATTGCAGGAGAAACAGAGACAGAGAGACAGAAAGTGAGAAATCATGCCCAAGAGGGGATGGCCACACCGGAATCCCTTCTCTTCCATTCTCTCCTTGGGATCTTGTACACGTACACACATGGTACCAGCATGAGATTTAAACTGCCGGGTCCAGGATTCAAACCATGTTCAACTATGCAGGAGTCTAGATATGTAGCCATTATGCCTTCTGCTGGTCACTCTCCTTCTTTTCATCAATTGAACCACAGTCCCTCATTGGTACTCTTCTTACTCTACTTAGGGGACAATTCAGGATTCTTGAATATCTGTTGTCATAGCCATCAGTTAAAACTACTTGAACAAGAAAAATAACACGAAAATCATGGGACTAGGAAATGCTAGGGGAGAAATTTATGTTTATTATTTTGCAGTTCCATTAACTGAATGTATTCAGTTCATTTAAAGGTGAAATTAAACAGCATCAATGCAGTCGTTTTGGGAAATTTTGGCACTGTGCTAGATTTTAAATATACCGTGTTGAGGGAAACATATAAAGCCCATGCAGTTACACACTTTACTGTCTGGGGAAGACAAACAAATTATTGCACAAGTAACCACAGCGAGGAGCTGTGATGACTGCTGTATAAAGGGCCACTAAATCTGTTTTGTTAAATTGTATGGGGGGGTGGAGACCAGCAGTTGGCATAATGGCTATGTTGCTGGACTCCCATGTAGTCAACTGTGGTTCGAGTCCTGGACCCAGTGGCTTAAACTCATGCCAGACGCATGTGCGGGTGTGCCCAAGATCCTGAGAGGAGAATGGAGGAGAAGGGATTGCAGCAACCAATGACTAAGTCTCCAGATACCTACAGGCTTGGGAATTGGTGTTTGTATTATGTCTATTTGGCAAGTGCATGAAACCTAAAAAAAAAAAAAAAAAAAACTCTCAAAAACATTATATAGGGTGTTCTAATTTCAATTGAAAACTGAAGGATGAGCTCTCGGAGAAGTAATCATTTATAGCATGTCCTTAAGGATGAGAATAAGCAAAACATGGAAAAGGCAAAGGAGAAAATGTACAAAGGCCCTGAGATGAGTACAATCTTTGAGTGTTTGAGGGAATGAAAGAAGGTCAGGTGTGAATAACATACCAGGGTAGGGAAATGGAATGCAAATGTTTGTGGAAGGCAGAGGTCAACTCCCAAAGGGCTTTATAAACAGATTTAGTATTTAAGATATTACTTTAGGTATAATGAGAGGTCTTTGAAAAGTTTTAAGGAGGGACCAGCAGTTAGCATAATGGCTATGTCGCTGAACTCCCAAGTAGTAGACTGCGGTTCGCGTCCCGGACCCAGTGGCTTAAAACTCACGCTGGGCGCGTGTGCGTGTGTGCCCAAGATCCCGAGAGGAGAATGGAGGAGAAGGGATTGCAGCGTGGCCATCCCCCTTGGGGGGTGATTTCTCGCTTTCTGTCTCTCTGGCTCTCTCTGTCTGTCTGGCGAGCGCATGCGCCCTATAGCAAAAACCTCTCAAAAAAAAAGTTTTAAGGAGGACGAGGCATGATTCAGTTTACACTTCAAGGTGATTACTCTGGAATTTAAGAAGATTAGATCCACCAATAACAATGCATAGCATCTGTTTCTATAAATGTAGAGGTGGCTATGAAATTGGAGACATAGGAAGAATGTTAAGAATGTTTGTGGAAAATGCATAGTAGGAAAAAACTATGCACAGATTCCACAAAATTTTGCACCAAAATAAACTCTTACTTCATGGGATAGAATTTCTTTTTGTTTTAATTTGCCAAAGGGCATGTGCTCACAGGGTGCCAGGTGGGTGTGCTGAGAAAGCATCCCCCAAGGGGAATGGTCATATCCCAATTCCTCCTCCTTCAACTCTCCTTCCTTTCTGGATTTTGGGCATATACACACATGTGCCTGGTGTATTTCTCAAGTCACCAGATCCAAGACTCAAACCCTGATCCAGCCACTTGAACTGCCAGGCCAGGGACTAGCCCTAAACTCATACTTCAATTTTGTTTTTCCTCAGTCTTTTGAAAGTCCCCTCATACCACACAAATCAGGCATAAGATAAGAGACAATTTTTCAAAGAAAGAATTAAGTGACAGTAAACATCCAATATGTTCGATGAGGAAGGAATTGCCTATTAAAAGCACTAAGATTCTAGAATAAAATTTCAAGTAGACATTACACACATGATGTTTCTCATATAGGTGAAGATTTTAATTACTTGACATGGTTTTCCCATGTGATCATCAAGTGGAAAATCAAGATTATAATATTCCTGTGTATTAAAAACATGTAAGGTTATCTAGGTCGAATTTCATGGGGAAAAGACATTCTAAGTAAAAAATCAGAGGTCTAATTCATCTTGCCTTTGAAGTCATACATTTCCATATAACTGACTATAGGACTGCACAATGGAGCACAGGGCTATCAGTATTTGAATCTGTAATGTTTGGAACACTTATTAATGTTTGTCTTAGCCTGATAATTATATAAATCTGATATCAGATGTCACTGCGATGGCTAAGAAGCAATAAACACAGCACTACCAGCATGTAATACGCTGTTGGTACCAACCACTCAGAGAAGGAATAACTATTTATATCAAAGATTCAAGGGACCAGCAGTTAGCGTAATGGCTATGCCGCTGGACTCCCATGTAGTCGACCACGGTTTGGGTCCCGGACCTGGTGGCTTAAATTCATGCCGGGCGTGTGTGCGTGTGTGCCCAAGATCCCAAGAGGAGAATGGAAGAGAAGGAATTGCAGCGTGGCCATCCCCCCTGGGGGGTGATTTCTCACTTTCTGTTTCTCTGTCTCTTTCTGTCTTTCTGGCAAGTGCATGCGCCCTATAGCAAAAATCTCTCAAAAAAAAAAAAAGGGATTCAACAGGCATTTTTTTTTCAATCAAGATTATACATTTTAAGAAATAACTGAATTGATTGCGTGTATATTACAGTAAGGAGGCAAAGATAGCCACTATTTGCTAAAACTTGTTTTACACATAATAACAAATATGTCACCTTAACCTCATGCTAAAAATTTCCACAGCCTTTGCTTCCCTTTTTGTATAGTTCTGTATTTTCCTAATAGCTAAGAGAGCATAAGTTTAAATTTAGTGTAGTTTGGTCTGTTCCTTCAATATATTTCCTTCCTTGCAAAACTGTGGCAGAGCCTTTTAAAATTGAATTATCACAGTAATTAAGAGGAAGTTATCCTGCCTTCCTTCATAATAGCTTATTCACATGTGATGACACATGAAGTAGACCTTATTTTGTATTTTAGGAAATTGGCTGGGTCAAATTGGCTTGTACATTGTTCCTTTCTTTTCTGCAGTTTGAAAATGTAAGCTAGAAATACCCCCAAGCTGAAAAGACATGAACATAAAGCACAATTGGTTGGATTTCCCCTGCAGGTTTTCAAAACACCCATTCCTAATCTTTTAGGAAAAAAAGAAAAACACAACTTCATCTTTGATTGCTATGAAATTAAAAATTCTTACCCATTCTCATCCATACTCTTAGCCCATTCAGGCATTCGTTTAATGGAACTTTCTCTGTAAATCAATACAACAGTTTCCAATTTCAAAAATGCGTCATGTCGTTTTCAGAATTTGTTTTCAGAGGGTGTCACCAAGGAATGCCTATAATTCTAAACTAGTTTTTGTTTTTTTCATAATATATATAAAATTTTATTTTTGTTCTCTGCCATCACATTGATAGACATTATAAATTGAAGGAGTTAAGATGAGCCTAGGAATCTCTTTTGCTAATATTCTGAATAAGAAAAACAAAACAAAACAAAACAAAACAAAAACAAAGAAAATAATCCCTCTGGATTTGTTTTCTATTTTTTCCAGCATTACTGATATATAATTGAGAAGTTAAACTGATATATATATATAAGACATACAAAGTGGTATTTTCATAAACATTGTGAAGTGATTACCACAATCGAGCAAATTATCGTCCTATCATCTCACAGTTTGTATGTGTTTGTGTGTGTGTGTGTGTGTGTGTGTGTGTGTGTGTGTGTGTGTATGTGTTGTGTGGTGAGAATACTTAAAGCTAGTCTCAGGGCCGGTAGATAGTGTGGTAGTTGAGGGTACTGGACTCCCACAAGGCCAACTGTGGTTCGAGTCCTAGACCTGGTGGCTTGCTTTTTCACTTACCCTCTCTCTCTCTCTCTCTCACACACACACACACACACACACATACACACTCTGTCCCTCTCTGGTGGTAAAATTAAAATAAATAAATAAAGTTAAATAATTTTTTTAAAAAAGAGCTAGTATCAGCAAATGTCAAATATACAATACATTGTTAACTATGGTCACCATCCTGTACATTAGGCCTACACAACTTAGTCATCTTGTAACTGAAAGTTTGTACTCTTTGATCATCATCACTTCATTACAACCCCCCCAAAAAAACCACCCTTCTATTCTCTGTTTCTGTGAGTTCAACATTTTTAACCATACTTGTCTTTCTATACCTGATTTACTTCATTTAGCACAAGGTCTTCCAGGTTCATAAATGCTATCACAAGTGACAGGATTTTCTTCCTTTTTAAAGTTTAATACTATTCCATCATACCACATTTACTTTTCCATTCATTCATTGACAGACAACTTAGGTTGTTTTCGCACCATGGCTATTATGAAAAATGATGCAATGAGAGTGACTTTATTTAGTCATGTCCTGGAAGGGTAATTACTGGATCATATAGCAATTCTTTTAAAATTGTGAGGAGAATCTCCATACTGTTTTCCATAATAGTTGTACCAATATACCATGTCCATCAACAATGTCTGAGGGTTCCCTTTTCTCCACATCCTTACCAACATTTGCTATCTTTGTCCTTTTGTTGTTAGCCACTCTAACAGGTGTGAGGTGATATTTCACTGTAGTTTTGTTTTGCATTTCCATAGTGATTAGTGATAGTGAACACATTTTTATATACTTCTTGGCCATTTGCATGTCTTGCTTTGGAAAAATTTTATTCAGGTCTTGATCCTTTTGAATTTGATTCATAGTCAACATGTGGCCAAAGGAGAGAGTGAAGAACTGGGGGAAAGGACTTAGCTTACAATGGCTTAAAACCTGCTCCCCTGCCCAACTTTTCACATGCTGGTTTTGAGGCTTCTAGTTGGGTAGACTTGGATAAATAGGCAAGAAATAGGTATCATAGAGGATGGATAGATTTTTTATTTCTTAAATTTGACAGAGTGCATGTGCATTTGCCAAAAAGAAAAGAGTGAGAGAAAAGGAGAGGGAAAGTGAGAAAGCACTTCCCACAAGGATGCTCAAGCAGCAATCCTTTCTCCTTCACCTCTCCCTCCTTTTAGGATTTCGGACCCAGACACACATGCACCCAGCATATATCTCAAGCCACTAGGTCCAGGACTCAAACTGTACAGTCAGTCATGTGGGATCCAGTCGCCTTAACCACCATGCCATCAGTCAGTCCAAGGATGGAGAGATTTATATTGTAAACAGCAGAGAGTAAATGATAAAGACAGAGAAGGATTTGTACTTGGGGAAATAAACCATACTGATTGGAGGAGACTTGGTTTAGGAGTCTAGGAACACTTCAGTAGAAGAAGGAGAAAGACTTTGATTACACTGCCATGCATGTGATATAGTGACAGAGAAAAGGAGGAAATGAATTTTGTGTTGACCGTTAAAAGTATAAACATCCATAGCAATTTCTTTTTTTATTCATGATAGAGCATGTGCAGAAAGAGAGAGAGAGAGAGAGAGAGAGAGAGAGAGAAAGAGATGAACACCCTCCACAGGGTCTCACTGTGGTCCAATTCCTCCAGTCCTATAGCCTGTCAGATCCCAGGTACATGCATATGTGCCTTGTGTGCTTCAGGCTGACCAGACTAGGGGATTCAAACCACTATCACCATGTGGGCTTTGTTTTTTCTTTAACAGTGCATTATCTCTGCCTCTGTCTGGCGAGCGCACGCGCCCAATAGTAAAAACCTCTCAAAAAAAAGTTATGACATATTCTTCTACATTTTTTTCTATGCAAAATGCATCAAGACTTTTCTGGTGACCCAATAGAATTATGTTTCTTGGGACTAGCAGATGGCATAATGGCTATGTCGCTGGACTCCCATGTAGTCGACCACGGTTCAAGTCTTGGACCCAGCAGCTTAAATTCACACTGGGCGCTTGTGCATGCATGCCTAAAATCCTGAGAGGAGAATGGAGGAGAAGGGGCTGCCAAACAAAAAAAAAAAAAAAAAAAAATTATTATTATTATTATTATTATTCATACATTTGATCACTACACATTATTCCATAGCCATTTCTTTAGAGGCTAAAGTTCAAAAACAAGTGTTTCTCCAGTTGGTTTTAGATAGACAATTGTTTTTCATTTAATGTAATACTGAGTTCGGCCCACTTAGTGTTAAACATTTCAATGAGAATTCTCTTTTTCTCTCACTTCCAGGTCAGGGCAGGAAAATACTTCTCCAAATGAGGCTTGTATTTTATTATCTATATAGATAATATACTAGATATAAATAATAAAATAACTACCATTTACTGAGCACTTACTCTGAGTTGGGCTTTTTGTATATAATAATGATAATCATGACAAGGTAATGTCCATCTTACAGATGAGAGAATGGAGATTCAGAAATGTTAATTGGCTTCAGAGCCACATAGCAGCTAAGTGGACCTACTGGAGATGTTAACCTAATAGGTAATGGATCTAATAGCTATTGACTTTTCCACTCTATCATTCTGCTTCCTTTGCATTCTTTCTTCACAACAGAGAAAGTAAAGCAAAAATGAAGAGAAAGTAACTTTTGAATGTCCCCCTTTATCCTTATGCAACCAACATATAAAGTCTCCTCCCCCAAGCTTGTTTTAACTCCAAACTGGAGAACTAACATCTGTTACATCATACAGTAGTACCTAATCTAAAGGAACAAGCAGAAAACTGTCTGGTTCGATGAAATTTCATTGGACTTATTTCTCTTTCTTTTTTTTAATAGTGCATCTTTAAACTTCCTTTATACATTCAATAATTATACATCACTTAGCTTGTAAAGATAATTTTCCAACATGAATACATTTCACACCAGTCCAGTTGGGGACACTATACGCGATATCGCCAACTGATAGTAATCCATTTCAGTGTCCCATCATTTGACTTATTTCTTCAGCTAGACACTGCTTTTGGTTTGGGTGGCTGAATACATATGTAGAAATGGAAATGATTGATTTGTGATAATGATATGTAATAGGCATTCTTCATCCCTTAGCACGATCACAGGTACACGTGTGTTCTCAAAAAGCCAAAGATTCACACAGAAATGAGAAAAGCAAAATCCAGAACTGAAAGCCCAGTTCTCCAAATAAAAGAGGAATATCACAGAAACACAAGACAGCAAGGCTTCATTGATCATTTGTCTACCTGGGATACTGTCAGCAATATTTAGGTTCAACCCTCTTTGTCTTATCAGAATGTTTGTCTGGCAGTGTTCTTATGGATTATCTATTTCTGCTGAATAACTTGCAGCAGGGCTGCTAATCAAGAGAGAAAAGAAGCTGCCTTTGGTGATGAAAATTGCTTTCCAGTGACTGATTGTGCTAATCAATCTTCTGCAAGGGAAATCAGGAGTAAAAGATGGCCAATAATTGCAAAACACTGCTGCACACATGAAGAAAAATAACTGATGCACAAAGCACAGAAAAGCAACTTTTGAGAAAATGTTGCAGAGTTGGCGATTTAAAAAATACATACTTTGGAAAGCAGTTTTTCATATTTTAACACCTAAGACTTGTTTGTAATATGTGGGATAATGACTATGCCTAGTTTACTGTGGCATTCTAGTATTTGACAACACTTTACAATTTGAAAATAACCTGGGATTTCTCACATGGAGTCTGAAAAACTCATTGAATGTTAAAAGAATTGTCAAGATTGCTGTTAAAAGATTACTTTTAGTCACCGATCATTATTCTCTGCATGTGATGATCACAATTACATTAATCTTTATTTCTAATGACTCCCAACTGTCAGTGCAATCCAAGAAATGATGCACAATGTTTCAGTCTCTCTGTTTAGTTTGCTTGTAAGTTCCATGTGATATTACACATATGAAATCTGATATAATGTTGACTCAGCAACTAGTTCTTTGCAGACATTGTGAACTAGAGTCTGAAGTTTGTATTCCGTAGACCACCTCCATGATGCTGTGGTTAATACAGAATTCAAGAGAAGCTAGATCCTACATGGCAACTGTAACTTGAAACCCTGACCTGGTCTGCTTGACTCCTGCTAGGCATGCCTGTGAGTGGCCAGAATTCCAAAAACTGGAGGACTGGCGGACTGGAGGAAGGAGATTGGGGCATGACCAGACCCTGTGGAGATTGTTCTTCCTCTCTCTTTCTCTTTCTCATGCACATGCACTCTATCATAAATAAAGAAATGAATAATAATAAAATTTATATTCCTGGCCACAAAAAAATTATGAATTCTTTTCCAACTTGTTGTTCATTTAAAACAATTTCTTAGGACTCTGAATAACTTACGAATCAACTACATAACTGTGTAAGAGATCTGAATTAATATATGTGAGTAAAATACATGATAAGATGACTGAAATCTAGGACATCAATTTTGACGGTTTGAAAACACCTATCAGGACCAGCAGGTGGTGTGGTGGTTAAGGTGCTGGACACTCCCACATGGCTGACCACAATTCGAGTCCCAGACCTGGTGGCTTGCTTTCTCACTTCCTCTGTGTGTGTGTGTGTGTGTGTGTGTGTGTGTCAAATAACAAATGAATGAATAAGTAAAATTAAATAAATAATTCTTTAAAAAAAGAAAAGAAAACACATATTATATATTTTTTCATGTCTAAGGGAATATCAACTGCAAGGCACTAAAGCAATTAGGGAAAGGAAATTTTGAAATTAAATTATGATATATTGCTTTAATTGAAGTCCTTCATACACATAATTTGATCACACCATCCCCTTTTGGTTTTGACTTTTCCTCTTTGATTATAAGCGATTGGAAATTTCTTCTAATTCTAAGTGTTGGGAAATATCTCCTGCCTAGAGTGACATTGCTTGGAGTACATTAGGCAGTTTCAAAAGGATGTAGTAAGACATAAAATAACTACATATGTTTGTGGTGGGAATCTAAAATCCCATAAAGCACTTTTGTAATTCTTTGCACAAAATTGTGAAATCATGTTGACTCCCCCAGTGATAAATATTTGCATTAATAGCATTAATGCTGTATTTGCATTAATAGCATCAATGCTGAATTTCATGCCCAAATAACTTTGAATTTCAAACCAAATGAAATAATAGTTACTGATAATATTACAAAGCCATGAGACTCAACATGTTTAGTAACTTAACTCCACTGAAAGGATATTAAAACCTATGACCAAGAGTGCACACAGGCACACAGTGATAAGTACAATATAACTGCTAACTGGACTATGGTAATTGTAAGATACAGACACATCACAGTTACAGGAAATAAAAAATGTTAAAAGGATCCTTCAGGATTGATGAAATACGGCAATATAGTTGCAAGGTAAAATTTTAGAAATAATGATGTGCAATTACATTATTTCTCACAGGGGGACCATGAGGCCCAAGGAATTAAGACAAGCTGCCTCAGATGGTGATAGAAATCAGGCAAGAATCCTAATTTTTTGGAGAATACATGCCCTAATAATTCCTGGTGACCTGCTCCTTTTGAAAGATTTATTGCTTTGTGATTTTCTCATTTTCTTGTGCTTCAAACTGCTGTTTGATTGAAGACTGATTTAACTCATCATTCTATCAACCACTGATCACTGAACATACATTGTGCTAATGAACAGAAGGTTGTTTCTATTCTTTATTAAGTTAAACTACTTGACAATACAAGATTTTCTTTTTGTTTCCTCTAAAAGATTTCATAATATGCTATATAATTTCAATATCTTACTTAATTTCTAGTAATTAAAGGATAAAATTATTTTCCATGATTAAGCTTAAAATAAAACTTTCACTGGGACCAACAGATGGTGTGATGGTTACATCACTGGACTCCCATGTAGTCGACCATGGTTCTAGTCCTGGACCCGGTGGCTTAAACTTGTACCTGGTGCGTGTGCGTGCATGCCCATGATACCGAGAGGAGAATGGAGGAGAAGCGATTGCAGCATGGCCATCTCTCTTGGGGAATGACTTCTCTCTTTCTGTCTCTCTGTCTTTTCAGATAGTACATGCACCCTATAACAAAAATATCTCAAAAAATAAAAAAAACACCTCTTTTACTCTACCAAATTAATGGTTTGATTTTGTTTGCTCCATCACTTCTTGAGCTTTTCATCTGAATTTTTTTTTTTTTTTTTTTTTTTAGAGAGGTCATTGCTATAGGTCACATGTGCTTTCTGGAAAGACAGAGAGAGACAAAGAGACAGAAAGTGAGAAATCACCTCCTGGGGGGATGGCCACGCCACAGTCCATTCTTCTCTACCTTCCTCTCAGGATTTTGGGCATGCATGCACACATGCCCAGCATGAGTTTTAAGCCACCAGGTCTGGGACTCAACTGTAGTCAACTACATGGGAGTCCAGTGATGTAACCATTATGCCATCTGCTGGTCACTCCATCTGATTTTTAAGACTCTCTATAATTTAGCCTGATCTAAATTACTCAGTTTTATTTACAACTACTTCAAACTATATTATCCTAATTTTTCCTTTAGTCATCATAACTGCTACTAATAAAATGCTTATAAAATTATTATATAATCTCAGCATCTTAATTACTGTCCAAGAAATCTCCTGAAAGTTAGACAAGTTGTTGTATTAATTGACTTTGACTACTAGTAATGTACACCAGGTGTGTACTTTGTTACTTTTCAGTGCATTTGGGAGAACTAGAAGAGGAGGATCTGGAGTCAGTTTGGCTATGAGCACTCAAATCAGTTGTTAAAATTTTTCTCTCTTTCTCCCTTTCTTTCTTTCATGAGAAGAGAGAGGGAGAGACAGAGACAGAACGGTACCCCCTTCCCCCCAACAGGCTCTTGTCACACCAGGTACCTACTTCCAGCCTCTTAGTCAACCAGGATCATAGGTGCATCCTGTGTGTTCAGGTCAACCCAGGATCCGAACCTGGGTCTCCCATGGGACTCTAATATCTTGCAATAGTACCCTGCCATAATATCTTGCAATAGTACCCTGCCACCTGTGCCACCATTGTTGGGCCCTTTTTACTTTTTCACATGGCATTAATGGTCTCATTTCAGTTGGTCTTTAGTGGTATGTGGTAGATACTGTCACACATCAGGTGCATGTGAAGGCATTTTTAAGCACAATCTCATCTTTTCCATCTTTTCTTTATGATAACATATCACTGTCAGTAATAAAACCTCTTCCAAAAACAGGCAACTAAATTTAAAACCATTAAATCAAACATAGCTGAATGCATTAAAATTAAAATGGTTACTGTATAACAGATGGTTGATACTGATTTCTCGTTACTCTGTCTCTCACACGTCTACTTTGCAAAAAAAAAAAATGCTCAGAAATATTGAAAGGCTATCTCAATATGGAAATAGAAACTTCATAGTGAAAGTAGACTTAGTATCTGAATATGCTTGTCACCATTCAGAAAGTATTATGGAACAGTGGAAATACGTTTAGCTATGGACCAAAGAGCTAAGGAGTAATTAATTACATATGTGAGTTGGTTTGTACTAGGTGGTAATTTCCTTGCATTTTTTTCTCTTCTCTAACTCAATTGACTAAAGTCCTAAGGACAATGTATAACTTGTAATCTATGAACACTGTGCCATAAAAATTATTTGTGAATCAAGAAAATGTGAAAAAATAATTAGTATAGGAGAGAAGGGGGGAAAGGGGAAGAAAAAAAGAAGTAAAAGTATGTTTAATTGACATATGGCTTCAAAATGACAGAGTACTGTGTTACTGCTGTGAAACTGCACCTAGCCTCTTATATTAAACTTTGGAAAATATGTGGTACAGTTAATGTGCTCCTAGTTAAAAACTATATGTAGGTAGCTATGAATATTTATTCATTAATTGAGAGTTTTCTGCTCTAGGGCATGTGTATCTGTTTGAGAGACAGAAAGCAAGAGATCACCCCCCAAGTGGGATGGTCATGCCGCAATCCCTTCTCTTCCATTTTCCTCTCGGGATTTTGGTCATGCACTCACACTGTGCCTGGTGTGAGTTTCAAGCTGCTGGATCTGGGACTCGAACCACAGTAGACCATAACATAGGCGTCCAGAGCCTTAACCACTATACCACTTGCTGGCCCCCAATATATATGTATTTATCTATATATTAATGTTCAGGAGGTTATATATCTAAATGAATAGTTAGAACAGCAGTTGGGGACCAGCAGTTAGCATAATGGCTATGTCGCTGAACTCCCACGTAGTCGACCGCAGTTTGCATCCCAGACCCGGTGACTTACACTTACGCTGTGCGCATGTGCGTGCATGCCCAAGATCCCGAGAGGAGAATGGAGGAGAAGGGATTGCGGCATGGCCATCCCCCCTGGGGGGTGATTTCTCGCTTTCTATCTCTTTGTCTCTCTCTGTCTGGCGAGCGCACGCACTTAATAAGGAAAAAGCCTCTCCAAAAAAAAGAAAAGAAAAACAAGCAAACAAACAAAAGAACAGCAATTTATATGAACCATTCCATTTTCTAAGGCTATTCTGATCAATTAAAACAGGGATTATTATAATGTTTTAGTATGTTCCTTTTATGCTACTATTATATTTTCTGATATATAATATTTATATTTTCTAGAAAAATTATTCATATTACAATATCAAAATATTCCATTATGCCCATTCGATAAAACAACTAATATGCCAGGATACTTGCAGTTTGTAGACAGTGATCAAATATGTGTTGCTAGATCATTTTGGTTACCAACAAAAATAAATGGTCACAATTATAAAACTGATAGATCCTCAATCTGACAACTGAATGTAGTCCATGCCTGCACTGGTTTTAATAATAGGTAACAGGATCATTTTAAATATTAAATGCAATAATGAATATAAAGCACCAAGTATATGCCCTAGAAATTAGTAATCACTCAATTATAGTGATTAAATTCTTCATAATAAAAATATGTTATTCTGGATGGTTTTACTACATAAAATGATACTAACAATTATATGTCTCTTTTTAAAAATTATGATAATGTTAAATGATGTGAAAACAAGAGTTAAGGAAATTATTTTTTTTATTCACACACACCTGAGATTAGTGGGGGCACCCTCCACAGGGTCTGGTCATGCTATGATCCCCTTCCTCCAGTTCTCCAGCCTGTCCAATCTTGGGCACTTATGCCCATGCCTAGCATATTTCAGGTCAACGGGGCGAGGGATTCAAATTGCAGTCACCGTGTGGAACCCAACTTCTCTTGAACAGCACATTACCACTGCACATGGAGCCAGTCCAAGAGTTGAGTAAATTACTGAATCACATAGTGAACATATAGACTGTGTTTAGACACTCTGAATCCTTTTGTATAGTTCACCAATCAACTGCTTCTGTGTTCATCTGAAGAAATTTCAGGTGCTAGCCATTCAAATGCATAAATTGTTCTATAAGAAACTAAATGTACAATTATATTAATCTAGAATGAGTGTATTGTAAATCTTTCTTCACTTCTTCATTATTCCAATGTATTTCTCCAACCATGTCTACAGCTCTTAGAAAAAAAAAGGGGTGGTGGAGGAGACCATGACCTTCTTTTACAAAACTTCCAACAACAACGAAGTGAATATTTCCCAGGGGAAAATGGTATGTATATTAAAGCTCCAAAATATTTACTGAATTTTATTCCCTTTGTGTTTCTTGCTAACTACTAGGAAGACCACCATATTGTCCAGGGATGAGATGGAGGTTAGAAAGGAGACGTTAAGGAATCTCTCTAATAGCACAATAATCATCTCAGAATATCTTATAGCACTAGTCTTTATTAAAGCTGAGGGTAGTGGTTTCAATTTATTGATTTTTAAAATGTATTTTTTATTTTCTTATTTTTTTACATTTAATTATTGTACATCTGTACAGCATACAAAATGAACTTTCCCAGCATGAATTCAATGCAATTTACTGCTTTTCTAAAACTGTGAATCAAAATGGAGCTGCTCCAGGTGAAAGAGGGTTTTTGCAACTCCTGGATGTTTCTGCTGAACAGGGATTTGAAAAGACCTGAATTAGGGTTTAAACAAAGAAAAAGAAGCATGAAATTAGATAATCTAATTTGTAAGATATCATTCACTTGTTTTCAATTTAAGGTCTTTGACAAAGAAGCATCTCTGTGAAACCTGTGGCATATTGTCATGAAGAAAAACTCCAACATCTGTCATGAAAAAGAACCCATATGTAATTTTAGATTCCTAAGATCTAAAATCAACAAGGTAAAGTCCATAATGAGATTATTTTACTAATTTCAGCCCAAATTTGACTTTCCTTCTTGGTTCTACTTTCTAGTCTGAGAACTTAACTCTTCCCCAACTACTGACAAAAGAAAGATCCACTCTTTGAGGGAAGACTCTTCAGGAAGATCTTATCTGAATACATTGTCATACTCCAAGATAGCATACAATAAATCCCCATCAACCATATCAGAAGTGGTTTCATAACACCATGTTCCCCATCCCCTCAAAAGTCTGAGTCCCAATTTTATTTGCCATCCATTCTGGTGTACTGAGGCTAGCAGACTAAAGGATAGTAATTTTGTAAAATTATCCTATCTCTGGGGGTCAGCAAGTGGCATAGTGGTTAAGGTGCTGCACTTCCACATGGCTGAGTGCAGCTCGAATCCCAGACCCAACAGCTTGAAACTCATGTTGGGCATATGCGTGCCCCAAATCCCAAGAGGATAATGGAGGAGAAGGCATCACCCCCAAGGCCATCTCCTCTGAGGGGTATTTTTTTGCTCTCTCTCTCTCTCTTTCTGGTGAGCACATACACCCTAATAGCAAACATCTTTCTCAAAAGGAAAAATTACCCTATCTCCATTTACTAAGGAGAACCATTATCCTGGCCCAGTTCTAATTTTACAGCATTTCCTACAAACTAAGAATACCAGTGATTCTCTGTGGAAACACCAAGTTATACTCATGCTATCAAAGCTTATTAATTTAAATATTTCCATCTTAACTAACCATCACCAAAACATGTCATAAATACACTAAATAAGTATAAATAAATATTTACAGACACTTTCTTGGTTAAGGAGTATGAGGAGTGTTTTAAAAAGATACCACAAAATGCCATTTAAATTATTTTTCTTACTTATATTTTCACAGAGCTCTTCTTTACTCTAGAGATTGGATGTCTTATAAAAATGCAAACATGTTCTTTTTATCCATGGTAATGTCAATAAATAGAATTTTTAAAAGGTAAAAATCTGTTTGAGTTTAGAGTCATAAATCTGGAAAAAATAAAATCTTAATTGTACTTGATATTTTTTCAATATGAAATACCTATTTTTCTTGTCAGTCTAAAGGAAATAAACACTGATAAATGTTAAAAACATTTAATGAATGATTAATAGCACTACCTTTTGATAAATGTTATTAACATTTAATGAATGATTAATAGCACTACCTTTTCCATAATAATTTATTATGTGTTTTATCATTTTCAGGAGATGTAAATAATTCTATGCAATGTCATTTATAAAATCTTTATAGCAGCTTGATAGAATATTATTTAGAGCCTGTTTCAAACATGAAAATAGTAAAAGCAAACCTCCTAATGACTAAATCTTAAAAGTCTGTGTTCTCATTAATGAGATTTCTTAAATCATTTTTAAATGTTAACTCAGTTTAAAATGCAACTGCTATTTCTTATTCAGCTTTGCCCTCAAGTGCAAATAGACCACGTCAACAGCACTCAATCGGAGTAAGTACCATGGCATACAGCTTTTAGGTGCTGTGGTAACAAAATTTTCAGAGAATTAGCCATCATCAAAGCCTAGACTATCCTATTATTAAGTTCAGCTAGGTTCTAAGTAAGAGTCGTAGTAATAAGGAATTTATGACATATGGTTTTAGATAACCTTTCAAATTAGTTTACTGACACTAAACTTTAGAAATGAGTACCATTTATCACTGGAAACAGGACATTTTCAACCTTATGTGGTGTTTTCCCTGTCTGGCCTCTTGATGGAAATTTGATCTAAATTCTGCCATTATATATCCATAAAATGTGACAACCACTTCCAGAAGCTGAGAAGGGCAGAAAAGTTTTGACTTATCTCTCCTGGGGGTAAGGAGACAGCAGCTCTCTCTCACTTTAGGGGATGAAGGAGTGTGGGGCTTCAGGGGAATTACTTAGTGATTGAAAATTGGTCCAAATGAGATGAAAGAATTTCAGAATATTTTGTTATTGTGGATCATTTTTCTCCTTCATGGCCTTCATGTGTTTTACTTATTTTTAATTAATTAATTTATTTATTGCCTTCAATCACTGTGTATCATTACAGCATACCAAATTAATTTCCCCATCATGGATATACTGTATATTGGTTCAGTCAACGATGTCATCATATGCATTATCATCAACATAATTTTCAATCTTTGTGTCCTTAAAATGTTTTGCTGCTTTCTTTTTCACATTGATTCCCTCCCTTTCACTTTCCCCCATTTCCCACCCTCCTCTCGTACTGTTTCCTAAGGGATCAAACTATTGATAAAATTCTTCAGCATGTGCAATTTTAAATTCCACATTCAAATAAAATAGAAAAATAATATGATATATAGTCAGGTAAAAATAAACTAAAAAAAAAGAAATAAAACAGTAAACTCCTACAGTGCTACAGTGAACACTAAGCCAAAATTTGACAAAAGCAATTTCATATGTAAAAAGAGCTATTGAATACTGTAGTCATTATTTTGTAAATAAGAGGAAGCTTTCTACCAGTGTCTCCATGCTTTGTGAGTTCTTCCTTGGTTATCTCTTTACCATTAATCTTGTTCTCATCATTACCACCCTCCCTGCTTGTATTTACCACCACCAACCCCGCCTCCAGCCCCTCTCCTCCCCAATTTATCTTTCATACTTCTGTAGGATTCTGCTTCCTAAACATAGCATTGACCATGCCAGTCTTTCAGGGGCTTCCCACTCATTATGATAGCATTTCTCACCCAAGATCCTCAGAACACATGTTTCTGTACCTGCTATGTGATGTTTCATGAGAAAAAAAAAAAGGAATTTGTGATCAAATATACTTGGAAAATAAAGGGTTAAACAGAGTAAGATCAGCTTCTCTACTTCTCATAGCTTTGGGTATCCTAAAAACTCAATGTAAATTTCCACATTAGAGCTTCATTTATTCATTTATGCATCAGAATAATTGTAGAAAACCTTCCTTTTTTTGTAGAGGTTTTTGCCTTAAGGCATGTGTACTACCCAGAGAGACAGAGACAGTGTGAGAGAAAGTGAGAAATCACCTCCCAGGGGGAATGACCATACTGCAACCCTTTTCCTCCATTCTTTTCTAGGGATTGCGCCCAATGTGATTTTCAAGTCACTGTGTCTGGCACTCAAACCAAGTTCAGTCATGTGGGAGTCCAGTGACATAACCACTATGCCATCTGCTGGCCCCAGAAGATCTTCTAATATCTTTAATAACACTTAAAGTCAAATTTGAGATATTGATCTGAGGTATAAAATCTCATATTCTGGGACCAGCAGATGGCATAATGATTACGTCACTGGACTCCCACATAGTCAAGCGCATTTTGAGTCCCGGACCTGGCAGCTTGAAAATCACTCTTACCACGTGTGCGTGCGTGCCCAAGATCCCAAGAGAATGGAGGAGAAGGGATTGTGGCATGGCAATCCTCCCTGAGGGGCGATTTCTCACTTCCTGTCTCTCTCTGCTTCTCTGGCAAGTGCATGCACCCTATAGCAAAAACCGCTCAGGGGCCCGCAGGTGGAGTGGCGGTTAAAGGCATTGGACTCCCACATGGTCAAATGCAGTTTGAGTTCTGGTGGCTTTCTCTTTCTCTCTCTCTCTCTCAACTCTGTCTCTCTCCAGTCAAATCAAAATAAATAAATAAATAAGGTTAAATAAAATAATTCTTAAAAAATTCTCTCTAAAAATATAACAAATAAAATCTGATATTCCATGAACTTCATGATAGGGCCCCATATTTCATTTTCTAGCCCTGCCATAACAAAGTAGAACAAAAATGGGTAGATTAAAACAAACAAAAAAAATCATTCTTTCACAGCTTGAATGCTCAAAGTCCAAAATCAGGGTGTCATCAGGACTAAGTTCTCTCCAAAGAGACTCTGGAGAAGAATTCCTTCCATGTGTCTTTATAGCTACTGGTACTTGCTGGATATCTTTGATATTCCTTAGCTGTATAACTCCAGTCACTACCTCTCCATCACATGGTCATCTTCCCTTGTGTCTGTCTTCCAATTGACTTTATTCAATTCATGTGTCTGTATGTTCAACTTCTCTTTTTATAAGGGTACTCGTAATTGGATTAGGATTCACTCTGAGTATGACTTCATCTTAATATGACTACATCTACAAAGACCCTATTTCCAAATAAAGTCACATTGTGATTTCCAAATAAAGTCACATTTTGAGGTTCTGCATGGATATAAATTTGAGGGAGGGGATGCTAGTCAACCCAGTATAGACCCCAACCATCTTTGTCATCCTTGCTTTTTATTATTATTTTAGTGTTTCTTGTATTTCAGCCACTAAAGATTAGTTACTAGGGACTGGAAGATGGTGAGCAGTAAGGCACAAAACGCTGAGCAACTGTTCCATGTGAGTGGGTTCCAGGTTTGTGTCCAGGGACCTCCTTGAGTGCACTGGGTACATGTGTGCCCATTGTCAAGGGTTAGCTGTGACTAGGGGTGGCTTGCAGTATCAAATGCTATAGGGGTTACTGTCTCTCTCTCCTCTTTCTCTCTCTCCCATTCTCTCTCTCTTATGGAAGAAATAAGTGAATAAACTTTGAGGGGGGGGAAGAGAAAACAAACAGTTTAGTTGCTATCCCCTACAATATACACTGTGATTTCCTACCTCTCCAGAGCTCAAATTGTGCACTAGGATAAATTGTGCGCTAGGATAAATTGTATGCTGGGTTATTCACCAAATATACCAACACTAACTCACTCATTTTCCTCTACTATTAAAGCTACAAAAGGAAATACTTACATTTCTAGCCACCCTTTCAGCTAGAAGTGGGCATATGACGATCTCTACCCAACAGTCCTTAGGAAAGGTCATTCCCTCAAACTAAAAATGCAAATCATCATGAAACTTTTTCCCTTTATTTAAACTTTTCCTATCTTCCTACCCAGAAAATGGGGAGACATGATGTATGGAGGTACAATAACCACCTCGTGACCTTAAGGGTGAAAACCACACACACACACACCACATGTGGTGAGGCAGGAAGATCAAAGAAGCTTGAGGCTTCATGGGAATATCAAGCCCTTCCAATACTGTGAATAGCTGATTCCTAGACTTTTTGTATTTGTAAGCAAGTGTTTGGAGTTTTTTTTTTAAACTAGCAGTCAAATGCAATCCTGACTAATAAACTCCCTTCGATTTACTAAATTCAAGGTCTATCTGTTCTCAATACTCAGCTCAGATACTTCTTTCTGCAACTGGTAAAGGCCTTTCCTTCTCTGAATGGACAGAATGACTGATTGCTGGGATTCACTTATAAATTAATTCTTCCCTTCCTGGAGGTATTTCTTCTGTTCTGCTTTTAAACTGTTATCTTAATAGTTTGCGTACTTTAGTTATTTATTTTTATATGTATGTGTATATCTAAAGGTAAGACAGTTGTATTATGTGATTCACAAATGTACTTTAGAGAAAACATGGCATCTTATATTTTCTTATACTTTCATTGTAAACAATATCCAAAAATATTTTCTAATAGCATGTCTACTATGTTATTAAATTGAGATTTGTAATTGTCTGTAAAGGTGTCTATTATTGTCCTCTCCAGTAGATGTTTTTAAGTTTATTTATTTATCCTTTCCATGAGCAAGAGCGAAAAGCCTCAGATCACAGACATGTGTGTTCTCAGCATACTCAGGGAAGTCTCCAGAATTGAACCTGGAACCTTCTTGTGTGGAATTTCCTTGCAGCGTCAAATTTCACCTTTGTAAAATTTGCCTATCAGTGTCAACTTTCACCACTGTCTGGCCCCCCTGATGTATCTTTTGGTTGAATCCTCTGCTAGACTGCTAGACAGTGCTGCTGACATCTCATTGCAGAATAAGCCTGAACACAATCACTGTGGATTTTTTTTTCTCTAAGGAAGGCCTAGTCCATAAATTGGCTTCTGTGAAAGAAGAAATTAAAAATTGGGGTGTCTGGTACTCAAGGGTCAGCTCAGAGTTTGTTTTATGTTCAAACCATAACTTTACTCTTGGAACTTGTCTCTTGGCAGACAGGTAAGTAGTTCTAACATAATTCTTTAGGAGCTAGAGAAGAGAAGGAGTCGGAAAAGACTGATGCTGATGTTTGCAATAAACTTTGAAGAATTTGGTAAATGTTCCACTTATCCCAAGATAACCTTGTGACGATCTTAGAGGAAAGTCCCTTTATGATCATGGATTCTGAAAACATCTATATACGTCTGCTTGGGCCTCGCCCCACAGCAAGACCACAGCAAAACCTGTATTTAATGCCTTTGCTATGCACACACATTCGTAAATACATACATAAAGCCAACATGACATGTACATGTTCACAAATATGCACACACAGACTTACACATTTGTAGATAGACACATCCATAAACACACACAAACATCTATAAAGACACACATGGATGCTTTCACACAGAAACTGTGCACAAATCCTTACTTATCTGTAATCTATTTGTTTTGTTTAAAAGAGATTTACAAATGCTAGACATTTTTGGCTCTAGAACAAAACTGTCTCTCTAAAAGATACCACTGCCTCAGCATTTCAGGGTTCTGGAAAGCCAGTCACCCTACAGTCTAACTCCGAGGACAATTATCATAAATCCATCTCTTCAGCAGATGGTCCCACTTAACAATGTGATTATTAGTGAATGTGAGTTAAGAGTTGATGTTTCTCAACAGTTGGAAAGTGATAGACAAATTTAGGGCCCTGGACCTACATAGACTCCAGAGTAATTACTACCGAGACTCCTAGATCGAGGAGGAAGCATCAGCAGCATAACCTACTAGCCCTTAAAAAAGTCCAAACCAAATGCTTTCCTTCTCTAAATTTAGGGTTCCTGTAGCAGACATGAATAGCATACTACAAACTCAACTCTGCCAGAATTGCAGATTTATTTATTGCTTTGGAGTTTAATTTCTGCATTGATCTCCCATTCCACTAGTGTGCTCGTTATACAGTTCACCTCACTAAACCCATGTCACCTCTTCCCTGCCTGGTTCTGTGCCCTAAGAGGCTGATCTCCACAGACCATATAGTCCAGAATCCCTTGCTCTTTGATTTCCAGGTGGGTTTGGCTAATGGAAGGAGAAGGCAGGAGGTAGTCAGGCTTCTTTCCTGCTCAGCAAAGACCTAAGCAAGGTACAGGACCCTTCTGTTATGACAGCTATGCTTTCTGCCATGTGTATATAGGGAAATATAAGCGTTCCCAGGTAAGGCAGTGTCCGGCAGGCAGGTGCATGGCAGGTAGGGAATCTACTTAGAAGTTCATGGCTTATTTTTCCCCTTGATTCCTTTCCTCTCGTCCTCACCCATTTCTCACCCTCCTCCCACACTGTCTCCAGTAGCCACAGTGGTTCTCCATGCCTTTATATCTTCCAATCTTTCAGTTTCTTTCATAGAATACAGACATTCAGTATATAGTGAGTAGGGACATACAATGTCTCTCTTTCATAGTCTGGCTCAATGATATACAGTGATTGAATATAAAAAAATAATAATACTAAAAAGAAGCTCATGGCAGCAGTGAATTACCAAAGGGTACAGAAGAATTTCCAAATGTTAGCAATCATTTTAGCTGACTTGGTTCTTAATGACTAAACATCAGCACTAGTTCTGCTCTGGCCCATAGCCTCACCTGTGACAGTGTGAGGCTCCTGATGGAACATGTTGTGGCCTAAATGAAGCAAACTGACCTCACAGAATTATAACCAAATTTTAAAAAGACATTAGAATGACACTACTATTTTGCCATTTCAATAAACAGGTTTGAGCTTCAATTTCTTCAGCTGAGAGTGTAGATGATACATACATCATAGGATAACTCTAAAAGTAAATGAACTAAGCATATGAAATACACCCAGCACCGTAAAGGACATCTAATTTAAGAACGATACTGGACCAACCAATCTATAATAAATGAGGCAAGTGATGTACATGCATAAATATATACATATGTCTATATACGTATACATTTATATTTAAGTCAGGACTTTGAATTTGTAATCAATATAGCAAGTATATATTTGTTATAGCAACACAGATATCATTACTCTTCAAAATGATTAAATTTTTTTTCATTTTAATCTGCTTGAATTTACTTTCTCAATAGAAAAATCAGGGCTTTGTCACAAGATAAAATCTTGCCTGGTATTAATTTCAACTCTATCCTGATCCTGTCCCTCCTACTTTCAACAGTTGCACTTTTGCTGTGCTGGTTTTTCCTCTCCTAAGTCAGAAAAGAACATGCGTTCTTTTAGATTTTGAAGTCTTGAAATAGGCAATAAAAATATTTTTACATTGAAATGAACCATCTGGCCACTTTATTCTGTTCTATATCTAACATTAGGCAGTTACTATAATATTTATTTATTGAATTCTTTATTCATGAATGTGATATAACAACTATAAATTGTAATGAGTAGTCAGCAACTGCTTTTATTTTGGGGGGTTGGGGTGGATGGTGGGAAACATTGTACTGTAATGTTTTGGGAGTTTGGAGCTTTTTTCAGCAATCACTTTTCCTTTATTATCCAAGATAAATCCTCTTTAAAAGCTAGAATTATTATGACCAAAAAAATGATAACATTGGTTAAGAAATATAGATCGGGGCTAGCAGGTGGCATGAAGGTTATGGTGGCCTGATGCCACATGGCCAACTGCATGGTTCAAGTCCTGGACCTGACAGCTTGAAAATCACACCAGAAGTGTGTGCATGTATGCCCAAAATCCTGAGATCAGAATGGAGGAGAAGGGATTGTGGTGTGGACATCCCTTGTGCTGAGTGATTTCTCACTTTCCCTCTCCTTCTCTGTCTCTGGCAAGCACACATGTCCTATAGCAAACAAACAAAAAAGAAAAGAAATATAGATCTGTTACTAATTTTGTAATAGCCAACAATTTACTCAATTCCCTCATCAGATAAATGAAGGTAATCCTTAAGGATTCTTTCATATCCAAATGAAATGATACTATCTTGGGATTTCTATGGTATTTATGACATAAAGTAAGACCTGATGTAATTTCAGCAATTATATATTAGCTGATGTGTATTAATAATCACAACAACCCTATTTTGTAGATAAGAAACACAACGATTGAGATTAAGTCCCATACTTCAAGTCTTGCAATCTTACAGGTAGTTAAAATGGTTATTTTTGAATTCAAATTCTGCAAGTCAGTGAAGGTGGTCTTATTTTTATTTTACTTTCCAAAATAAACTAGACGCTGAAATGACTGGAGCAAAAGGTAAAATTTCACAATCAATCAGTCAACCAGTAAGTAAATAAGTAACCATTTTAGCTAAATTGAAAGACTAATAGGTATTCAAAATGCATCAGTTAAGAAATATGATGATAGCCATAAACCATTTATAAATAAACTATAAACGCAACTGCATTTCTAAAACACACAACAATAACAAGAACACTCCATTTCTGCCTCAATGGAACCAGGGACTGTTCTACGCTAAGAAAATCCTAAGAGCCTGGCACTTGCTGCCTGTTTCCCTGCTGTGCTGCTCAGGCAGGTGTTTCTTTGTTCGTTGCTTGTGAAGTGCAATGGATAGATAGTTCATGATTGGCAAACCTGTACTTATGTGCTTACTCATATTGTCAGTAGATAGTTTTCTGGGTATATTAGAATGGTTTTCTAAGAGTTAGATGAAACCAGTGATTCTGAAATTCCCAGTGATAAATAATTCCATAATGATTCACAAACCAGGAGTGTTTTTAATCATTTTGTATATAGAAAAGAGCTTATGAACTATCAAATAACTTTAAATCAATTCTTAAAATTGAATATATATATTATATAGAAGCATTTTAATTAACTTATAAAAAGAAAGCAGCCATCATTATCTCCATGGCATCATCACCAATATAAAGAGAATGATATATACGTAACCTGTTTATCTCTTTAAACATGAGATGATTTTGCTTTTGGTTATTCTCTCATTTATAAAGCTTTTAAAAGAGATGCCTTTTTGACATGATGACATTTTCCTTTATCCTAAGTAATGATAGTCTATGTAGAGTGCTGGAAAAATAATCTTTTGAGGATGCAGACCTTCAACTTTACTGATGCAAACACATCAGTAAATAGAAATGTCAGTAATTAGAATCAATATATAGAAATGATGCATCATTTCTTTTTGTATATAGTCTCATGTCAGATCGCCTGACTCACTGAAATCAAAGCTCAACATACCTCTCTCACTGGATATAGCAACAACAAATAAATTAACTGTGACATGATTAAAAGAGATCTATACAGCCATTTCAGTGGGCTCAGGCTCCCTGACAACGAGGCATTTCAAAACCATGATAATTACTATTTGCAGATTACATGATCTTGTATGTAGACAATCCTAAAGATTCCACAAATACACTGTGAAAACTAGTGAGTTAACTTGGCTAAGTTACAGGATTCAGAGTCCACACACACAAATCAGTTGTGTTGCTATACACTAACATTGAACAATCAGAAAAGGAAATTAGGAAAATAATTCCATTTGCAATAGCATCAAAAAGAATGAAATACTTAGGAATAAATATAACCAAGGGTGTAAAATATTTGTAAGCTGAGAACTAAAAAACATTGCTGAAAGAAATTAAAGAAGATATAAATAAACGAAAATGTATCTTGTGCTATGGAACAGAAAATTTAATACTAGTAAGATAGCCATATTACACAAAGTGATTTACAGACAATGCATTCCCTGTAAAAATCCAAAGACATTTTCTGCATAAATAGAAACATCCAGTCAAAATTCATATGGAATATTGGGGGATCATAAGTACCCCCAAAAATGTTTTTAATAAGAGCAAGGTTCTTATTAAAAACATGCTTCCTGGTTTCTAATCATATTGCAAAACTATTGCAATAAAAACAGTGTGGTGCTGGCAGAAAGGCATATAGGATCAGCCTTAACTTATCAGTTAAGAGAGTCAGATCCCATATGACTGACTGTAATTCAAATCCTGTCCCAGGTGGCTTGAAAGTCATGCCAAGGTGCATGTGCATATATGCCCCAAATCCCAACAGGATGCAGAATTGAAGAAGAAGGGATTGTGGCATGACCATATCCTTCTCTCTAGTGAGTACACACTCTTTTTAGCAATAAAAAGAGAGAGTGAGGCAAGTAGACCAATAAAATGTAACAAAGAGTTCAAAAACAAAAAATCACATATGTAGCCCAATGATCTTCAGCCAGGTGTTAAGATCACTTAATGGGGAAAAGACAGTTTCTTCAATATGACCATCCTCTTACAAGAGAATATAGCTCCTAACACCATTTAGTAAGTTTCACCTATGGCACTTGTATAACCACAAAATGTATTCTAAAGAAATTGAATGATAATTCCTTTGATAAAAAAAGTAGACCCACAAAAATACTCAGTGATTATTTTGCTGTCAGTACCATAGGAAGTAATATTCAAGCTATTTTCCATACAATTTTAGCCATCTTTAGAGGAGAAAACTTTCAAGTATGGTATATCTTTGTCTCTAAAAAAGTCTAATTAAATCTATGGCTCAGTGGTGGTGCACACCACTAAGATGTTGTTACTTGAAGGCTGAAGACACATGGAAGGTCTGGGTTTAGTGCCCAACCAGACCCAAGTAGACTGTGCACAATGGCATGTGCCTGTAAACCTAACTAGCTTGGAGGCTAGGACAAGAGAATCCCAACATGGAGAGACCCTGTTGAAAAAAAATATCTCTCTTAGGACCAGCAGATGGCATAATGGTTACGTTACTGTACTCCCACATAGTTGACTACAGTTCGAGTCTTGGACGTGGTGACTTAAAACTCATGCCAGGCATGTGTGCTTATGTGCCCAAGATCCTAAGAGAAGACTGGAGAAAAAGGGATGTTGAGGTGGCCATCCTCCATGGGGAGCGATTTCTTGTTTTCTGTGTTTCTCTCTCTCTCTGGCAAGTACACACACCCTACAGCAGAAACCTCTCTAAAAAAGAAACAAAAAGCAAGAACCACAACAACAACAACTAAACTGTCTATTTCTCTCTCCCTCTCAAATAAATAAATAACTTTTAAAAATAAATTTATGTGAAATGATCATGATAAATAAAGTTACTAGCTTTATCCATGGTTAGGTCTGCTTTTCACATCATGACAAAAATTAGCCCCTTCTGTCTGAAGGACCATTTATTTCTAGATCAGAAAACTCTATCTGCCAAATTGCCAGTAAGCAAAATACCGTAATCTCCATCATTGAGCAATTTCATGTTTTAGCACTTGGGACCCAAGTGAGTGTGCCAGTTTCTTGGAAAAAATATTAGTGTAATTCTAATTCCATTTTTAAAATTATATTTGTAGGAATAAAATGAACTTTAGAAATATTTTTGTTGTTGTTGAAATACTTGCCTCTTGGTAGCATTTTTATGCAATAAAGATTTTTCTCTTCTTTTAAAAATATTGATTATACACTTATATCTTACATTTTACCCATGGTAGAATTGGAGTCATCATTCACATGTTTCCTCTCCCCAAGAAGAAATACTACGATATGCTCATCTTACCAAAAAATATTAAATTCATTCTTTTTGACCAACAGCTGGTATTCTTGCATGTTAAGAATGTAGAACCCAGACCTTGCCTGTGCCTGCCCTGGAGCCAGTGGTTCTGGAAGCAAACAGTGAGATGGCGCGCACCGACAGAGTGGACATGGGCAGAACAATGGTGGCCAAGCTTGGGCTGGGGCTGCTGCTGCGGCTGGCACTGCTCGCACCTCTTTTGCTCCTGAGAGAAATAAATCACTAATTAAAATGTTTTGAAGAATATGTGAATGACTTTATCACATGAGGAATGTCAATATTAAACCTGCTGGAGTGTCATTTAAAAGATTAAGAGACAACACTCAAAATTAGTCAAAATTAGTTGAGACATAATTTCCTTGAGTGTGGCTGAAGAAATGTGGAGATGTGAAACTTTACCTTGAAAAGAAGAATAGATTTTATCTTATCTAGAGATAAAGAATGGGATTTAGAATGGAAATACAGTTTTCATTTGGTTCATTACATCTGTAAGGGCATAAAGCAGTCAGGTAATATGAAAAACTTCCATGATTCTATTTATATGTACATTAAAAGGAACTTCCAGGTGTTACTGTAAATCCTCAGTATATCATTTAAGCAGTGCCAATTTAATGCTGATATACTCTAGGTAAAGTTTTACTTTGTAAAGCTATCACTGTTTTCTGGGGTACTGAACTCTTTCCTCTGAGGCTTTGGGTTTGACATTGCATTTGATCTTTTATGTAGTAATTGAGCTGTGCTAGGGCAATGATGGATTGAAATCTACCCCCAAATCCAAGCATATAGGTGAATCTTGCTTAACCTTAAAAGGCAAATGGTAAGCATTTTCTATCACCTGTTTTTATTGGACAAGAACACCAGATTCATTTAGTTAAACTACTTTTTTTTTTTTAGTTAAACTATTTTAAGAGTAGAATTGCATTGACCTCAACTAGTTTAAAAATGCTTCTTTTTATTTCTGCATATGTTAAATAACTTTTAAATTAAATAAATCATCTTTTTTGAAGGTAGAGTTACAAATCTTGGAATTAAAAAGGCAAATTTGTGAAGGAGCCAAAGCTGTAAATCAAGTATTTGGGAAGTGAAGAATGGAAGCTAACTTGCATAAAATTCACAGAAAATTTCATACTCTTTCTGTAAATACTTTAAAAATAAAAAAACCTATGGATCAGAATAGTCACATTTGGAACACTTGTGTTCTCTGTCAATATTTTTAGATAGTTAGAACCTCAAATGAGGATTCTGGAAAATAAATCTTTTATGACAGCCTCAACACAGAAACTTTTTTGAAAATATACTCCCCTGAACGCAAACTATAAATAAAGAGGAATGAACAGCTAGAACAACAAAGACAAACAAACAAACAAAGTGTAGCTAGATACCAAAACAATATTGTCTTGGAGTTGTGGTCAATCTCATTTCTCTCCTAATTGTGATCTTCAGCAAAGTGCTTAAATTTTCTGTGCCATGATTTCCTAAAAGTGGGCATAATAATAATAATTGATATCATTGTTATATAAAGTAACTTCCTCTGTAAAAAGCTAAAAGTGATTGGCACATACTAACTGCTATTACCAGTATCATCTCTAATGTCATTATTATAAGTTCAAGTCTCATGCTTTCATCACTGAAGATCCACAACAATCTCTGAATTGGTCTACTTTAATCTCATCTCTACATACTCTTGAGAGTGAGCAATCTAGAGTGCAAATGTGACTACATCACTCCTACATTTATAATCAGTCCACTGCTTCCTACTTTAACAAGATAAGAGACAAAAGGTCTAATATGGCAAACAAGAGCCTCTGTGAATGGATGCCATATTATCTCTTCAACCTTAACGTCATCCAGCCTTTCACGTTACATTCTAACACTCAACAATTTATCATTCTCAGTGTAGGTCATATCATATAATGCCCTCATACAAATGAAAATATGCTATGCTCACATGCATTTTTTTTTATGTGACCCAGTAGGACTTTTTTTTTTTACGCATGGCAAACAAAAAGTGTTTGAGAATCAACACCCCCAGGAAGAAAACCTCATTCATTGACTAATAAGAGTTGTTACATAAAAATGTCAACCCCCTTATTGCTTAGAAATCACGGGGTTGGCAGGTGGCATGGTGGTTAAGGGTGCTGGACTCTTACATGGCCAATTGCAATGCAAGTCCCTGACCTGGCAGCTTGCTTTCTCACTTGTTGTCTCTGTCTCTGTCTCTGTTTCTCTCTCTCTCTCATTCTGTCCCTCGCTGGTCAAATTAAAAAATAAATGGATATGGTTAAATAGAATAATTTTTTGAGAAAAAAGAGAAATAAATCACTTAGGAATAATTCAAAAGTATGCATCCTGCACTGTCCCCCAGAATTCCCTAAGCAGAATCAAGCTCAAGTTACCTTCAAGTTATCACTGCTTGAAAGCACACTTTTTATTGGCTTTCATCTCTTTACTATCTTTGATCTGCACAGGCTTGTTCTGGTGTTACTGCCCAAATAAGCTACTTGTTCTTAAACCTAGTATTTGGGCCTAGATCGGAAGGATCCCAAACTAAAAATTTACTGTATTCATCCAGGTAATTAACAGCACCTGCTATGGGAACCAGACTCTAAGAATCTAATCACTAAACACAATCAAAGTTTGTTTCCCATTTTTGTGGAGTCTATTTCAGACTGGTTAATCCTTATCCATATTGTAGCCACACCATCTGGAACATTTTTTCAGATCATGTCAGCTGGCGAAGTGGGTTGGAGTTAATTCTTCATTACCTTAGTTAGGAAGTAACTTAGGCTACTTGTACTCATTGTCTGTCTGATTAGCCAGAGCTAGTCAGATGTCCAAACCTAACTGCAAATCAGGTTGTAAAATATAGATGGGATAACTGGTGAGCACCAACTATTTCTCACCTATCTAACCCCCAATTTTTATGACAACATCTACTATGACTTTATACTTTAACCTCATCGTACTAGATCACACAAGTCTGTCAGATATGATCCCACAATGATTCTCAAAAGTTCTGTTCATTGTATCAATATAATTTACTTTGTCAGTCAGGCTGAACTATAACCCAGTGAGCTTATACACAGAGAATATCTTAGGCCAGCCCCAGCATCTAGTGGTTAAGAGAAGCTAGATCTCACATAGCTGAACCTGTGGTTTGAGTCCCAGCCCCAATGGTTTGAGAAACCTGCCTGATATGAGACTGTGCATGCTCAATCTCTGGACAGATGGAACAATGGAGAAGACATTATGATATGACAATACCCATGGGGGGAAGGTCTTTCTTCCTTTCCTCTCTTTGGCTCTCTTTTTCTCTCTGGTGAGCACATGTGCCTTCTAACAATTAAAAAGCAAAAAACAAAGATAGATTACATCTTGTTTTTCTTTTAACCTTGGCTCTTTTCTAATTTTATTTTTTGTAAAAATTGTATATATTTATGATGTTTTGATATACGGACACATAGTAAACTGCTTATTAAAGTTAGTTAAGATTTCTGAGTTAATTAAGATATCTATCTCTTTACATAGTTGCCATTTCTGTGTGTGTGTGTGTGCGTGTGTGTGTGTGTGGTTTGATGTAGTACTACTTTTTGCTTTTGTTGCCTGTGCATCTGGTGATATGGCCTCGAAATCCTTGCAAAGGCCAATATCAAGGAGCTTTCCCTCCTGTTTTCTAGGAAGAGTTTTACTGTTTCAATGTATTGTGAATGAATATGCCATATACATTGAAAAATAGTAAGATGGTAGCTGTTAAACGTTCCCAGCACACACTCAAAGGAAAAAAGTATGTGAGGTAATACATACACTAACTCAGTCTAGTTATTCCACAATATATACATATTTTAAAATATTATTTGGGGGGGTATTGGGTGGCATAGTGGTTAAGGAACTGAACTCCCACATGACTGACTACAGTTCAAGTTCCAGACCCAGCAGCTTGAAACTCAAGCCTGATGCATATGAGTGCATGCCCAAAATCCTGACAGGAGAATGGAGGAGAAGGGATGTGGTATGATCACCCCCCCAGGAGGTGATTTCTCACTTTCTCTCTCTGTTTCTTTGGTAAGTTCACGTGTCACATGGCAAAAACCTCTCAAAAAATATTAAGTGTATATAATAAATATTTCAAGTTTTATTTGTTGAATTTTTATAAATTCAACATAAAATAAATAATTTTTTAAATTCAATATAAAATAAATAAATGAAAGTCTAAGTGTTTAGTTTCATTCTTTTGCATGTGGATATCCAGTTTCCCCAATAGCTTTTATTTAAGAAAGTATCTTTTCCTCATTGTGTATTCTTGGTAGCTTTGTCAAAAATGTGAGAGGGAGGGAATCAATGGGAAAAAGAAAGAAACAAAACATTAAAGGCACACAAAAATGGGAAATTATCTGTTGATAACAATATCTTTGACTGGACTAATACTCAGTGTATTATTCATGCTGGGAAAATGCATTT
The DNA here is from genome assembly GCF_000334495.1 of Tupaia belangeri chinensis. Lineage (NCBI taxonomy): Eukaryota > Metazoa > Chordata > Mammalia > Scandentia > Tupaiidae > Tupaia > Tupaia belangeri. The sequence goes on from NW_006202806.1 coordinate 1,037,997, forward strand.
TGTATGCTGTAATCATATACAGTGATTCTACATAAAAATGTTTAAAACTTAATTGACATAAATTCAAGTTTATTTTTGGGATCTCAATTCTATTTCATTGGTTTATACATTTGTTTTTGTACTAATACCATGTTGTTTTGATTACCACTGGTTTGTAATATAATCTGAAATCAGGAATTAGGATGCTTTTAATTTCATTTTTCTTTATCAAGATTGTTTCGACTATTCAGGGTCTTTTGTGGTTCCGTACACATTTTAGAATTATTTTTCTATTTCCATGGAAAATATTGTTTCAATTCTGATAAGAAGTGCATTGAAGTACATTAAATCTGTATATCACTTTTGGGTAGTACAAGCATTTCAACAATATGAATAGATTTCCCTTATTAATGAACTGAAGTTATCAGTATTTTATAAGTATGATTTTATAAAACATAAAATTACATTTATATTTCATATATATATATATATATATATATATATATATATGTAACATATTTTTACTGATCAAATTCCATACACTCTTAGGCATATAGCCCTTGATTGTCAGAATGGAAACTGATGACTAGACAGAAATAAAAAAGATGTTCAGCTGTTTTATTCATCACTCTTTCATAACACCTGTCCAATTTTCTAGCATTGCTGGAGAAAGTGAAAAGAAATACAGCCTTAAAATAGAGATTATGTTGAATGGTTTTTACCTCTAGCTTTCAAGTTACCAATTTGGAAAATGATTGTTCACCATTTATACTAATAACTGTGTTTTATATTTGGTTTCTAGTACACTGGGGTGATGATATAACTGGATATATCTTTTCTGTGACATCCCAAAATATCATTTATCTCCAGTTTTCCTGATAATTATCAAATTATCAGGTTTAACTCTTATTATCAAAGTAATCTTTTTGTTCATAGTATATAATCTTTTGGAAGAGTGTCAAGGTGAAACAATGTATTTAATATTTACATGGGCCATAATGGTAAAAGAGAAAAATAATACAGATGAAGAGAAGGAGAGAATGTGTGAGGTGGCTTCTATTTGAAGCAGTGTGGCTGACTTGAGATCCTGAGCATCCTTTCCAAAAAAAAAAAACAAAACCCTGAAAGTTGCATAAATATAAACATTTTAAAATGTCACCACTGATTTGGCATGAAATAAAGAATAGATGAATGACAAAAAATAAAATGGAAACAGAAATCCCAAGATGTAAGAGAAAAATAAAGGCAGTCTTTGTCCTCAGGGCATCTGTAAACTTGGTGACCTTGAGCAGAGCCTTCTCTGCTGCTATGAAAGGCATAGGGACAGGAGCAGAGCCTAAGGGTTGCCCAAGGCTGGAGCCTAGTACAACTCCCAGGATAAAGCTAGGATCCAAAAGGGATAGACCTTCCATGTAACAATAATGAGACATAAACCTAGCACACCAAGGGGATAGCAAGAAAACTTGCTTAATATTCACTTTGTGTGGAGGAGGAAAACAGCCTCACCTGAGAATTTAAAACAGTCTTCATGCAAGCTTGCAGTCCAAATTCACATAACCTCAAGAGAAGCATTAAAGATAACTGTTCTAGACTCCCAGATGACCAGCAGAGTCAAATAAATCCTCTTTGAGAGAAACGGTTTGCAACCCAGATCTCAAAGAATTTTCACAGATAATCTAAGGACTATAAGCTCACAGAAAAAAAAATACAAAGCCACAAGAAACCAGTTACTATAACTGAGAGGTAGAATATGCCGTGCAAAGAATTCAAATGTTGGAATGATCAAACCCAGAATACAAAATAACTAAGTTCATATATTTCAAAATATGAAATAGAGGTTTGAAAGTGTAAACAAGCAATAAAAAGAAACTACAAAGCAGATTTAAAATATAAATCAAAATAATTTGTAGAAATGGAGATGATAATAATTAAACTTTAAAATTTGATGGCAAGGGGCTGCCCTCTGGCAATTAATTATTTTTTTTATTTTTAACTCACTCAATCATACACTTAAAATTGATGAGTTTTACTGTATGTATGTTTTACTCAATAAGGCTGAAAAAAATCAAAAGGGAACTATTAACTTGATAGAAGGCACCTACGAAATAAAACACTGCAAGAATTTTTTTTTTGAGAGATTTTCACTGTAGGGCGCGTGCGCTCGCCAGACAGACAGAGAGAGACATAGAGACAGAAAGCGAGAAATCACCCCCCAGGGGGGATGGTCACGCTGCAATCCCTTCTCCTCCATTCTCCTCTCGGGATCTTGGGCACGCACGCACACGCGCCCGGCGTGAGTTTTAAGCCACCGGGTCCGGGACACGAACCGCGGTCGACTACATGGGAGTCCAGCGACATAGCCATTACGCTAACTGCTGGTTCCCTCAAGAATTTTTATAATTCTTGCAGACTCTCGTGCATATCAACTCTTATTTCATCAATGGCAGCAACTACTTCCAGGCTATATTTACAGTGTGTTCAAGAGTTTCCGTTCAGTAGTTACCTTTAGGACTCCCTTTCTGGAAGCTGCATCCTACTGCATCTTTCTGGGAACCATGTAGGCAAAGGTTACCTGCATAAACTCACCTGCACTCACTCAGGCGAAAATTAAAAAAAAACAAAACAGGGTAATGAACAGCCCATGAGTCTAACTTCAACAGGATAAAAGAGTTCACAGACCAATCAGTGCTTTCTTCTTTCTTCCTCCAGGTGAATAATTCTGAAATGTTTTCCCCAAATCTCTTCCTATTAATCCAAGGGTTCATGGAGAAATATATCAACAAAAACTGTGTTGCATGCAATGCTGGTGCAAGCGAATTGGAAAATAGTTCAGTATTATCCTTTAAAAGTAAACAAGAACATGCTTCATGACTCAAAATTCCACTCTTTGGTACATAAAGCTTGAACATATGCACTAAGCAATGCTTACAAGAATGCTCTCAACAGTATGGTTATTTTGTTTTCTTTCTTTTTTTTTTTTAGTTATAAGAAGTTTGATTTATTTTTTAAAAAATTATTTATTTATTTATTATTATCAAAAAGCTTAAATCAGCTGAAGGTAAATTCACTGAAACATAAGTTAGATATTGACTGTATGTGGATAATAATTTACTTTTCTACAGTTTTTCAATTCTGTAGAGAAAGGTGTGTTACTCTGGTTTACATGACTTTTCAGCTGCTTCTTTTTTCTTTCCTAAAGCTTTGGTTTTGTTTGTTTGTTTGTTTTTCAAAATCAAATAGAGATTTCTTTCTTTTTTTTTTAATTCTTTCTTTCTTTTTTTTTTTTTTTTTTGGAGTGGTTTTATTCTAT
>NW_006202806.1:1041441-1062346 GCF_000334495.1 Tupaia belangeri chinensis
GTGAGTTTTAAGCCACCGGGTCCGGGACACAAACCATGGTTGACTACATGGGAGTCCAGCGACATAGCCATTACGCTAACTGCTGGGCCCAAATTTGTTTCCTTTTTTTAAACAGGACATTTTTTATCAACAGAGAACTTTACATCCTTCTAGCTGTTAAATGTTTCTTCCCTTGTTCTTAAAGGGAAAAAATTGAATCAGCATAAATCATTTTCCAAAGAAGAGAGGAAAAACATTTATTCATTGTATGGACATGCACTGGAATATCACATAACAATCAAAAAAACCCAAGTGAACAGCAGTTGGCTGCCTTAGTATGAATAAAATTCAAAAAGAGTCATAGAAAATGCATCTGTTCTGTTATATTCACCTAGCATTAAATGAGGAGAAGTTGCATAGTATAATGTTCTTGTATTGCAAATATAAAGTAGGGGGTCATGTGGTGGCACAGCGGCAGGAAATGATGCTGTGCACGGCAAACCCACATGGGTGGATCACAACATTCAGATCCTGTTAAGGGTATTGCTGCTATTTCTCTCTGTCTCTCACTCATGGAAGAAATAAATAAGTAAGTTTTAAAAATACATACGTATAAGTAAGAAGATAGTTAATATAAATTTTTGAACCATGAGTACATCTAGGCTGAAGAAAGGGAGGGGAGGGAACCAGCAGTTAGCGTAATGGCTATGTCGCTGGACTCCCATGTAGTCGACCGTGATTCATGTCCCGGACCCGGTGGCTTAAAACTCACGCAGGGCGCGAGTGCGTGCGTGCCCAAGATCCCGAGAGGAGAATGGAGGAGAAGGGATTGCGGCGTGGCCATCCCCCCTGGGGGGTGATTTCTCAACTTTCTGTCTCTGTGTCTCTCTCTCTCTGTCTGGCGAGTGCATGCGCCCTATAGCAAAAACCTCTCCAAAAGAAAAAAAATAGAAAGGCAGGGGAGAGAGTAAGGAGCATACGGGGGCTCTGAGGTGCTGATAATATTCTGTTCTACATTTGGAGTTGGGTACACAGTGCTCAATTGTTATTGGTTATCTTTATATACTTCCTTTTCTAAGGATGCTGTATTTCAAAACAAAACCTGTAATTGTGAAGCAAATGGATTTTCAGGTTGTCAATCTGCTCAGAGGCCAGAAGTTGTCAGGTGAGGAGTTGCTTCTCTGGAGTGGAAGGACTTCCTTACACTGTGATTGAGTGTAATGGCCTCTAAGGACTGGCCTACACCAGGCTGCTATACTCCCCCAACCCTGTGCCCAACAGTGTCTTCACAAAGTTAGAACATTGCATAATGCAGTAGCAACTAAAAGAAATATGTCTTCAAATGAAAAATTACCTCCTAATGCAGTAGAAACCAAAAGAAATATGTCTTCAAATGAAAAATTACCCCCACTGTCCAGGCCATGGGAGAGCCTGAGAAAGCCCCTCCTGAATAAGTGCAAAGTATTGTTAAGATCCATGGCAGCTGCAGCCACTTTTTTCTCAGAGATCCTTCTGTATTCCACCTCTCCCTTCTGCACTGTGAACCTTCTAGATCTCTTCTTGTTCTCTCAGTCCCATCTGAGTGCCAGATCCCTGGATTTTACTTTTTGGTCTGGCAACTAAGGGTTAAGAATCAGTTTGCATGGTCCACCTGACTTCTCTCTAGGCTATGGCTCTTACATTTCTGCCTTGGTCTCTATTCAGTGTACTGCCCAGAAGCAGGACAGGTGCTAACCCAATACCAGAACCTCCCCCTGGTTTTTCAGAAGGAAGGGTGGAGCCGACGCATCTGCTTTAGCCTACATCTTTTGACTGCATATTTACGTGACTTGTATGATACAAAACATAACAAATCTGGATGAAGCTGAGTGCAAATATTCACCCAACTATAGTAGCCAAAGCGATGATGTCAGGACTATATAGAATGGCTCTAGGTAATTATTGGATGAACCAAAAGCAAGAAAGTAAACTTAAATGCAAGGCATTATAATGAATTTTATAAAAAATCATAGTTCCTCTATATCTGTAGCTTCTTCCACATGAAAATAAAGTGATGTGAGTTTATTCCTTGTCTTGGAAAGATAGCTAGATCATTTTATATCTAATCTAACAATATTCCCTAAAATTGGGTTTAATATGTATGACCTTTTTCAGTAGGTGAAGGTATAAACAAGATCACGTCACTTATTTTTCAAATTGGTTGCCTAAAACCTCACATGTCTGTATTAGCAATATGTCTGATTTCTCCTTTTTGTGACCAATCTTGTGATATAGGACTAAGAGACTTCTTTTGACTAAGGGTCCACTGATAGAGGTTCTCTAATACATTTCATGAATAAATGATTATCCTTTTTGTTTGTTTGATTTTAAGTAGAGAGAGAAAGTAAATCATTAGGAGTCACTCCACATTTGGATTGCATTAGAGTTTTGTCCAATTATTTCCAAATTTTTATCATTTCTTCTCTCACAGTCAATTTGACAATTACTAGAATATGTGCAAATACCATAAGCAAGTACCATAATAAACAGGAATTGTTCCCGGTGAAGACCTCCAGAGGCTAATGAGCTTACAATAGAACAGTCTACTAGCCTTGAGTCTTGAGCATGCTCCGGCTTCCTTTACAGAGACAGTGGAGAATTGGCTAGTTTGATGAGTTTGCTGAGTAGAAATGGATTGTTTTACTTGAAAACATGATACATTAAAATGATATATTAATTTTTATAGTACAAAAGAAATTTGAACTACTGATAGAAGATACCGGTGTCTGACATTGTTCTCTCATTTAGGATGCATTCATTCATCTCTGTTAATATAGTAGTCTTAGAAGTGTTTTTATTTGTTTTTGTATTCAAACTATTCAAATAATACTTTGTACAAAGTTACCTTGGAGTTTTTCTTTTTTGTAAATATGGCTTAGTCTTCTTTTTTGGGGGAGGAGGGAGAGATTTTTTTATATTGGTTGTATGTGCTCACTGGTGAGACAGAAAGTGAGAAATCACCCCCCCAGGGGGTGGCCGTGACATAATCCCTTCTCCACCATTCTCTTCTCAGGCTTTTGGCCATGCACAACCTGAGTTTTAAGCCACTGGGTCTGGGACTCGAACCGTGGTCTACTATATGGGAGTCTGGCAAGGTAATCACTACACCATCTGCTGGTCCCCATGTGGATTAATCTTAAGATTAGGTCTCAAGGTATGGAAAATGACAATTAGCATATCAAGGGAAGAAAAAGGGTGAATGGGGATCAGTTCTGAATTGAAATTACTAAGAGAAAGAAGAAAAGAAAGAAAGAATAAAAAGAAAGAAAGAGAGGGAGAGAAAGAAAAAAGGAGAAAGAAGAAAGAAAGAAAGAAAGAAAGAAAGAAAGAAAGAAAGAAAGAAAGAAAGAAAGAAAGAAAGAAAGAAAAGAAAAAAAGAAGAAAGAAAAAGAAAGGAAGGAAGGAAGGAAGGAAGGAAAGAAAGAAAGAAAGAAAGAAAGAAAGAAAGAAAGAAAGAAAGAAAGAAAGAAGGGGGGAGGGGTGGAAGAGGGAAGGAAGGAAGGAAAGAGGGAAGGAAAGAAGGAAGGGAAAGAAAAAAGGAAGGAAGGAAAAGAAAAACAGTTGGGAATAATGAAGCAATCTTGACATAAGACTGAAATCTAAGTTTTGCCGCTTAATTGTAGGGTCTTAGGTAAGTAACTCAAACTTTATGCAATTTGATTCCCTCACCTGAAAACGACCAGCATCTACCTCTTGGTGTGCTTGTATTAATTCAATAAATAAAAAAGTATATGTAAAACACTTAAAAATTACTGACAGGTGGTAGGTACTCGGTAAATTACAGTTCGTGGTATTGGTAAAGTGATGTGCAGTGGAATCTGATTCAGCGCTATTTGCATCTCTCACACTCAAGGTCATCAATGCACGTGCGCACTAACTTTTTTTTTAAGAGAGATTTTTGCTATAGGGTACATGCACTCTGTCACTGGAGAGACAGAAAGAGACAGAGAGATAGAAAGCTCTCCAAGGGGGAATGGCCACTTCACAGTTCCTTCTCCTCTATTCTCCTCTCAGGATTTTGGGCATGGACAACATGCATCAGGCATGAGTTTTAAATCACTAGATCCAGGACTTGAACTGTGGTTGACTACATGGGAGTCCAGTGATGTAACCATTATGCCATCTGCTGGTCCATTAACTTTTAAGTCTCTAGTGTTCCTTGACCAGCCATCTGACTGAACCAGACATGCTGTCCTCTCTCAACAAACTTGGCAGGGCATGGTAACAAGGTGTCATGATGGCACTCTCTTTTCCTCAAATTTCCTTGAGATGCCAAATAGAACAGATACCTGAGACACCAGAGTGAGGGTAACAGAGACCCCCTCTTTCCAACTGCTGAGTTTACAAAGAAATCAAAGTGCAAACAATTCCACACCTCTGTGACCCCTCAGCCTGATCAAAGACACAAAAATGGCCCCAGAGGGAAGCATCTCTACTTAAAGAAAAAGTCAGCTTTCCACATCCAAACTGGATCAGGCCTGAGCTACAAAAATTGAATACTGAATCAAGTTTGGGGTTTGAATTCATATATTTCATTTTGACATTCTAATCATCAAATCGTGACTACATTTGCAAACCAAAGTGATCGTGGGGCTCTGTTACCTGAAAGTAAACAGAAATTCATGAGCTCTGTAAGAGATTTTAACAAGGAGTAGAAGAAGATTACCCGACACTGGAAATGTTTAAAGTGATCCTTAGAGAGAAAGAAAAAATAAAGTTGCCTTTTGAATTCAGTTTTATTTCAAACAAATCATCAATGATAGAATCATGTCACTCTTCACTTTCTTTATTATTTAAGTCTATTTATTTATTTCTTCCAAGAGAAAAAGAGACATACAATCCCAGCAAGATCCTGACATTTCAATCCACTTCCAGCACTAGTCGGCCACAGAGCATGGGCACATATTGCGTTCTGCATACTCAGGGAGGTCTCCAGACACAAACCTGGAGTCTTCCTATGTGGGTTAGCTTTGTACTACATTGTGTTTTACTGCTGCACCGCCATCCAGTCTTCCCCAAGTCTTCAATCTTAAATATCTTGAGTTATTTCATATATCCTGGTTATTTCCAAATGAGTTTTGCATTTTCCCAGACATTGATCTTACAAACTTTTCATTTTTATAGAATCATTGTCAAATCAGTTTTCATTGTGTAGTTCATTCTTTTAGTCAATCTAAACTAACTTCTCTACTTCTGACCTCTTTCCAATCAGAGCTTCATTAAATATTACAATTCAAATGACCTTCCTTTATGCACATAATATACTTTTAATTGGTTTTGCTTGTTTCTTTGTTTGTTTTTTAGGTTTTTGACATATGGCAAATACACTCACTGGAGAAAGACAGAGAGATGAAAAGTGAGAAATCACCCCCTAGGGGAGATAGTCACTCCATAATCCCTTCTACTCCATTCTCCTCTCAGGATTTTGGGCGTGCACTCATGCACACACACACACACACACATACACACACACACACACATACACACACACACACACACACACACTCGCTGTGTCCAGGACTCGAATTATGGTCAGCCATGTGGGAATCCTACACTTTAACCACCATGCCACCTGTTGGCCCCTCTACTTCTTTCTTTTCAAATTTGCTAGAGGACACATGTGCTCTCTCTAGAGAGAGAGAGTGAGAAAGCAACCCTGTCCCCCAAAGGGAGATATACATGCCACAGTCCCTTCGCTTCCATTTCTCCTCTTAGTATTTTGGGCACACGCACACATGTACCCAGTGTTTTTCAAGCCACTAGGTCTGGGACTCGAACCACACAAGTGGCCATGTAGGATCCAGCTGCCTTAACCACCATGCCACAGGCTGGCACTTGGTATAATCTACTTCTATTTGTTGTTTTGATACTTCCCAGAAAGGATGATGAAAAGGCAAAAAACACTTTCAAGAGTAAACAGTGCAGCATTAGTGGGCATGATGAGTAACAGGCACATTTGGAAAATCATTTGGAAGAGGGAAGAGAAAATGGAATGGTGACAAAGCCACACAGTGCTTGGCTTCAGTAGTAAAGAAATCTGACTGGAACAAGATTAAGGAAAAAGTGAGCATTTTGCACTACAGATTCAGGAGTCCTGTGGCCTGGATTTGGCAAGACACTCCTGGTTTTTAATGTTTTGTCCAGTTGTTCCTTCTGAAAACTTAACTTGTCAGATCTTGTGTCCTAACTTTGGATTTGATAAGCATGCTTGTTGGCATGGATCTAGTTTGGTAATGCCGATATCAGTGCTGTATTCTGTAAAAGAGCACGAGGAATATTGTACTGAAGTATGCAGATAGTTTTCAGTTTGGTGAAATGTAATTACACTTCAGAGAAAAAAAGATATTCACAATAAGATGGCATCAAATAGTGCAGTATGGTGTGTGTGCGTGTGTGTGTGTGTGTGTGTGTGTGTGTGTTTCCAGACAATTTTTTTCACTGTTTATTCCCCAAAAAAGAGTATAAATCATATGAGAGACTGAAGATAACAAAATCAGAAGGAATAAAAAAGAATAACAACTTTTAAAAGAGAAAAAAGTAAACTGTGTAGAAATATTTTAGGAATACCTTTTGATTTTTTTTTTTTAATCTCTTTCTCTTTGTCTGTCTCTCTCAATTTGGGTTTGGGAAATGGAAGCAAACAGTAGAAACATAAGGAAAACACCATGAACATAAAAGGACATAGTAACATGGATGTAGAATTAAGAAGCATGGAATATGGGTGGCCATGTAGTGCAACAGAGTTAAGTCCTGAGTACAGAAAGTCAGGTACTACTACATGGGCAACCAGAGTTCAAGCCCTGGCCTCCATGACTTAGAAAACATTCTGGGCATAAGCATGTATGACTGGGATCCTGATAAGATGGAGAATTGAAGGAAAAAAGTTTAGAGTGTGACCAGGCCTCATTGAGAGGGGAGGAGGTGTTCTCTCTCTCTCTCTCTCTCTCTCTCTCGCACATTCCTGTTGGTATTAAAAGAAAGAAGTATGGAATAATTGATTATATTTATCAGTAACTAAAATTTTACCCTTTAAGATAAAAACAGTATTTTAGTTGTGTTGACTGTAAAAGCACACATTTAAAGTGTTCATTTTCTCTTACATCATTTGCTCCTATACTCAGAAAGTTGAACAGAGAGTGAAAACTACATTTGTTTTTTTCTCTTAAAAGGAAGCCTGTTTCTGGGCCAGTAGGTGGTGTGGTGATTAAGGCACTGGCCTCCTATATGGCTGCACAGTTCAATTTCTGGACACAGTGGCTTGAAAATCACTCTGGGAACGTGTGAGTGTGTGCCCAAAATCTCGAGGAGGAGGAGAAAGGATTGCAGCATTTTCATCCCCCCAAGGGGAGTAATTTCTCACTATCTCTGCATGCTACCTATAGCAAAAACCTTAAAAAAAAGAAAGAAAGAAAGTCTGTCTGTTTCTAAGAGAGAGAGATATTCCAAGAAAGATGTGAGTAGCAGAAGTGTCCATCAATTCAGCTGATGAAAGATTCATCACAAAAAATAAAAAGACCCAAAGTATACACATAAGCATGTGAGTGCGTGTGTATGCATGCACACACACACACACACAATGTGCTTTTATGGACACACACATAAACTATATCCCCAAAGAAGTGCCCAGAGATTGAATGAAAGTAGCAGTGAATTGGTAAAAAGATTCCAAACATGAGGCCAGCAGATGGTGTACTGGTTAAAGAGCTGGACTCCCACATGGATTGACCATGGTTCAAGTACTAGACCTGGTGGCTTGAAACTCATGCCAGGCATGTGTACATGTGTGCCCAAAATCCCAGGAGGAGAATGGAGGAAAAGAAAATGCAACAAGGTCAGCCCCTCCCCCTCAGGGGTGGTGGGAATTTCTTGTTTTCTCTGTCTCTGACAAATACATGCACGCTATAGCAAAAATCTCTTACAAAATAAAAATAAATAAATAATACATTTTCTAAGTATTCAGAGGAAAAATTGCAATTGGTACTGAATAAACTGTATCAGAAAATGTACTTCTCTGAATATGTTTAGAAATCTGCTTTATCTGTCTTGCTTTATCAAAATTGGTGCTATCTTGTCAAGAAATAATAAAGGGTTATCAGAAACCACAGCGTCACTTAGTTCACTGTCGAATGGTAGTGTCAAAACACAGAATGGTGATGTCAATCTCCCTAATTTAATGCCAGCCATGAAAAATTGGTCCCTATAAGGGTTACTAGCTTGTCCTTCAGTCTTAATTGTCAGTTCTAGTAATCAATACGTTGTATTTCTCTATTTTCTCCCTGACTTACCAATCATTTATATACAATTGAACTTTTCTGATTCTATTTAAAGTGAATTTCACCTGTCTTCCACTTTAATTTTCTCTCCATCATTCTGAAGTTCTTATATCCACTATCTCTACACGTCATGTACCTTGGATCGACTTTCTCAAATGACATCTCTGCTTGCTTTGCTTCCTTAAACAGCTTTTATTCTCAACACTATTCACTGGCACACCATTTTTTTTTTGTTTGTCAATTGAGAAGACTATACATGAAGTTCCAAAATCTGATAACTGAGTTGGCTAAAGATAAGGAATTTAAAAGGAGCTCAGAGAGCAAATGTCAAAATGACCAGCATTTGAAGCCATCACAATGCAGCTTCCTCCTCTTACTTACCTAGAAATATCATTTGCAGACCTGTGGTCCTCCTTATTTGCTGGTCTTTATCAGTAGGGATTAGCTGCCCTTTTGTACTTTGTTCCTTGATGCCCTTTCAGATGCCTTGGATAATTGAACTTCTGCCTTTTACTTCTGAATCCCTAGTCATTTATTTGTGTATTGTGAAGATACATGAAAGCACAAAGTGAATTCACCAGATGCCAAGTGTCACTTTTTGTATTCTTCAGTCTTAAAAGTTGGTTTTGGGACCAGCCCATGGCATGGTGGTTAGGACAGCTGGATCTCACATGGCCAACTGTATGACTTGAATACCACATCCCACAGCCGGAAAAACATGCTAGGAGCATGTGCATGGATGCTCAAAATCCTGAAAGGAGGGAGATGAAGGAGAAGGGATTGTGGTGTAAACATCCCCCATGGAGGTGTTTTCTCACTTTCCCTCCTCTTGTCTCTCTCTCTCTCTCGTATATGTATGTGAGTGTACATGCCCTCTGGCACTTTTTAAAAAATAATTATTTTATTTAACTTTTATTTATTTTAATTTGACCAGAGAGGGGCAGAGAGAGATAGTGAGAAAGCAATTCACTAGGTCTGGGACTTAAACTGCAGCTGGCCATGTGGGAGTCCAGCATCTTTAACTATCACGCCACCTACCGGCCCCTGACACTTTTTTTTTAAAGTTGGTTTCTAAGGTGTATTTGGAGAATCATCTTCATTTATCTTCATCAGTCAATTAATACATCATCAGAATTATGGGTTGCACTGAGAATCATGACTTGCCGAAGTATGAATATAACAAAAAAAAAAGGACTTAAAATATTGAATCAATGTCCAGCCCCATAGCTTAGTGGTCAAGGGAGCTGAATCCCACATGACTGATCAAGGTTTGAATCCTGGCCCTGGTGGCTTGCAAAATACAGGGGGGTGTGTGTGGGTGTGTGTGTGTGTGTGTGTGTGTGTGTGCTCAAAATCCTGACAGAATGGAGAAATGGAGAAGGGAATGTGGCATGACCACATCTCGTTGGGGGATGCTTTCTCTATCTGGCAAGTGCACGTATCCATCTGTTGATGATAATATGTATGGCAATATCCTTGACTGAACCAAGATACAGTGTATTTGCAAAGGGTAAACTCATTCGGTATACTGTAATGGAGCACAGTAATGGAATGTAAAATAAAGAAAGAAAAACAAAACAAGACAAAAATACAACTATTGAGTCAATTATACACTAACAGCAGGAAAACTAAAAGTTGACTCACCATTACCAATGGGACGGAAATCAGTGATAAATAGAACCTACTGAAAAGTGAACATGAAAGAAACACCATTCTCCTGGTTACCACACTGTGTCTTTAAGAGTAAGGAACAAAATGATGATTTTTTATTCTTTTACTAGTTGCTTTGATACAGCTACTTCCAGGGTTGAGCCCTGGGAGACCTGAAATGATGTAGATCAGCACTTCTTAAACTTTGAATGGCACATGAATCACTAGCAATACTGTGAATCTACAGATTCTGATTCAGTAGATCTGAGGTGGGGCTAGAAATCTGCACTTGTAATCAACTTCCGGGTGATAAAGTATTGCTGGTATCTGCACTTCGGGTAGCAAGGGTTTAGAGCACTTGGGACAGAAATTACTGAATGAGCAGTTGTGGAGAGGAGGGACAGAGAGGACTGACACAGGCCAAGGGAGGATATGAGCAGTTGCTACTAAGGCAAGAGATATATGGAAGGCTTTTATATTCTTTATACTGTAGCATCCTTCTTCATGACTTCTCAAGCAGTCAAAAGAGTTTCACAAATGCAATACTATTTAGTGTCATTGGATTTGTTTTTTATGGAAAATGGTGAAGGGGACTAACATTTGTATCTAGGTTTGCTAGGGGCATAGCTGAGCATTGGAATAGATGTATTAGGCTGATGATTTTGGACTGTGGATTTTAAATCATTATACCTATGTACAAACACATCTTTATTAATCAAAGTAAGAAATATTTTACTCAACGTATTTTTGCCAATGATAAATAAGTTTGTTTATTCCTGTAAAATCTATGCTTTGAGATTCAATGAACTTTTGGAAAGTATCTTCTGCATCCTTTTGGTTGTGGAAGCATTTTCTCTGTGAAAAGTTGTCGAGATACTTGAAGAAGTGGTGGTTGGTGAGAGGTCAGGTGAATACAACAGATGAGGTTTGCAGCCAAATTCGTTCCATTTTTGAAGCATTGGTTGTGCAGTGTGTGTTAGGCATTGTAATGGAGAAGATTTGGGCCTTTTCTATTGACCAATGTCCGGTGCAGCTGTTGCAGTTTTTGTTTTGTTTTATTTTTGTTTTGGAGGGTTTTTTGCTATAGGGTGCATGTGCTCACTGGAAACACAAGAGACAGACAGAAAGAGAGAAATAACCCCCCCGGGGGGGGAATGGCCATGCCACAATACTTTCTCCATTCTCTTCTCGGGGTCGTGGGTATGCATGCACATGTGCCCAGCATGAGTTTAAGTCACCAGGTCTGGGACTTGAATCATGGTTGACTACATGGAAGTCCAGCAACATAGCCATTATGTCAACTGCTGGTCCTCAGGTGTTGCAGGTTTTATTTATTTATTTATTTTTTTGAGACGTTTTTGTTACTGGGCGCGTGTGTTCACCAGAGAGACAGAGAAAGACAGAGACAGAAAGTGAGAAATCACCCCCCAGGGGGGATGGCCATGCCGCAATCCCTTCTCCTCCATTCTCCTCTCGGGATCTTGGGCACGCACACACATGCGCCCGGCGTGAGTATAGGCCACCAGGTCTAGGACTTGAAACATGGTCGGTTACACGGGAGTTCTGTGACATAGCGATTACACTAACTGCTGGTCCCAGGTGTTTTTGATGATTGTCATTGATTTGATGAGCATACTTCTCAGACTCAATGGTTTCATCAGGATTGATAACGTTGTAGTGGACCAGACCCCACCAAACAGTGACCACAACCTTTCTTTGGTACAATTTTGGCTTTGGGAAGTGCTTTGGAGCTTCTTCTTGGTCCAACCACTGAGCTGGTCATCACCAGTTATGATATAAAACCACTTTCTGTTGCACGTCACAATCTGGTTGAGAAATCCTCCCTTGTTGTTGTTGTTGCATAAAATAAGGGAAGACAACACTTCAAAATGATGATGTTTTTGGTTTTCAGTCAGCTCATGAGCCCAGCTATTGAGCTTTTTCACTTTTCCAATTTGCTTCAAATACCTAATAGGCATAGAATGGTTGACACTGAATTCTTTGGCAATTTCCAATGTAGTTGGAAGAGGATCAGCTTCGATGATTGCTCTCAACTGGTTGTTGTCAACTTCCAATGGTCAGTCCCTATGCTCCTTGTCTTCAAGGCTTGGCTCCTCTGCAAAACTTCTTGAACCACCACTACACTTTGTTAGCAGTTCCTGGTTGGTCCAATTAGTTGTTGCTGTTACAAGTTGTCTCTACTGCTTTACACAGCATTTTGAACTCAAATAAGAAAATAGCTTGAATTTGCGTTTTGGCTAACCTCATTCCATAGTGTAAAATACATATAAAATCAATCACAAAGTCGTTAGCAAAAAAATAAATAAATAAAAATAAAGCAAGACATGCACGTTAAAATGATGTATACCATAACCACATTTATTTAAGAACGTATACAATATCTGATGGCAAATTTCAACAATGTGAGACTGCAATTATTTTTGCACCAACCAAATACATAGAACAGCAGAAAAAATAATTTGGAAAAGAACTTTAGACACTGAAGGGTCATGAAATTAGAGATTTGAGCAAAGTTTACTTAAATCTCCCGGGGACCAGGGAGCCCTACCTATCATCTGGATTATAATAATGTAATAATTATGATTAGTGCTTACCATATGCCAGGCATTACACCTTATTTAAATTACCACATCAATTCTCACAACAACCCAGTGACATATCACCCTGTTTGATAAAGGAGAAAACTGAGGTTAATGGCATGCCCAAAGCCATAAAGCCAGGAGATTCAAGAGTAAGTATTTTAACCTTGATCTTATTGAATCAAAAGAAGTCTCCTTTCTTGTTGGAAGAAGAGGAAAACAATTGAAACAGACTAAAGAAAAGTTTAAAAAAATGATTTGGGGATGACATAAAATACTCACTTTCATATTATTCTGATATTTTCCACCTATATATGTTGGGACCTGAATGAAATGACATTTTGAATTTTTCTAGGCTGCAGACATATCGTGTGGTACTGCTTACTGACTTAGACTAATTTTAAAAGGTGAAATCCAGTGGCGAGAGCTACACTGAAACGAAATTCCTGAGAGGATCTTTTCTCCAGTAGCCTCAATCTCCTAGCACTGCTGACATTTAAGACCACCTTTTGTAACTCCAGAGATAAATAGCTTTGCTGCATTCTTCTACGGAAAGGGTGAGTATAAATTGCTCTGTATCCCCTTTCTCCTGAATCTTTTTAAATTTCAGCCTTTTCTTCAATTAATGTTGAGCCGTCACTATACTTAGATGTATGATTTGAGGTTCATTTTATTTTCTCATTATGCATGTGAATCCTTCAGACCACAAAAGAAAGGAAGAACCCATTTTCTAATGAACGAGAATGTTCCGACGCTGCAGACACAGTCCCTATCTGGAGAACACTGGGCAAGGGCTCTCGGCTGTCATAGTTCTGAGACTTGTCTATGTTACCAAAACCAAATACACAGGAGAAAAATCAAGAGTGCCAATAATCATTGTCAATCAACACCTTTGTTGTAGTGGGAAAGTGATACTATGGCACTTGAATTTGGGAAGGGGTGTCTAAGCAGGTATTTCTTAGAGTTTTCTCATCTAGTTGCAGCACCTCCATTCAACTGTCCAAGGATAAAAGGTCTCTATGAAAACTGTCTCTGTGAAACTCACCAACAAGCACACAAAGATGGCTTTAGACCAAAACTAGAGTCATGGGGGCGACTTAGCTACCCAGTCTAAGGGGAGCTCGGGGGAGGGTGAGTAATCCCCAGGGTGATTCCTGGTGCTCCCTCTCACGCTGCTGTACACGGTCTATGTCCCAGTCAACATCTAAGTCCTATTCAGCATGGATCCCCTTCAAGCTCTACGGCATAAGCTAAACTTGCTCATCCTACCAAAGGTTCAACTATCAGGCAAACCATTTCCGAGTCTTTCAGTGTTCCATTTTCAATTCAGTTCCTAAGCACAGAGAACTCCAGAACAGATATAGAAATGATGTACCACACTGAAGGTGTCCAAGGATAACTGAAATTCCACCAGGATGAGAATATGTTGGTAGATATGCACTTATGCACTTGCTTCCAGGCAAATGGTTTGCCTGATAGTTGAACCTTTGGTAGGATGAGCAAGTTTAGCTTATGCCGTAGAGCTTGAAGGGGATCCATGCTGAATAGGACTTAGATGTTGACTGGGACATAGACCGTGGAAGTCAGCATAGAGATGAGAGGGAGCACCAGGAATCACCCTGGGGATTATTCACCCTCCCCCGAGCTCCCCTTAGACTGGGCAATCAAAAGTTTTAACCTGTAGTTGTAAAAATAGAAACAAAAAGAATAAAAATATAGTCATAATGGGCATGATGGTCATTTCTCCACATAGCAGTAAATGAATACTAATAAAATGTAAATGTGGGGAAAGACCTATGCCTATAGGTAACTATTGTGAAGGAAATAAATGCTCGAGAAAGATGGAAGGAACCAGAAGATGGAGTATTGGTTACGTTGCTGGATATGGCCACACGGCAGACCACGGTTCGAATCCTGGACCTGCCAGATTAAAACTCATGCTGGGTGCAGTTTGTGCATGTCCAGGTTCCTGAGAGGAGAATGGAGCAGGCAACATTGAGGTGTGGCCATCTCCCACCCCGGAGGGATAATTTCTTACTTTCTGTCTCTTAAACTCTCTCTGTCTCTCTGGAGAGAGCACACTCTCTATAGCAAAATCTCTCTATTAAAAAAGAAAAGATGGAAAAGGCATTTAGAACTATTCCCACTAGGAATATTCTACTTTTTCCATATTCTTAACTCCTGGGCAGCTGACTCAGAATTCTTTCATTACAATAAATATATTTACTTTAAAACTAATCATCATTCCCCTCCAGTGTCCTCTAGTGTTTTCACGTCCATGATTTATTTCCTTTCTTTGTAGGAGAGTAAATTATTATGATCATAGGTACTACTATGAAATATCAATTAACTTAAAATCAAAATATCAACACATAATCTGAACTGAGAATACATTATTATTGACGGTAACCGATTCAACAATGTAGTACATGTTAAAATCAGAAAAAGTAGAAAAATATGATATAATGTAGATTTTTAGATGAAGAATTCTTAAATTTTTTAAAAATTTTTTTTGTCATAGGGCACACATGCTTGCTGGAGAGAGACAGAGAGAGAGAAAGTAAGAAATCACCCCTCAAGGGGGACGGCCATGCCAAAATCCCTTCTCCATTCTCCTCTTGGGATTTGGGGCCATGCCAAAATCCCTTCTCCATTCTCCTCTTGGGATTTGGGGCATGCATGCACATGTACCAAGCATAACTTCAAGCTGCTGGGTCCAGGATCCAAACTGTGGTCGGCCATGTGCATTCCAGTAGCTTAACCACACCACCTGAAGGATTCTTAATTTTCATAAATATTCTTTTAAAATAGAAAAGCATAAATAGCAATTACTTATCACAATTATTTATGATCATTCTAAGGCAAGAACTTTGCATAACACAATAAGAAATCCCAGAAATATAGTACGGAACACACCATAAGCTGAAACTCTCTTGACCTCATTAGTCATCATAAATAGCAGGCAGGCCTCATTATATTATGGTTTCACCTTGGATTGTAATCCTTCTAGAGTAGAGTTCAAGAATGGATGTACAGTAAAGTGGGTAAACCGCAAAAGTACTCCTTTCCTCCTTTCTGTTTCCTATTTCTAAAGGAAATTTTGCTACTTTCCTGACCTTATTACCTTTTAGACTGGAAAAAACCATTGCTGGGTATTCTAATCTTTCAGTGACTACTTCAATGTTTTTCCTTAGAGGCATTTTGTCCCTTCATTCGATTTCTTCCCATCTGCAAGCAAGCATGTCTAACCAGTGAACATTCAAATGTGATTCCAGTGTTGAGATCCTTTCTAGGGATCTGAGAGGAGAAGCATGACTAAAAGAGACCGATGGAGGTGTTGCCGTGGTAGCACAGGTGGTAGTGCACTGATCCACTGTGCTGGAAGCCACAGAGCCAACTGCAATTCAGATCCCAAGTCAACCAGAAACACAGTGGGTACTTACAAGCCTAAGATCTTGACTTGCTGAAGGGCTTGGAAAAGAAGACTGTAACATAACAAGGCCCTGTGGAGTCTCTCTTTCTCTCTCTCTCTTTCTTCTGTCTCTCTTTTATGAAAAAAATCAACTTTTTTAAAAATAAGAACCCAATAGAGCAGCCTTGCACGCAACGGTACTTGTTTCTGTCACACACACACACACACACACACACACACACATGTGCATATATGGGGGGGGTCAAAAAGTTCATGGAAAATGTGTGCTATGAAACTACGATGGATGTTGCAGGATGGCCAGGTGGTGCAGTGGTAAAACAAAATGCTCTGCAAAGGCAATCCCACATGGGAAGGCTCCCAGTTCAAGTCCAGAGACCTCCCTGAGTACATTGGTTGTACACTTACCCATGATTCAGGGCTAGTGGTAGCCTGGGGGTTGATTGAGGTATCAAGATTCTGTTATGGGTTCTCTCTCTTTCACGCATAGAACAAATAAATACATTTTATTTTTAATTTAAAAAGGCACTGGTGAGACCAGCAGATGGTGTAATGGTTATATCGCTGGATTCTTACATGGCCAACTGCAGTTCAAGTCCTGGACTTGATGGCTTGAAACTAATGCTGGGTGGGCATGTATGTGTGTGCATGTCCAAGATCCTTAGAGGAGAGTGGAGGAGAAGGGATTGAGATGTGGCCATCCTCCCTGGGGATGTGTGGGGTAGAGAGATGTGTTTATTTCTGGTTGGTCTGGTTGCCAGCTCTTTAGAGAAGTAGAGTATTGTATTTTCTGTCATTGTGCTTCTTTTCTTCTTAAGAGTAATTTCTTATAGTTCTTTAGTATACATTCTCATATCTGATGTTGTATTAGAATGGGGCCTTTGTTTTCTAATTTTAACCAGTCACTGTCCCACCGGGTGGCACAGTGGATAACATACTGAATTGTAATACTGGAGGCCATATACCAACTGGTTTGTATCCCTAGCCCTGTTGGCCTGGAACATTTTGAGTATTTGTTTGCACATGTGCCCAAGATTCTGATGGGTTGACGGGGATTGCAGCATGAGGATACCCTCTCTCTCTCTCTCTCTCTCTCATGCATATATGCACACACTGTCTATCATGAATTAAAAAAAAAATTTTTTTAATTCTCACTTTCTCTCTGGTGAGTGCACACACCCTATAGAAAAAATTTCTCTTAAAAAAAGGGCACTGACTCCATGGACTATTGGTTAAGAGAACCAGAGCCCATATAGCTAACAGATGGTTCAAATCCCAGCCCTGGCCTCAATGTGTTTTTCCAGACATGTGTTGGTGCACGTTCCAAATCCTAACAGGATGGAGAACCAAAAAAGGGATTGTGGCATGACCATGCCATGCTTTTTCCCTTTCTTTCTTTTTTTTTTTTTTCTCTTTCTGGTAAACCCATATGCTTATACTCTGGAAAATGACAAATAAAATGTAAACAAATAAGTTGTCTATATAGTTGTCCTAGAATTAGGATGGTCATAAAATAAATGAAGAAAAAGAAAAAAATATTGGTTCAAAAATTGTTTACACCAAAAGAATTTTGGATTTTAATTTCATTTTTCCCACAAACTTTTTTTTTAGAGAGATTTTTGCAATAGGGCACCTGTGCTTGCCAGAAAGACAGAGAGAAAGAAAGTGAGAAATCACCCCCTGGGGGGATGGCCATGCCACAATTCCCTTTCCTCCACTCTCCTCCTGGGATTTTAGTGACACATGCATATGCCCTGGGCATGAGTTTCATGACTCTTTGTCCAGGACTTGAACCATGGTCAGCCATGTGAGAGTCCAGTACCCCAACCACTATGCCACCTGCAGCTCTCTCAAACATTTTGAAGCACTTTCATATATATATATTCATAAATATATACACACATATACAAATATACTATACATATACACACATACACTTACATATGATATATATGAGGGGGGGCTTCAAAAAGTTCATGGAAACACATATTATGAAAAACTACAAATAGATTTAAAATTTGTTTTGCACTAAAATAAACTCACAATTTTAAAGAGCTATTTAATTTAATTTAATGTAGTTATTATTTTTTCAAAGAGAGATTATTGTTATAGGGTGCGTATGCTCACCAGAGAAGCAGAGAGAGACAGAGAAACAACAGGCGAGAAGTGACCCCCCAGGGGAATGGTCACACTGCAATCCCTTCTCCATTCTCAAGATTTTGGGTATACATGCACACTTGCCTGGTGTTTTTTAAGCCATCCTGTCCAGAACTGGAACTGCCTTTGACTACATGGAGTCCAGTGACGTAACTGTAACGCCATCTACTGGTCCATATTATTATTATTTTTAAAATTTGCTGTAGGGTACATGAGCACACCAGAAATAGAGAGGGAAAGTGAGAAAACAAGTCACCAGGTATGGGACTTGAATTGAGGTTGGCCATGTGGGAGGGAGTCCAGTGCCTTTAACCACCACGCCACCTGCTGGGCCCAATAAACTCATACTTTAATTCTGTTTTTCCATAAAGTTTTGAGCTCTGTGTGTGTGCATGTGTGTGTGTACAGCCAGGTACTTTTTTGGGAGGTGGGGAATGAGTTTTCATTCACTGTTTGTTAAATGTTGGAATTCCTGCTCTACTTTTCCCATCTTTAGGGTAAAATACAGGTCCATCATTTCTCATATGAAAAGCTTGAAGTATGGGGCTATGGGGCATATAGGCGCTCAGTAAACATTTGTAGACCGATTAGTTTCCCATTTAGTTAAGACTTTTCTATATTGGGGAACGCAGACTTTTCCAAATATTTGAAAGACACTATGATGCGTATACTATAAATTACACAACACCCAACAGGATCTGTGATTGCATATTTATTCACACTAAGTGAGAAACATCAAAGCCATGAAGAGCCTCACATCAATTTGAAATATGTTTTCCCACTAAATGAGTTTGCTACAAACTTACAAGAAGAAAAACACATCTTTTTGTCTTGAGAACGTTTTGCATTTTGAAACTGAAAGTTAGGGGCCAGGAGGTGGCACAGTGGTTACCATGCTGGACTCCCACACAGCTGACTGAGGTTTAAGTCCCAGACCTGGCTTGCTTTTTTTTTTCTCTCTCTCTCTCTCTCCCTCTCTCTCTCTCACACACACACACATGCGCGCGTGTGTGCGCACACACACGCCCCATAGCAAAAAAAGAAAGAATAATAATAAATAAAATTAATAAATACGATAGAGGGGTAAGAGCGGTAGATCTGTATTATGTTGTGCAAATTCTCGAAACAATAGCATAGTGAAATAGCATGAAGAATGATGAAGTAAAATACATAGTTGAGAACAAGTCAGAAAAACGAGGTAAAACAAGTGAGAGGTAGGGCAGGGGGTGAGGAGATAGAACAAAGACAGAGACAAACATAAATTGGTTAGCAAGGAAATTTCCTAAAGGCAACCTGATAGAATTTTGAGGGAAAAAAAATATTTCTTTATAACTTTCATATCATAGTCAAGACATTTCCTTAAAGAATATTTTTTGAATGTACATTATACAGTCACACACCTCAGCCCAGGTAAAGGAAAAATATCACAAGCCTGCCTCTCCCACTCCCGCACTTAATCGAATCGTCCTAGTTTATAGGTTTTTCAGTGGGACTGTGTCTAAGAAGCACTTGAGCTCCTTTGTATTTAGCTGGGAGGCCAAAAAACCCGCTGAAGTTCGGGGTTAAAGACCTCTGAGTGCTCTAGGCATTCTTCATTCAGAGTCCTGCAATAATTAGCATGATAATGATTGAGAAGTGGGGGGAAAGTTGCCAGTTCCCTGAATTGCAAATGTAAGAAAACCTAGGGGTTTTATTTCGATTTGGATTGGCTCTTATTCTCCAGTTATTTGACACTAACTCCATTGTTTCTTACACTCAGAATGTTACTTTGGGTCAAAATGTGGCCAGCCTATGGAAAGATGTGGTTAGAAGGGCAAACATGTTATCAACAAAACGTAGGAAATCCTGGAGTGTTGAGGATATTTTATAAGAGGGAGAGGGTATATTTTCAATTCTTCAGATCTTAACCTCTATTTTGAATGTCCCACAAATTTTTGCAGGTGGTAAATGATTTGGAAACATTCCGCCGCCTCCCCCCCTGCCACAGAAATACAGTGACTTATGTAATAAATTGTTTCCTTATAGAAAAGATAGGAAGTAGTCAAAGAGATACCAAAGACTGATAACCCGCCAATCATATGCTACCCTACTCAAGTATAGACTTCCGATTTCAATTTGAAGGGGTATTTATTCTTCAAGTATAAAAGTAATAATAAAATGTTTCCTTAAGAACCAGGACAGAGTCCTGTTATGCTGAGCCCTTAGCCCAGAGCGCACAGTAGGTGCTCAATAAACATTTGTAGACTGATTAGTTTCCCATTTAGTTAAGACATAACACTTTGCTTATTCAGGCCCTGAGCTACACCTTGCCAGGGAACAAAGACCACTCACTTAACACCCAAGGAAGGATTGAGAACCAGCTTGGCATAGGGCAAAGCGGAATGAATAAAGCCTTTAGCCAACAGGCCGAGGGCAGAGCAGCGGAGGTACAGATAAGGTTTACTTCACATTTCGCAGCTCTCCTTCTCACTTTAGCGCCTGCGTTTTCGGAGCAAACGCCCTTCAAAGGCAGCGCAAAAGCAGGCGAGCGCAGAGAACAGACGCGGTAGCAGGCTTGGAAACAAAGTGAAGAAACTGGGAAATCCGAGGGAGCAGGGATGGACGGGGGGCTCTGATCTCCCGGGTTTGGGAAGGGGATGAACTGCCTTTAGTCTTTCCTCCTCCTTCCAAATCCCTGGGGATGTGAAATTGGCCGGGGGAGGGGACGACGTAATTCGGAGAGAGGACCTCTCTCTGCTCCCCCAGCCACAGCCTAGGAAAGCAGGAATCCCCATCTG
>NW_006202806.1:1062971-1064892 GCF_000334495.1 Tupaia belangeri chinensis
TGGGGAGTCCCTCCCGGACGCCCGCCAGCTTGGACAAATGGCACTGCGAGTCCACGCTCAGCAGCGGTGAGGGCCCGGCGCCGCGACCCCCGCCTCCCGCCCCGACTGCCCTGAGCTCCCCTGCCAGGACAGCCACCGCCTCTCCCCACCTCTCCGTGCCCCTGCCCTGGTCCATCTACCCCATCCCGGCGGCCCATCCCGACTTCCCGGGCTCCAGCCACCTCCCTGGCATCCGCCTCTCTCCCCTCTTCATTCCCTGTCGCTAAACCTAAAGCGACGTCCCACGCCCTCTTCCCCCTCCCGTGGCCATCCTCGGGCTCTGGAGTAACACGTATTCTATTTTGGGTAATTGTTATCGTTTAAGGCGCGAACCATGTGGTTTTGTAAAAAATGCGACGCCTTCCACACCTCCGTTAAAAAAGAAACAGGCAAAACGCCCCAACTTCACCAAGATGCTCTGGGTTCTCTTTCCTCTCTCGCCTCTCTCAAGGAGGAATTTGCCTGAGTTTACCTTTTATTTCTCAGGTTTTTGCCTGTTCTGCAGCGCCTTTTTTGGATTTTCCCCCGATAAGTTTTGGATTTGGATTTGATTTCAGAGTTGAGACAGAGGCTGAATTTTGTTTCCTTTTTTGGTGGCACCGTCGTTAGTTGTGAGTTGCCCTTTAATTCTCCCCCACTCTAGTAACTCCTCTTTCCTCCAGACGTTTCCCTTTACTTACTCACAGATGCCTGGAAAGTTGTGTTTTATTCGGTCAGCACAGAAAGCTGTTAATGGATGGGAATAGATGGGGTTCGTGAGTAGAGAAAAAGGGAGCCAGCCACTGGGCCACCAGCCCCAGGAGGACTTCAGTTTCACTCCTTTTCTGACTGCCTGCTTGCCTCCCCCAGAGCCCCAGTTACTGCTTTAGCAGAAATCTGCCAACTTCCGATTTCTTGTAGCAAACCCCTTCCCTTCTGATCTTGATTCTTCTACTGCTGGTGTCAGCGCAGAGAAAGGGGATTTTCTACACACGCACACGCACACCTGAGAAACTCATTAAATTCCTTCGTGACAGTTATATGTCTTCTCTGGCACTATTTTTAAAGCTTTACTGGAAACGTTTCAAGTTCCAACAAAGTTGAAATAGTACAAAAAGCCACGAGAATCTGATGTTCCTTCATTTCTCTCTCTCTCTCTCTCTCTCTCTCTCTCTCTCTCTGTGTGTGTGTGTGTGTGTGTGTGTGTGTGTGTGTTATGAGAGATTAGTTCACTTGGTTAAGTTTCTTCCATAAATTTAATTGCATATGCACAAAAGTCTTTTTCTTTGATATTACCTGGAAATTCCCATTGCAGGGTTCGCCTTTGTTGATTAATTCACTGTGGAGGGAACTGGTTGGCAGCAGGAGGTCAACATTTAGGTTCTTTTCATTCTTTCAGGGTTGGTTGTTTACAACTAAAGATAAAATAAATTGGTAAAATGCCTTTCTTCAGTAACCAGGGGATCCAAATAAACTTTGGAGAAAATATCTTTTCTTTTCCCTTCTCAAAAGAAATGGAAATTTATGTAGGAATGCCAGCTTCAGCATGTCTCCTTAGCAACGTGAATCTTTTGCCCCTTTCTCTCAGTCTTTTGAAATAATAGTCCCCTGATTGCATAAAGACTTTCCAGATAGATTAGAGAAACCAGCTTCAACTCCCATTTGCTTTTCAGGCCAGTATCCTTTTCTCCTGGCGGGGAATGTAGGCGGTGGGGATGAAGCCCGCTCGAGTTTGTTGAGCAGTATGCTTTGTTTGCTAATCTTTCCTTAATTACCTCCATACCCATTTATTGCACTCTTTTCCCCTCTAGGCAAGGAAATAGGGAGGCACACAGGCTTAATGCAAATATAGTGGTAACTGTGGCAGGCCTGGTTTCTGATGCCTGCTCCCAACCTTTGATTC
>NW_006202806.1:1064972-1075801 GCF_000334495.1 Tupaia belangeri chinensis
CGAGAGATAGCAGAGTTTGTGTGGAAATGGGGTAAAAAAAAAAAAAAAGTAGAGATGGTGTTGTTAGAGGCTGTGAAACAACTTCTTGACTTTACATAGTAGCAGTTCAGTTTTGGTTTCCATGAGGGAGGGATGAGGGGGGCATGGAAGAACAGGAACAAAATATGGAGAATTGGCCTGTGTCCTCACTTTACAAAAACCCCTTTCTTAAAAATGTTACCTGGACCTGAAGCTTCTATCCACCAGTGTTTGGAGTCGAAGAGGGGATGGCTGAATCGAAACCAGTAATGCTTTTCTTGTTCGTTCCAAAAGACAGGCAGCTTTCTTCAGTTTGTTGGCTGTGTGGAGTGGCAGAAAACAGGGAGGGAAATGCCTTCTCTAAAGATTTTGAGATCCACTTCATTTTCTCTTGGAATGAATTACCTTAGAAGGAACCACCAAGGACAGTTTTTCTAAAGGCCCTTCACCAGGATCGTCAGGGCTTAATTACAAACCTTTGTCTTAATTAGAATAAAACTGCTGTGAAGAGGCAAACTCATACATATTTACAGGAGGAAAATTTCAGAAATGGTTCCACCGACGACCGTATGTCCTATTTAGGCCATTTCGACCAAAACTTTCACCTAAGCCATTATTTTTAAACTTGTATTTTAATGTTAGTACCAAACGGGCATAATTTGCTGTTTATAACCCATTTTAGGATTTTAAGTGAGAGCAGAACCATGCCTCTTGTGTGCTGGTGTATCAAAGGTTGCGTCAGCACTTCTGGTATGAACTAGTAATCCAGTTGTCAGTCAGCTCTAATGCTTTTCTCTGGTGTCCCAGTTCAGTGTATAGGGACAGTCCAGGCACTTATCTTAAGCTGTAAGTTTTCCAAAAAGACAAACGAGAAAACGGCTAATTGACTATCATTCAAGCGAAAGCAGGATAAATAAAGTACGCCAGCTTGTTAAGAAGTTTGTATATGCAGAAACTCAGATGGCTGCCAGCCACAGAATTTCTAAGGATAGTTTTCCCAGCACTGTTTTGGGTAGCCCTTTAATAAATCCCAAATCTTATAAAACACGAGGGTGATGTTTTAAATTTTAGAATATAGTTCTTAGGGTTTCACCCCCCCCCCCTTAACAATTACAAGAGAATCTTTAGTGTAAATACGATGGCACAAGTGTATACAGATTGCTGATGCCCTAAACTCAGTATCGGATGTGCTATATAACTTCCAGGGTGATTTTATATTTCTTCTTAAAGATGTATTAATGTATATAGCTATTTCATACAAAGTAGGTTGCCTTTTGGTGTCTGTATGATATATTGGCTAAGCAAAAAAGCAAGGACATATGGATGACCAAATGAACACATTTTACTGACAGTAATCTGGGGATATAACCAGTACCATTTCTTCATCTTTTTCCTCATAAAACACTTGATGTAATAGTGCCTTTTTCAAGGAATATTGTTAACATCATCTATTGTCCTAAAAATAGCTGCATTTGTAACATGAGTCACTGGTAGTTTTGAAATGGAAGTGTGCTGTATGCTAATAACAGGTGAACAGTATTTTCATTTTATTTTCAGAGGTTCTTTTAAGAGTGCCTTATAGCTGGCTCAGTTTTTTAAACTTCAGTATAAAAATCCATTTTAGAAGAAATTTATAAGAAAACCTGCCTTAGATGGTAGTTTAAGATAAATAGAACTGCCTGAACACCTGCAAATCTTAGAAAATCTGAGATTCAGTGATTTTGAGTTCAGACGTGTAACATCTGTTCATATTTGTGTCTTATACCTTAATTGGGAAACAGAATTTCATTGGGAAGCTTCACAATGTGATTTGCTCCAGGGAGGGTTTAGCTTGTTGCTGGAAATGAGTTGATATTGATGCATGTTTACAAATAGCTCAGCAAGCCTGGAAGTGGCTACAGTTATACCCTCTTCTGGCCTCCTCTAAAAAGAACATAAGGAGAACAAATGCAGTTGCCTTTACACAGCATAAACTGTGTTATGGGTAGAATATTAATAGAGGAGCAGTTACCAGAACTTTCCCAACTATTAATAATAACCTAGAGAAAACCAAGTATAGCATTTCAAGAGCTTCGTGCTGATTTACCTTTTAATATGTTATAGATTTTCAAGTGCCCCCAACTTACTTTTACAAAGGACAATTTTAATTTGCGGGCAGTTGTAATTCCTCTTTCACTCACATTCATAGAAGGATTGTAATCTCCAGGGAGCCACTTAGAACAGTATTTGGCAGCTAAGGGATTTGATGGGTGTAAGAAAAGCCTGGCTTTTGATAAAACGTAACAAAACAAAAACAAACACATAGCCAAGCAATAGATTTTACCTGCTATCAAAAATGCATCTGAGGAATTTCCTTTAAGTTTCCGGAATTTTTGTTAAATTTATTTATTTTTTCCATGAAAGACAGATAGGCACCCCCAACAGGCCCCTCATGTTATAATCCATCCCCAGTCTCAGCTAGTGGGCATGCTCCAGACCAAGCTTGCTTAGGAAGGTCTTGGTACACAAACCCAGGACCTTTCCCATGTGGGTCCACTTGCTTTACCACTCTACCACAACCTGATCCCATCAAGTTTGTGTATAATGGTAAGGCCACTTGGAGAGACCATAGATACAGCCAACTCCACTATACATATTAGTGAAAAGGGTTATAGATGCTTCAAAGTAAATCTTGGAAATACCTATATACCACAGCAAACAGCAAACTTCTATATGAACTATGGTAAATTATAACATATTCCTGTAGCAGGACAGAGTATTGCTGTGGAAAATACAGGAGACTTTGCATTCTTAGTAACCCAAACTTGGTCACTTGCCAATCACATGACCTCATATCACTTAATGTCTTCAATTGATTTGTCATGAAGATGAAATACATGAAGATACCTGCTCATTAATATGTCTCTTCCTTATATATTCAGAAAAATCCAAAGTGACTTTTTTTCAGTAACTGAGGACTTTTTTTCTCAAGTAGCAAAATTTTTTGGCATTGTACAATGATATACTTTGTTAATTTCAAATTTAAATTTTTATATGCATGACCTAACATTTAACAATGTTCTTGGTAGATTGTGATTACAAAAAACTATCATCCAATAGCTAGCTTTTATTCTATACTATTATAGGCCAGACACCTCAATTATTCCCAATGTCACAATAAGTGTGCGAGGTAGTTAAAGTTATTCCTTTGTATTACTGAGGAGATCAAGGATTTTTGTAAATTTATCAAGGTCTCAATTAATTGGTAATAGAGACGGAATATTGCCAAGAGTGCTAGGAAACTAACCATGCCAAAAGTTAGTGGTATAAAAGAAAACATATTTTATTTTGGTTATGAATTCTGTGGGTCAGGAATTCAGATGGGCATAATATGGCTTGACTATACTCCAACATGTCTTTTACTATAGCTGAGGATGACTTGAATGGCTGGAACATCTAGAATTGTAGGATTCATTTCAAAATGGTTTCACTCACAGGTTTGGGACTTTAGTGGGAATGTCTAGGAGGTGTGACTCAGCTGGGACTCTCGCTGGAATTACCTCCATGTGACCTTTCTAGCATGGTGGTCTCAGGACAGTTGGACTGCTAACAGGATGAGTGGTTTCATATACGCATGTATGTATGTTTGTACTCACATACATGTACAGAGTCATGTGCCTATAATAACATTTCAATCAGCGATGAACTGCATATATGATGGTGGCTCCATAAAGAGAATATAATGGGTAGTAGGCCTTACCATTTAGGTTTGTTTACATGTGCTCTGATGTTGGCACAATGCCCAAATCTCTAATGATGCACTTTTTCTTTATTTTTTTTTAAGAGGGATTTTTCACAATAGGGTGTGTGCACTTGCTGGAGAGACAGAGAGATGGAGAGAGAGAGAAAGTGAAAAATCACCCCCCACCCCCTCGTCCAGAGGGAATGTCCACACCACAGTCTCTTCTCCATTCTTTCATCAGGATTTTGGGCATGCACACACATGCACCTGGCATGAGTTTCAAGCCACCGGTTTGGGGACTCAAACCATGATCAGTCATGTGGGAGTCCAATGATGTAATCATTGCACCATCTGCTGGTCCCAGTGATGCACTTTTTGGATCATATCCTGTCGTTAAGCAACACACAACTATATATCTAAAACTTTCCATTATCTTTAGTTTACAGTCTCAAATGGTCAAAGTTCAAACTGATAGAAATCTGAATCATAGCCTGCTACTTTTTTTAGAATTATCTAACTTTATTCTTATTTATTTATTTATTTATATTTAAATTTGACCAGAGAAGGACAGAATGAGAGACACAGAGAGAAAGTAAGAAAGCAAGCTGCCAGGTCTGGGACACAAACCATGATTGGCCATGTAGACACAAACCATGATTGGTCATGTAGGAGTCCAGTGCCCCCTTAACTATCATGCTACCTTCAGTCCTCACATTATAAAATTGTACTGTCTTTTTTTTTTTTTCTCGGAAGTTCTGAATACATCTGGTAACATGTTTGGTACAGGAATGCTAAAATATTGAAATTCCAGCCAAGAGTCAGGTTTTGTAGTCCCAGAGAGGTATTGGAGTTGAGTTCTTTTTTTCCCCCTTTTTGTTTTTAAAAATGTAATTCTGTTATTGATAATTGCCTATGTATTGAATCATAGAATTGCAACACATTTGGAATAGAAAAGATTTTAGACAGCCTAGTTCAATTACATTTATTGCATGGATATGGAAAATAAGGCAAAATACAATGTCAAAGACACGGTAGAGGAACCAGCAGATAGTGTAATGGTGATGTCACTGAACTCCCATTTAGTTGACTACAGTTCAAGTCCTGGGCCCAGCAACTTAAAACTCACATCAGTCATGAATGCATGTGTGCCCAAAATCACAAGAGAAGAATGGAGGAGAAAGAATTGCAGAATGGCCATTCCCCCAGGGGGTGATTTCTTATTTTCTGTCTCTCTGTCTCTTTCTGTCTTTCCAGTGAACACACACACCTATAGTGACAATCTCTCTTAAAAACAAAACAAAACAAAAAGACTCAGTAGAGAGGTTGTACTTATCTATAGCATTTTTGTAGGATTGGTTTTCGGATTTTTCTGTAAAATGTAGATAACTATCTCATGGTATTTGAAGGATTGTTGAACACTATTATGTATGGAATTTTGGATGAAGAAATTAAGGAGGACATATGAAATAGGTATTTTTTTGGCCACAGGGTATGTCCACTTACCAGAGAGAGAGAGAGAGAAAGAGAGGGAAAGTGAGAAAGCACTTCCCCACATGAGTCAAAGTCATGTCACCATACCTTCTCCTCCATATTTGCCCTCTTTTGGAATTTTAGCCATGCATACACACGTCTGGCATGTTTTCAAGCCACCAGGTGTGGGACTCAAAACTGCGTGATAGGTCATCTGGAATCCAGCTGCCTTTAACCACCAGGTCACAGGCTGGCCTGTTGACCACCTTTTTGTTAAAAAAAGATTTTTTCTTTTGTCTTAGGTCACATGCACTCACCAGAGAGACAGAGAGATAGACACAGTGAGAAGGAAAGTGAGAAATCACACCCTCCCCCAGAGGGGATGGCCACACCACAATAAATTCACCTCCCAGGATATTGGGCACACACACACTCACATGCCAAGTGTGATTTTCTTTCTTTCTTTCTTTTTTATTTGGAGATGTTTTTGCCATAGGGCGTGTGCACTCACCAGACAGACAGAGAGACAGAGAGACAGAAAGCGAGAAATCACCCCCCCCCAGGGGAGATGGCCACGCCCCAATCCCTTCTCCATTCTCCTCTCGGGATCTTGGGCACGCACGCACACGTGCCCAGCATGAGTTTTAAATCACCAGGTCCGGGACTTGAACCGCTGTCGACTACATGGGAGTCCAGCAACATAGCCGTCACGCTAACTGCTGGTCCCCCAAGTGTGATTTTCAAGCCACTGGGTCTGGGATTTTAACTGTGGTCAGATATGTGGGAGTCCAGCGATGTAACTGCTATGCTATCTGCTGGTCCCCAGATGACCACTTTTTATAAGATTATTTATCATCTATGATTTGACTTCACATAGAATTTTAAAAGTCTTCAAACTGAGATAAGTAGACTCATACATGTTGATTAGTCAGTTAGATTTTAGATGTTTACTGTCATCAAATTTACATTTTTAGCATGCGTAGTCTTTAAAAATAAACAACATATTCTTTACATTTCACTATATAGGGTACTTTAAAACAACAGCTTAATTTTAGACTGAAAAAAATTGCTAAATTATATGGTGGTCAGGTTTATACATTTAAGTTGATTAAGTGAATATAAATTTTTATTTGATAACATATTGCATTTTTGCTTTCTTTAATATATATATAAATTTATCAAAATAGGTTGGTTTTCCTTTAAGGAGAAATTCAATCTTACACATGTCAAAGCACTGACAGTTAGATCTCACCAATCTTTGCAAGTTATTGAATCAGATCCCTTGAAAATTAGACAAGGATACTTCTCCTTAACCCTTTTGCTCCTAGGTTTACGAAGGATATGGGGACACTGGTTGATCCTCAATTGTTATTCTATTGTAATAGTGTCTTTGGACCAAAGTCCAATTAAAAAAAAAAAAGCAATACAACAGGCTTAGCTGCAAAGGTTCAGTGATAGTGCAATGCTCTGTAATGCTGAAAACCATTCTAAAGATCACGTCCAGTTCCTGAGTTAACCTTTGCATGCTGGGTACACATATTCCTGACTGTCTAGGAAAGCTGGGGTAGGATTGCAATATGAGACCCTGTTGAGGGTGCTTGTCTGTCTGTCTGTCTCGGAAAAAAAATAAACTTTAAATAAATGCAACAATGAGATATCCATGATCTCCTGAAGAACCAGGAAAAAATAATCTGCTTCATTTCTGTCTCTATCAGTTTAATAACTGTTTTAAGGTTTAAAATAATAGTTTATTTAATAGATCCTATTTCAAGATAATGTCGCAAATGCTGATACTGTCTATTCAAAATGTATGCTTATTAGACAGAGATGTAAAAAGCATAGAAGTTGGGACTCTGAAACATGTATTCTCAGTACATGAAAAGAGATTCAAATAAAAGAACACATTTTTATCAAGGAGGAAGATTTTATTACTGTTATGTTTACATTCCGTAAACCAGATATTCACAAAAACCCTGCCATAGCGCGATGTGATTGAAACCTGGAGTCTCTTCGTAGCATCACTAGGTAACTTAAAGAAAGAAAGAAATGACTTCTCCATTTTCTTCTGACACGTGCCCAATGTGTTAACTTCACTAAAACGTATTCATTAATTTTCTAACAGCTTGTAGACATTGTCCTGGTACAAAGTCAACCAGCCAGTTATTCTGCTTTCCTGGTACTGTGCTCAGTCTAAGAGTAAGGTGATTGAATGAAAAAGTGTCTTTTTACTTAATGAAGTAAATGTACAGAGTGCTGAAAAGGAAGAGAGAGAAGTTTTACTTCTGCAGATGGGTGTAAGAAGGAGCTGTGAGGAGCGCTGGCTTGCCAATTGTATCCCTCCATCTCTCTTATGGGGCTGTTGTCTTTATACTTGATTATTATTAGTGCTCTAAAGCCACCACAAAAGCTTTTTAGTTGCTTACAGGAAGATCACCCACTGCTAATCCTGTGTGGGTTTTCTCCTTCCTGCTTTTCTAAATAACTAAGTTTTCCAAACTGTAACCCTCTTAGGTTTTTCTCCAGAGTGGATAAAGAACAATGTTCAAACTACCAAACTCATCACAACTTTATAGAAATGCCACAATTAGAAGTTACTGATGAGAAGTTCTAGTACCCATTGGGTAATAATAAGAACTTTAAAAACTTCGTGGGAAAATAGAATTAAAGTATGAGTTTATTTTGGTACCAAAAAAGTGAAATCCATGCATAATCTTTTCATAAGAAACATTTTCTATGAACTTATTGAAGACCTCTCATATTAGTTACTATCAAAGACTGTTGAAAGCTTTCTAATGTCCACAAACCGATGAATGGATTGAAAAATTGTGGCACATATACTCCTTGGAATACTATTCAGCCATAAAAAACAACAAGGCTATGGAATTTGATATAAAGTGGACGAATATGGAAGATTTGTTGCTGAGTGAAGCAAGTCAGGCTATGAAAGAGAGACATTGCATGTCTCCACTTAATATATACCAACTGTCTGCACTCTGGTAGAGACTGGAAGACTGGAGAACGTAAAAGTATTAAAAATTGTAATGGACACTAGAGACAAAGTAGAAAGAGCGTGTGAGAGGGGAAGAGCATAGGAAATTTTGGGGGAGTGAAATGGAGAGGTAAGACACTTGTGGGACACAGATAAGGACTATTTTCTGTTGACGAGGATGTGTATGGTGGTCTCAGCTGAGCTGGACTGAGGTGTATATCATGCTGGGTAAAGTCTCTTCACAATCTAAATGATGTATAGTGATTTTATGTATGAATAATAATAAAAATATATACATAAATAATAAAAAAGGGGGAGAAAAGACAGTACTCTCAACACGGTATTGATGCAAACTTCAACTAGCACTGCTTTAATAGCTAGATTGTTAGCATTGTAGACTATAGTTTTTATTTGGGGGGAGAACACCATATGTTATTGTATATTTAGATTATAAATTACATTTTCACTAAATTTTCTAAGATAAAAATCTGTGAAGCAAGTAAAATGTTAAAGAAAAATTTTGTATATTTCTCTTCTAATGTTAATATAAAAACACTTCAAGACTTGAATGAAATTTCTACACATTGAGAAATAGTAGCCTGTTGGACACTGCTGAACAATCAGAAATTTTAAGAACTTTGTCAAAAATTGACATGTACTTTATTTTATTGGTTACCTGGGATCATTATAAAGCTTGAAATCAGGTTGACACTGTACTTTTAAATTTATTTTTATTTTTTAAAGGTTTTTGCCATAGGGTGTATATGCTCACTGGAGAGTAACAATGAGTGGTCAA
This sequence comes from Tupaia belangeri chinensis, assembly GCF_000334495.1. NCBI lineage: Eukaryota > Metazoa > Chordata > Mammalia > Scandentia > Tupaiidae > Tupaia > Tupaia belangeri. The sequence continues at coordinate 1,073,967 of NW_006202806.1, forward strand.
GTGAGAAATCACCCCCGGGGATTTGGCCACACCACAATCCATTTTCCTGGAATTTTAGGCATGCACTCACATGTGCCTGGTGTGATTTTTCAAGCTGCCAGTCTGGGAATAGAACTGTGGTCAGCCATGAGGAAGTCCAGCACCTTAACCACTATGCTATATGCTGGCCCCAAGACTACTTTTATAAACAATATTTTTTATTTATTTCTTCCATGAATGAGATAGAGAGAACACTCCAAAATAGAATCTTGATGCCACGATCCATCTCTAGCCTCAGACAACCCTTGATTTGGGGCACACCTGTGCCAGCATATTCAAAGAGGTCTCTGGACACGATCCTGGAACCTTCCTGTGTGGGTCAGCCTCCAGAGCATGGCATTTTACCACTATGTCACCATCGAGCTCCAAGCACTGTACATTTTTTAAAAGAATTAATTAATTAATTTATTATCATTTTTCAACTTGACCAGAGAGAGAGAAGGGGGGAAAGTGAGAAAGTAAGCCACCAGATCTGGGAAACAAACCGCAGCTGGCCATGTGGGAGTCCAGTGCCTTAACCACCATGCCCCTTGCCAACCCCAAGAACTGTTCTTTTGACAGTCTCATTCTGTGAATGGATCTAAAAAGTAAGAGTCTAAATCATTATTGTTGCCAGCTCAGTTGGCATGGGTATCCAAAGTAGCTGCATTTATAGTAATGTACTTCATTTTGTATGATACAGTGTTTGTGTCATCTAAATTGTCATGTTATGAAAAGCAGATATTTACTTGCCTTAAATATTTGTACATGAAAAACGTTAGTTTTGATATAATTTGTTTGAAAAGAGATGTGGTCATTTTAATTATTGATATTAGAATCCACATTCTTCTTTTGGCAGCCTTTGTTTGTGTCTGCATCATGGGGTGGTGGAAAATTAATGCAACACAGAAGGATTTAGGTCAGAATGCAACTTAGCCAAGAGAACAAAGTTTAAACTGCCTCGATAATGGTTTCAGTTTTCCACATCATTTGCCACATGCAGTCTCCTCACTTCAAAAAGTTAAGTATATCATTTGATACTTCCAGAAGTATCAGACTGTTTAGTCTATAGTTACCTTCCTTTTACACAAAATAACAACACTGTTTGATTCATTTTCCAAAGTTAGAAGTATGTAGTAATGTTTTTAAATTTTTAAGTTGCAATTGATAAAGCTAAATGCTATCATCATCTCTGACTAAGTGAGCTAATTGGGAAAAAGATACTGTTTTTGGTGAAAAGCTAGATAACTTGGGGAATATGGGTTTAAAATATTATTCTGCAACATTTTTTTTCTTTTATGGAAGACTAATCACCCTCATATTAATAATTTCTGATGATAGAATGATGGGATTGGTACTACCAAGTCAGCTTTTTTTTTTTTTTTTTGAGAGAGAGAGATATTTTTGCTATGGGGCACGTGCACTTACCAGAGAGATAGACAGAAAGCAAGAAATCACCCCCCAGGGAAGGTTAGGGTTAGAGTTAGGGTTACACCACAATCCCTTCTACTCCATTCTACTTTCATGATTTTGGGCACACACACACATGTGCACCCAGCGTGAGGTGGTGTTTTTTGTTTGTTTTGTTTTTTGTTTTCTGTTTTTGGTTTTGGTTTTTTTTTTTTTGAGAGGGTTTTTGCTATAGGGTACGTGTGCTCACCACAAAGACAGAAAGAGAGATATATATAGAGAGAAAGCGAGAAGTCAGCCCCCAGGAGGAATGGCCACGCTGCAATCCCTTCTCCATCCTCCTCTCGGGATCTCAGGCACACACACACACACACACACACACACACACACGTGCCCGGTGTGAGTTT